>NC_034591.1:28193592-28208006 GCF_900095145.1 Mus pahari | reverse complement strand
GGGGAGGGGTATGGGAATCTTTCGGGATAGCATTTGAAATGTAAATAAAGAAAATAATAATAATAATAATAATAATAATAATAATAATAATAAAAAGAAAGTGGTTTCAGGTTGCAGCTGAGACTCAAAGAAGCTTGTAAAAACCAGACTCTGAGCAGGCAAGATGGTTCAGCAGGAGAAGGCTTACAGCCTGATCTTGATCCCTGGAACCTATGTAGTGGAACTGATTCCTACACGTTATCTCCTGACCCCATATGTGTCTCCATACATGCACTGTAGCGCGCACACACACACACACACACACACACACTAATAAATGTAATAAAAAAGGACAGGGTTAACGATGTCACTGAGCCAGCCTTGTGCCTGGATGCCTGTGTAATTAGTCTAGATTCTACTTCAGATTCTAAGTTGGTAGTTTCTTTAGGAATAGTTTAACCACCATATCCAGAACCAATGTACACTTACTACCAGTATCCTAGTCTAACTGTTGCTCACAAGGTGCCACTAAACTGATAACCAAACTGCTCCACCTACTACTCTCCATTTTGGAAAATGAGGTCTTGTTGAAATTAAGATGTTGCCCTTTTTCATGACACCCTCACACCTACCCCATAAGGCTTCACGCATCCTCAGTTTTGGTTAATCACCCCTGTATAGCTCTCCCATATCCATCTGCCCCCATCCCTGTTTAAACGTTTAGCTCCTAGCATTGCCCTCCCGGTTCTTCATGTCACATGTTTCTACTGTCCCCCTTACTTGGATTGCAACATTACAGATTTCCATATGGCTTTTCGTGAATGCTCCATTTGGCAGTAGAAGCAAAGTAAGGATTGCCAGGGAGTCTTGCAGCTTCCCTTGAGGATACTGGGGAGGATCAATAACAGCGTTCTATCAGTATACAGAACTTCAAAAATTCCAGATTCCCTGCTAGGCATGTTGGGGTATTCCTGTCATCCCACCAAAATTCCAGCACATCTCCGTTGACAGTGTGACTTTGTACTTTTTCTCTCTTCCTGTTTTTGCTTAGAGTGTTTGCCATTTGGTCCCCTTTTGGACAAACACTTACAAATGCAAATGGTGTCCTTATTGGTTTCATCATTAAATACCCTCGTTTTCATTCTTCTCTCAAAAGCAGACTTTTAGATGAGTAAAAATTTTCTGGTTTATTTTAAAGATGACAAGAGGGTGGAAAAGTGAACTAGGAAAGAAGAAAACTAATAAATTGTGTGTCAGTCAAGTAACCACTGGGGCAGCCTGGCATTACTGCCACCTGGGAGCCATGGGAAGATAGAGCCAACACATTACAGTTCATCCTTCCAAGCAGTGTGAAAACCAGGTATTTGCCAGATGAGTCTGTCTCTAGTTTACTTTGAAAGGAAACTTCATTATCCCCTGGTGTGGACCATGTACAGGAAGAATAGCTTCTGGCTACCAGGGTGTTCAAAGTTACTGGCTGTTGGAAAGGAAAGTGCTTGGCCCAGAAATAATAAAGGAGTCGGAATCTGAGCAGGACACCACTAGCATGTGCTACAGCTCCATTGTGTGCTTGGTTGTCTTATTACTAGAAAGTGAGTTTTGCGCATCTCCTAATCATTTGTAATCTAATTCTCAACACTGATCAAAAGATAAAGACAGTTTGGCAGAATCAATGTAGAGCGGCGATAAATAGAGACCCTGTGTAACATGGCATTTGCCTGCCCTTTTGTCTACATGTATACTATGTATGTCCGTATGTCAAGCCATTTCACACCTAATTAAATGCATTTAAGTATGTAAAACTTACATCCTGTCCAGAAAAGGTGGGTGGGGTGGGGATAGATAGTAGGATCACTAATGACTAAGAACTATACATTTTTGTTTCTGCTCATGATGAAATATCTTCCAGAAAAATCTCCATAGCTTTTTACTCTTGACTAAAATATGGCATTATTAGCGCTCGGTAATGATGAAGTAAATTGAGCACGGGAATCTTGTTTATATTTTCAAGGCTAATTTCTAACTTAAGGTAAAACTACGTACTTTTACCTACATTAGTGTTTGTAAAGAAAGATGACTAACGTGCGTGCCAGAACCTTTGAGAACTCACTGGCTTGTGTTTGCCATCTTTTATGTATGAAGCCCACGGGAGAGCTTATATCCATATCATTTAGGTTGTATCCATATCATCTATATTTCCATGTAGAGAGCTAGACAGAGCATCGAGTCATAAGCAAAGCTATACTCTGCTAAGGCTGAGGAAGCTGCCACTACCAGGTACAGAGATGGCAGTCTGCCTTTAGGATATTTGGTAATTTTCAATAAGTTGACCTTTGTTGATTGTAAAAGGATATATGGCTTTACACACATATGCATCTTTCCTATGAAGCAGGACTGTTAAGAAAATTATACAAAAGAAACCATACTAAAGTTACCAATTTTTAATGTAGAAAACAAAAACAAAAAAGAGAGGGTTCTTTAGAGTTCATAGTTCAATTTGTTAAATAAGTTCCATCTGTTTAAAAAATAAACAATGTTACCTAACTTTTTATTTAAAACAAATTCTATGTATTCTTAGTAATGTGGGGGTTTAATTGCTTTTTTAAAAAAAATGAAAGTTAACTGTTGATATGTTTACAAAATAGCATTTAGCAGTTGACTTTATTTCTCTAAGGAATGCCCTTTCCTGTTTTTATTGCCTAAAAAAGATTGATAATCTCATTTTAAAGCTATTTGAGGGTACAAAGGAGTCTAGGCACAGTGATTCAGGAAGTAGATGAGCTACAGCTAGTGATGCTGCCGGGAGCCTATGGGAGAAAGAGGACCAGACAGAGTACTTTGACCTTTTTGTTTTAGACATTGGAATTCAATGTTGGACTTTATTTGAAAAATTGATTCTACCGCCCTTTTTGTAAAGTTGGATAACAGTGATCTGGATTGTCTACAATATCGGCAATTTCTCCTAAATGCCACCAAGTAAGTTGGGCTTTACTTTCAGTCCAGATTCAGGGTAGAGCCACGTCATACTGTGAAAATTATAAACATTTCTTCTAAGTTAGCTGAGTCTCTGTCATCCTGTATGTGTGTGACCATGATGTTAAACTTCAGAGAATTGGGCAGATTTCTAAAGAGCATCTACCTCTACCATTTCATTTTATAGATGAGGAGAAAGATCCAAAGTGGGTGTGACCCACTCCCAAGGTCACATTGGGTAGAAATGAGTACAGATTCTAACGCAGGGAGCCTTCTCTATAGAGATCTCACGTTATCGATTTTGACTATAGAATATCTGTTAGGTATTAGGAAACATAACTTGTATAAGGGAAAACATGAGAACAAATAACACCTGATCAACAAACGTTGTACTTTTTATTACCTCAAGTACAGTACGGCTTACTGAAGCAAGTCTACATGTGCTTTATTAGATGTCTGTTAACCTAAGAAAGGTGAGTCCTGGCCGCTAGGGTTAAAACAATCTGTTCAATAGTGGGCACTCATGGCGTCTTGGCCACCAGAGATGCATTGCCCTATACATTGATAACACCACCCCGATGCTCCCATGGGTAGTTAATGGACACCCCCATGGGTAGTTAACGCTGGCATTTCTCATGCATTGTCCTATATGTTGATAACACTGACCAGACTCCCCCATGGGTAGTTAACGCTGGCATTCCTAATTCTCCTCTCATCCCTTTCATTTTATCACAGTCTTGGTGGGGTCCCAAACCAAGGCCTCTGTCTGTCCAGTCCTAGAATGTCGAAGGCCTAAAGCTACTGCTAGGCCAGTTAAACCATGACTTGGGACTTTTTATATTTCAAGCAGAAGGATACAAATATGGAGACATTTTTCAGAACTCATGCAGGGTAGACCACTGACTAGTTTCTGGGTGCTTCTCCCATGAGTCATCTTGGATCCTATCATTTTAAAGCCTGGCTTTAACCTTGTCTGATTCTCATAACTCTCCCGTCCAAATATGCTCCCCCTATTTTTCTCAGGTTAAATAGAATTGGTTCACGTTGCTTGTCATCCAATTAATAACTATGTCTGTGTAAGATTCCACAGTTCTCAGATGGGACAACACAAATGACTAGAGAGGAGTAAGATGTCCCAAAGTTTAGGCTTTTTATCTCAAATTCTGAGTCACCTCACCAAAAAACTATACATACCCTTAACCGCCACAGGAAGCTTGTAGATTTCCGTTCATTGGCAAGCTTGGTATTGGGAGACCTGTTATGAAATAAAGATAATTCCTTTCTCTGCTTTATCTTCTCCCCATTTAGAGACGACTTCCTAAGAAGCTGTCCCGGGCCTCTCAGGGCTGTGAAGCACTGTCATCCTGTTCCCAGTGTTCATTTTGATCTGCTAAAGTACCATTGTGCTGGCCCTCTGCCGAGTGCTGTTGACCTTGTTCGCTGATTGCTTTTAGTGATTCCCTTCCGTGATTGATGGAACCGACTGGACAGTAATGAAAACAGAGCTGATTCGCTTTATCTTAGCGGGATTAAAGCCTGGAAACAAATCTAATTTTTTTTTTTTTTTTTTTTTTTTTATGAGGAAGGGAAGTAGGAACAAAAGATTTTGATCAGCGTCTTGAAGTAACATGAAAGGAAGACTGGAGGGTTTAATACGGTAAAAGGAAACTCTGTAAGGAAGGGCAGCATAGCAGTTGGGTTCCTAATGGAAGGAGTGAGAACGCTCCCATTTCCTCTTTAACAATAAATGCGTTCACATTCTAGGCACATGATATAACACCAGCCCATGTTGCCTCTGGATACATTCCTGATGTAGACAGGGGCAGGAGTGAGGAGAAAAGGGAAATGTAAAATGACAAAAATTAAGGAGGTTGGGCTGGAGCATCGGGCAGTATAGTTAGATGTTTACCTTCTCATGACACCTCTCCAGCAATGTACCAAGCAGTAGCTGTTTATAACTCTTTTAAATTTTATTTAAATTTCAACCATCAGTAATTGAAGGCTAGTTACAGGTTAGCCCGTGGTGGGTCCTATCCCAACAGAGTGAACTATTAAAAACTCACTTTCATTTATTTTTTTTTTCTCTTGGGGAAATATATAGATAATTCTGTCATGGGGAGAGGTAGGCTTCAGAATGTCGATGTCATATCATTTCCGCTTCTGTAAACACACTTTGTGTCAACGCTTGGTCATTTAGCCTCTGCTACACACTGCAAAATGGAGATGTGTCAGTCAGAGGCCAGCCTATACGATGCCTTGGGTAAATTGGAAAATGTCACCCTGTCCTTCCTCCTGAAAATCTGTTGCCCCGTGAGCTTGGTAAATGAAAGACAGACTCCATTTCAGGCCTCCATCTAAAAATGTAAGCTACTTGCCTACATAGCATCTCTGATGAGAGTTCTTAGGTTCTCATAACAGAGACCAAGCCTAAATATCTCAGACCAACAAAGAATCCACACACACAATATAACAGTGGCTTGGGATTTAAATGTACTTTGCTTGAACAGTCTTTTTTTCTCTAAAGAATCTAGGCTCGTTCCACAACTAATCTAATACATCACATCTCATTTCTACACCTGCTGCTATGGCTACTCCAAAAGGAAGGTGTCTACGGTGCTTTGCTTTATACCCTACTGAGTTCAGTGTTTTAAGTTTTCTACATTAAGTTGGCTACATGATGCTACTTCCTTTTAAGGAGCTGGAATATGTGGTGACGAGTGGAGATCTGTGTATTATGCGCAGACTGGACGGTATGTGAGGAGTTAGACTATATGGGCAGAGAATAGCCTGGGTGAAGGGCGGGTGGCAGGGTTACAGCCTGCATGCTGTGGGACTGTTTAGTAGTAATGAGATGTTCTACTACTCCCCGTGGCTACATAGCAGATACTAACTTGAGGTGTGACTCAGTTTATTGCTCTAGTCATCAGGGTTCTGCCATGTCTTTTATTGAGGAAAAGCATACTTTCCCCAGTTAAGGATGTTAGATGAGAAGCCGATAGCGGATGAGCCCTACTGACTATATATCACACGTGGCAACCATAGCCAGACATTGTCTCACTTAATCCTAAATACTGTGATCGTTTCTGTTTTGAAATTAGAAAACGAACAAACGAGCTCAATGACTTAGTTCAGGTCACACAACTCAGTTAAGTGGGAGCACTGGTGTGCAGACCCAGGCATTCTACACTACATTGAGTTCAGCTTGGCCAGGAAGGACCCAATGATCAGGTGCTCAAGCCTGTATAAGAAAGAGTCACACCTTCAGAGTCATGCAAAGGGCAAGAGAGGTGGGTGTGCACGGTACTGATTAGGTTGTATTCTCCTTCACGTTAGTATTCTTCCTGAGGATCAGAATGTGGGTGGGGAGAAGCCAGGCTTTCCTAGATTAAGCAAAGACTCACATTCCAGGGTGGCCATTGTTCTTTCTTGGTGTCTTTGTGCATTTCCACTTGTGATTGGAGAGAACCTGACCCAATGGGGCTCCATTTGGGCATCCGGTAACAGATGTCTGTCATCAAGGCTTTAGAAACTAGGGGGGAGAAACTACAGAGATGAAACTTCATTTTCTCAAACAACTGCCTTTCCCTACCTAAAGCACTTCAAGGTGGACACCTAAGAAAGCCGGAACTGACTGTAGCAATGGAGACAGCTCTCCTCATCTGCCTATAACTCTATACAGCTTGATGCCCAACAGTCAAGTTGGACAGAACAGGCACAGCTCTTGTTTTCTAGCCCGTCTCATTCTTTCCAAAAAGTGACTCTGGGGTAGATGGAGAGGGTACTGTGTGGAGGCCCCAGGGAGAAGAGATGAGTGCAGGATCCGCAGGCACGATGAGAGTCGTGTGCTTCTGCTTGACTCACTTGGAGTCTCAGCAAAGCTCCAGTCCAACATAAACAAAGCCCTCGCCAAGGCGGGCAGTTTGGTGTTCTAAAATTAAAACAATAATAATAATAAAAAAAAAACCTCCTAAAACTAGATTCTCCATCCTGACATGAACATCACATAACAACAGGAATAGACTGTCTGAGCTACAGCTTTCACTATGAACTTAGAGATTTTTTAACAGTGTAGTCCAGGCACCTAAGAGTCTTGTGTTCTGCAATATCCTGAGTTGGAGATGTCAGGTCAGGTCTTCTATTCCAGACAAACGCTTGCGTTTCCTGCCTCTGGACTTCTCTTCCCCATGCAGATCCCGTGGGCTGAGCATCTCTTCCTTCCTTGTTCTCTGTGTATTATCGCTCTCGTTGAGCATCCTTGTTCTCAGTGTATTATCGCTCTCGTTTTTCACCCCATCCTCTCTTGGAACCCCTTCTTTTACTCTCAGTTTGGGCTCATTGCTCCTCTAATTTTGTATTTTACTCGATATCTTTATCCTTTACTTTATCCCTTGGGCTTATTTAAATAAAAGTATTCGCTTTACAGAGTCTTTCCCCTCTTCACAAACATCTAAAGCCCTCATGGTTGTGAGCTGTCTTCATCCAGCATTGTTACCTCTAGGCTGAGGTAACAATTCTTAACAAATGTCGGGCAAACCAAATTCAAATGTGTGAAAAACTCAAAAGAAGAAGTAAGAAGACATGATCCTAGGCTAGCTTTGGAAGTGAGACCAGATTTTATTAAGTGGTCACTGAAACAGAGGAATACCCAAATTAAACCACGATCCAGCCATCCCAGGCAAAGGTAAATAGAAGGACCAAGCTGGACCTGGATCTTCCTGCCGACTTCCAATTCTGACTCGCAGTTCTAAAGCAGGTTGTTGATTCAGCGCGCTTCAGTTAGCTTGGCTGCTACATAACTGTGAATATCACACTCATGGAACTGTGTAGGGCCTGCTATTCTTACTGAGTCAACCCGAGTGCAGCTCATCATGAAAACCTCTGGCCACTTGTACAGACGTGACATTTTCCTGGACTCAACAAGAAGCATGTATTCCCATATGGCAAGCTACTGGATTTCCTCCTCTATATCGTGAGCCATAAACACACTTTCCCACTGACGTTTATTGGAAAGTAACGCAAAGCAGATTGCTGAATTTGGGCATGTACTCTGTGGACAGTCTGTAGCAGGCATATTCTATGTTCTTCTTGTACCAGGCTGATGGCATATCCTCGCAGGTTAAGTCCTCAAATCCTGCTCCACCATTTTAATAATTTCATTGACTTAACCTTTATATGGATGAAGTGCTTGGCTCCTGTGTGCTGGATAAATGAATGCTTCATGTTACAGTTTGGTCTGGGATCTGTCAGGTAACGTTACAAGAGGTCGGGACACCTACACTGGGACAGGCTCCAGCTGCCTTTCTATTTTATTATACCATCCTCCATCTCTCTAGCTGGATTCGTTCTTCTCATTTTTGCCATCTGTCAATAGACTTGAATGAGGTCCTAAAGCACCTATGCTATCAACAGGTCAGGGTCATTTTTTTTTTCATTGTAAGACAAGAATGCTTTATAAAACAATATCTAGTTTAAATTATCCTGTGATTTTCCCAGGGCTAAGTATTAGTTTATTACTATGATTTTACAGTTAGACTTACTCCTGTAATTCTACTATTTGTGACAAAGAAATTGAGTTGTGTGTTTGTGTGTGTGCATGCACATGTGCACACTACACATACATACATGTGTGTGTGAATGGTGGAAATTTTTATTAAAAATAATTTGTGATTTTCAAAAATCCAATTAATTTAAAATTTTAGTACTTTTAAATAGAAACTTAATGGAACATAGCCACAATGGTTAATTTACCTTTTACCCATCACTGCTTTGAATCAATGGAGTCGAATATTTATAACACAAACTGTCATGCAAAGTCCAAAGTATTTCCTAGTTAGCTCTATATGAAGAAAGTCACATGTCCCCTGGTGTAGAATAATGAAACCATATTCACATAAGGCTTCCAGTGCAGATTTTCATTGCAGGACTAGTATCAGCATCACATCCTGTGGGGCTCAAAACAACAGGATTTCCTGCTCCCCAGTTCTCAAGGCTGGAAGTCTGAAATCAATGCGCCATGCCCCTCCTGATACCTAGGAGATAGCTTTTCCTAGCTTCTCATGGTGGTCTTCCACTCTGGGTTCCAGCAATGTCCTTATCTTCACATGGTGTTCTCCCTGGTGTGTCTCTGTGTGGCATGGCCATCTTCTTACAGAGCCACTAGTCACATCAGACCAGGGGTCTATCTACTCCAGTCAGATTCATCTTCAACAATTACACCTGCGATAGCCCCGTTCCAAATAAAACTACAAGATGAAATAAAGGCAGGGGTAAACATTCCAACATATTTATTGGGGAGGGGTTAGGGTTAAGGGTAGGAAATACAGTTTATGATAGCTAGCAATTTGGATCCTCAAAAAGGGTTCATCTAAAGGGACAGAGAGAGTTAGTGTTAGAAGCAAGACTAGAACCTGGGACTCTTGATTCTGTAACTGGTGAGTAAGTATCTGTGACTTCCACTGAGTTTGGAATACAGCATAAGTTCAAAGTCAGTGACTCTCCCACATCAAATGTACTCTTAGCTTTACCAAACACTTTTCTAAAAATACCAGTTTAAGCACTAATCATGAAACCTACTATTTAAAGCTTTAGGCTGTAATTGGCTAAAATCCCTAATGCTGCGATTTTTACTTATTGATTAGAAGGAATGAACGAGTGTGGTGACATTTATTTTTACCCTGATTTCACTTATCAGTAACATTCTAGAAAACAGAATGTATGTACTCAAATAAATATACTCAACCTACACCATCTGTCAGCAACTGTCAAAGTTTAACATTCTTCCTTTGACTGACATCCATATGAAGGAACATTAAGGACAAAGATCAGCAAGATGAAGAATAACCTGTTTCAGAACTTGAAGACGTCATTTATCTGACCACTGAAAAACTCGTTTTGTTTTGTTTTGTTTTGTTTTTTTCTTAATAGCTATCACCTTTATTAACTCTGGGAAGCTTAAAGTTAATTCCTTTTCAAGGTTATTCTGAGAAGGTAGGTTTCTCCTTCAATAGGTAGGTCTGGTAATAGCTGTTTGTAAAAGAAGATAATTTCTCAGTGTTCAGATATCATTAAAATATGGAGTAAGAAAGCAAGTAAGTTCCCTTCAGAAGTATGGGTTCTAAACATAGTAGATAAAGAGAGATGCTGGTGTTATGCTAAGACAATGAGAGAGAGAGAGAGAGAGAGAGAGAGAGAGAGAGAGAGAGAGAGAGAGAGAGAGATTAATCAGGTACTATTTACTGACAAACACTATTCCCTACAGTGTTTTTCAAGTGGTTTCACATTCTGATATTATGGGGAAGCCTGGGTGGTTGGGACTAAAGAAAACCATCAGTGTGCTTTAGCGATGTTGTTCTCTTGGGCTGCATCCAGGCCTTCTGGTTCACTGCTTTAGAAGATGCCTCTGCTTCCATCTGCCAACATCCAGGCAGCTGGGCATGTGGCTGAGAAAGCCCGGAGACAAACAGCCCTGAATGAACCTTCAGCCATGAGCCTCAGCCACCCAAAACCTAAAATAATCACAAGGTGGAATGATTGCACTCGGAGAGGAGAGGGTGACAGTAGGATTGTTACTGCACTGAAACCTTCACATTGGCTGTGGCTGTAAGGTATTTAATTGTCCTCGTGTATGCCTTTGAAGTAGATGGAAGTGAGGGAAAATTACCCCATTTGACTGATAGAACAACTGAGAGGAGAGCAGCTAACTTGCATGTGGTTACCCAGGGAATAGTTGGCTGAGACGCCAGGATTCTTGACTCCAAATTCATTGCTGTAACCACCAGACTGAAACCAGCCGCCAAAGGCTATAATTTGGTCTTGAAGCTGTGGCCATAGTTTAGAACCACAATAGTGAGAGAAACACACTTTAAGGAGGACCTTGAAAATCTCTCAAGAGAATTATGCCTCTTTATCGGTGTTGATTATGCAACGGTCGCAATGAATGAAGGTTCTGTCCCTACCACATTTTGTGGGTTTGGGTTAGGCTGTGTCACTCTTAGGAAACTGGGAAGCTTTGCTTCACTCTTGAGCCCCAGTTTCTTAGAATTGTCTTGAGTTTATGATGCATGATTCAATGTGTTAACATTACGCTTTAAAGCTGGCAGAAGGATATGGGATTTGATGAATATAGGAAATCGGGCTAGTGAGAGAATAAGAGGTTTGGAAACTGGGCAATCAAACTTCATGGGGACACTTGGGTAATGTGCATTGGTTCCAAGGGAGACTAAAAATCTGCAGGGATCTAAATGGACATAGGTCTTACATAAATACACACTTCTGGGTCTTTTGAAGCACAAGTGTGTACAGAGTGTGACAGAAATCGGGTCCCATGGTGAGTTCCAGGGGCTGGCTCTGGAAAGGAAGCCTCAGACATCACAAGATCTGGGTTCCATGCTCACAAGCTGGTACTGTCAATATCCTATCTTGAAAAGAGTACAGAGAAGGGTAGACTGAGCCCTTATATTAACAATGACATTGTTGAGTGCCCTAGGAGTGCAGTGCTGTATTATCCACTTTCATTCCTACTCCCAATCCTATAGTGTAGGCTTAAATCTTTATCATTTTTTATGGGGAAACTCTAGAGAGGTTGACAGGCATGGGTGTCATAGTGAGACATGAGAAGAGTTATGAACCTGGGACTCCAATTCCACTGCTCAAACATTATGTCCATTTTTACCACATGATGGACACATTAAGACATGTGTTCCCAGGCAAAAGTGAAGGGGCCTACTGTTTAAGACTGGCACTTCTGAGAAACCAACTTTCCAATTTCCATTATAAAGACAGCTCTTTCACTGTATCATTTCACAAGATCAAACTTCACTAGATATCTCTAGCCATTGTTCTTAAGTAAAAAAAAAAAAAAAATACTCCAAACTCACCAATACCTGTATGATGTCTAACAAAATTAATTCCTTAATATTTTCTAATAACTAATCTTTGCTTAGATTTTCACAAGTGAGCAGAAAATCTTTCATCTTGCCTATTGATGTTGCTTTCCAAACAGTTATGTCATCATATGGCCATCTAAATATTTATGTTCTATCCATATGCTGCTCCCAAGGTTGGTTAGTGGAGTTTCTCATTGTACTGGATAGTGGTTAATGCAGGGACTCATTGCTATTAAAGTGCTGAGAATAAACCTCTGTAAGTATTCAAGGATAGATGTGACGCTGATAGACAGGCAGGCAGGCAGACAGACACTATGGGAAATAAACCACTATGGGAAATTAAAAAAATAATAATAATCACTAGTTGGACTGTGTAGGAACGAACGGTGGTGGAAGGGCTGGGGATCTGGAGTGGGGAGGAAAGGTGGATATAATAAGGTACATTACATACATGTGTGAAATTTCAGAGAATAAACAAACCTTAAAAAGAAAAGAATACTTCATCTTAATGTAGTTAAGTAATACATTTGGGCTCTGATGAGTTACATTTTTGTTTTTTTTTTAAATTTAAGACATTTTTCTCAAATCATAATCAACAAAACATTCCCCAATAATTCCTTCTAATTAACAACAACAACTCCTTTGACTTTTCACAGTTAAGACTTGGACACATACTCCATATGGGAACTGATTTTTATGTAGATGGTTAATGTTGACAACTTGATGGGATTTAGAATTGCCATGGAAACATATCAGAGCATGTTTGTGAAAAACTATTTAGACTAGGCTAATTGATGTGGGAAGGACCCATCCTAAATATGAGTGGTACCATTCCATAATCTATTGGATATGGACTTCTATATATGCTTATTATATCAAACTTATGAATTGTTTAGATCAGGGGCTGACATAATACTTCCTGGATACTAACTGCAAACTCCTGTATGTTTTTTATGTCCATTTCTTCATCTACAGATGAGTACAGTTATGGTCTCCATTTTCAAAGGCTTCAAATCATATAGATGAAAAGTTTATAGATCATAGAGAGAAATAAACCCATCCTTTGTTTGTCTCATTGTCTTGGACCCATCCTTTTTCACAGTGGAATAGGGAATATTTCAGCACACTTCACTGTAAAATAGTAAATAGAAGGATACAGATAAGAGTATGAAAACATGCCTGATAAGTCACAAAAACCATGCTAAATTTTCCTTATATAACTTATTTCCTGCTTTTTTCATTTGTTATTACATTCAAATAAAGTAGGGTTCTTAAATTTTCATTTTTATATTTATTTATGCAATTTATTGTTGCATATTGGTTTTAAACCTAATTATATGGCGGTAAGATTTGAAAATTCCATTTGCTTGAAATTTCTTTGGCATTGCTCCATTTGGTCACTTTTCATAAATATTTCATGATTTCTTCAGAGTTATATGCTTATATTATTGGATATAGACTTCTATGTATGTTTATTATATCAAACTTATGAATTGTTTGGTCAAGTCTCATATGTTGCCATATTTTAAATGTGTGGATTTTACTAAGTCAGTGGGTGAAACTGAGATGGTAATGTAAAAATATCACTAAACAATTTACAAGTTTTTAAATGCATATTGGAAATTTTATATACAATAACAACGTGCTTTTCTAAAATAGAGCGTGGCGCTGCTTTGCATTTTACTAGAATTAAATCAAGTCCTTATGTTCTCCATAGTACTTACAAGTTTTTTCACTCAAAACTGATGAAGTTGTTGAACAATAAAATGGCTCTATCTCTCAGCTAATTTTTCTTTTAGAGTATCCTTGGCACATTAGGGACTATGAGGTGTGTTGAAATATTCCACTGTAAGAAATGATGGGTCCATTTCTCTCTGTGGTCTATCAACTTTTGATCTATATGATTTGAAGTAATTCTAGAGTTATTAGATCTTCATGGGGAGTAGAGACGTTTTGTCATTTGAGACTGGGAATCTTCTGTGATTCAAAGTCCATCTTCTCTGCTATTATTATAGCTTTTCAATTCTAATTTTATTAGTTTTCCATGAATAGTTTCCCCCTGTCCTCTCATGTTCAACTACTCAGGTCCTTTTTGAGTATACTTTCTGATCCTTTTATTTTGAGCATGTATGCCTGTGTGCTCACGTGTGCCACTTATAGCCAAAAGTTAGTGCCAGATGTGCTGCACAATCCTTTCCACTTTGTTTTGGAAACATGTCCTCTCACTGACCCCGGACCTCATTGATGCTGCTCGGCTGATGCCAACAAACGCTAGGGCTCTTCCTGTCCTGCCTCTGCAATGGTAGGGGTCCATGTTCATGCTGCAATGCCTTGCTTTTACATGAGAGTCCTAGGGATCAGACCAAACTCTTCATGGTTATGTGACAGGCACTTCGCCACCTGAGCCATCTAACTCTTATGATTTCATGGCAAATTTATTACAATTACACTTATTGTGGTTTAAAAATATAGTTTTATCTTCTATTCACTCTTGGTCTCTCTGTCTCTCTCTCTGTCTCTCTTTGCTTGTCTTTGTAGAATGATGAGATTTTCTTTTAAGTTTTTTTTTTTTTTTTT
>NC_034591.1:28188630-28193581 GCF_900095145.1 Mus pahari | reverse complement strand
ACCCCTTGCTGAATATGAAGGCCCAAAACAGGGCCTGTGCCAGTAGATGTGTTGCCTCTGCAGAGTATTCACTCACCTGAAAAAATATGGAACGCTTCACGAATTTGCGTGTCATCCTTGCGCAGGGGCCATGCTAATCTTCTCTGTATCGTTCCAATTTTAGTATATGTGCTGCCGAAGCGAGCACGGGAAGAATTCTTAAGAAGTCTGCAGTCCAAATCCCAACAATGGTTCAGTAGTAGCTGTAAATGGAAGTCCAAGGATCTAGCAGTTGCTGAGTCCCACACGGCAAGCAGGTAAAAGAGCAAGAACCGGACTCCCTTCTTCCATTGTCCTTATCAAGTTTTTTGAACATTTATTTTAGCCACTTTTAATTATATGTATGTGTATGCCTAAGGAATCCAAAAGAGCTAACAGGGCTCCAAGAAGCAAGCTCAGGTCCTCTATAGCAGTGGCTCTCTCTCTCTCTCTCTCTCTCTCTCTCTCTCTCTCTCTCGTGTGTGTGTGTGTGTGTGTGTGTGTGTGTGTTTGCCGCATGAATGTAGCTGCAGCCTCTGCACCGCTATAGCCTATTCACAGTGCTCTGCTGAGCCACCTCTCCAACCCCTTTTGTTAATTTTTCAATTTCATCTTTTTTCTCTCTCGACGTGAAAGTGACTTACTTCTGTCTCAATGGCCACTTTTCAAATTTGCAGGTATATTTAGCAAGGTTAGCAGTCGCTCTTTTATCTCTCTGGGAGACTATTCAGACTCTTGATGTACTTTTAATTCTGATCGCCTTCTCTGTCCTCGTGAATGTGATATCTCTTGTGGCATCAAATTAAAAATTGTTATTTTGGGCCTCCATGGTTAGGAATGCTTTTCCGGGGAAACAGTGTTTGGTCCCCAACATCCACAGCGGATGGCTCATAACAGCTTGAAACTCTAGTTCCAGAGGGATCTTATAACCTCTTCTGGCATCTGTGCGTCTGTGTGTATATGTGTGTGTGTGTACACACATATACACACAGACACACATGCACACACACACTCATGCACACACAAAAGCTTTTAATAATTATTATTAATATTACATTATATTATTATTATTATTATTATTATTATTATTATTATTATTATTTTGCAAATAACCATGTATAGGCTTAGCTTCATGTTTTTAAAGAAATATTTTTCCCTTTCTTCCTAAAATTACCCTTTGGAGGTTTCTTCAGTAAAATTCTCTTAGTTATTATCTCAAATTTGTTTGCCAAAAAGTCTCATAACCCTTTGTTCTTGAAGTGCAATTATGCCGAGAGTGTGAGATGCAGTTACTCTGTGTCAGAACCTTGAAAATATTATTTCAGTGCTTTTTTTTTTTTTCTTTTTTGGCTTCCCTCCGTGCTGTGGCAAGTTTCTACCTATAATTTGTGGATCATTTTCTTTCCTGTTGCTTTAACAATCTTCCCTTTGATTGTGCTGTAGAATTTTAAATTCTACTGTTTCCCCTAAAATATATCCAGGAATGGGTTTATTTTATAAAATTCTTCTTAGTACATACTTTTTTGTGCCTGCAAGTTCATGTTTCCTCAGTTCTGGAAAATCTGGGGCCTTCAGCTCAGAAGTTGTCTTTCTCAACACTCCTGTCGTCTGCAGGGGCTTGCTCAATACACCCTGGCAAGCATGGACATCTGCCTAGACTTTCAGGAAAGTTACTGCGTTAATACAGTATTTTGAGACAGCCACAGTAACGCTGCTGAATACAGCTACAGGGTTTCTGATCAATTGGATGGTGTCTCTGTGCAAATAAAAAACAAAAAAAAAAAAAAACAAAAAAAAAACCTTTTAAATTAGAAGTCATAACTTATGGAATTTTGATCAGGCTTGGGGTTTAATCCCCTGTCAAGCCTTTAAGTAGCTTTCTTTTATTGATCTGAATCAGGACAACCAATTGTTGACTCCTTCAGAGGTACGGTAAGGTCTACAGTGGGCCTGGACTCTAGTTAGCATCAAAGGCATTGGGGTGGGGGTGGGGGGAACAACACAGCACAACCACAGGAAATCTTCAGACATGTCACCCATTAGCCCACTTCTAATACTGAGACAAGTGATAGATATTGTCTTCTGGCAATTGTATGGTCCCTGTACATGGATGTAAATTTGCATCCTTATTTCCTTCTTTGTTCTTTAATTAGAGGATCACCTAGAAAAACAAAATAGTTGATTATCTAGGGGACAGAGTTGACGCAGGGCCTCACTGTGTAATCCTAGCCTACTTGGAACTCACTTATTTAGCCCAGGCTGTGTGTCTGCCCTGCCTTTACTTCCCAAGTGCTAGGAATACAGTTTTCACCATACAGCCGGCTCAGTGGTAGAGCACTTGCTTAGTAAACGCAAGGCCCTGGGTTTGGTCCTTAGCTCTGGGAAAAACAAAGCAAGCCAAAACCCACACCTGTGTGATTTCAAATTTGTGTGAAAACATTAAAAATGTGTTCTGGAGGTGATTAGCATTTTTCATCATAAAATATGTATATGCCAAGCATTCCCCATACCCCAAGTATATGCTTAGATAATGATGCAGCGAAGGGAAGAGAAGCACTGAGATGTATACTCAGTTTTGCCTGGGCATTCACTCTGTGCCCAGGGCTAGCTACTAACCACTACGCTGCAAAGGTAACATGGGAAAGCAAACAGGGGATCCCTGGGCCCTGAGCTGGGAGAGTTGCAGGCCCTTAAATAACACATCCCATCCTCCGATTTCACTTGGGATACATCAACCTAAGTAACCTCATTGAGTGTCATAATTGATTTGGGAGACTCATTTCCTTCCTTGGAAATCATTAAGGGTAGCCATGGCATGCTTGAAGCAGCACTCTCTCTAATGGAGTCCCCTGGATCTGTTCAGGAGGAAGAAAGGCCCTGTCAGCAGGTGGCTGCTCAGTCCTGCTGGCCCAGAGCCTGCACAGTCCTGCCCTCTCTACAAAAGCCTCAGTAGCCCCCCAGGCCTCCCCACTGGGCATCTTTCAGAGTACACAAAAAGGGCATATTGCCATTCCTAATGGAGGCAGCCACCCTGGGCAAATGGCTGGCCAATGGCGTCCGTATTTGTCATCACCCCAATTAGGGAGACACACTCCATGCCACTGAAGAATTTGTAGCAGGAAACTCCTTTGTCTGTAGCTCAACTCCTTGCCTCTATGAAATACCTAGACACTGCGACTCCTTTCTCTTGATTCAATCCTCAGCTTGGAGACATTTCCACCCAGCTGAGAAAACCCACTAAAGAATTTGCAATACCCGCTGTTGATTTCAGCCGCAAGCTGTGAAACTGGGAGCAGCCACTCTGCTCCGAAAACCTTGGAGTGATGGTGTGGTCCTTCATGCCTTCATTTAATCTCTACTCTAGTAAACAAAATGTGAGAGAGGAACATGAACACCACATAAAGACACTGGAGGTTGGGGTCACATATGGAGTGCTATGCCTGGCAGTGGTGGTGCACGCCTTTAATCTCAGCACTTGGGAGGCAGAGGCAGGTAGATTTCTGAGTTCGAGGCCAGCCTGGTCTACAGAGTGAGTTCCAAGACAGCCAGGGCTACACAGAGAAACCCTGTCTCAAAACAAACAAACAAACAAACCCCCCAAAAACAAAACCAAAAAAACTGATGGAGTGCTGGCAGAGAGTCAGTTTTCTGGCCCTCATCTCTGTACCTTAGTCTTCATCTTGCATCTCTCTCAGTGTGTGTGGAATTTGTGTGTGTGTGTGTGTGTGTGTGTGTGTGTGTGTGTGTGTGTGTGTAATGATGTGATATATATAGATGTAGATAGATACAGATATATAGATGATATAGATATAGGTATCAATTCTACTGTATATATTCCATATATATGTATATATAATAGCAATTCCATATATATCTTAAAAGTACAAATTGGTCCTAGTTTCGAAACGTTTTCATATCCCTGAGATTGCCACTAGTCTCCCCATAGCATGTCTAAAATGATCTAAGAAAGAATTCCCGTGTTATTGGTGGCATGGAAACACTCTTTGTCCATTGCATGGTTTAAAAAAATCTCACTGCTCCAAAGTTCTTCAATGTATCCAACCTAGATCTTCTTACTAAAATTCCTAGTCTCTATGGAACAAATGACCGATTTTTTTTTTTTATGGTAAAGACATTGGGGAAAGTAGTTCCTTAGTGTATATAGTCATAGCACATGGAATGGAATGTGCCAGAATCCATGGCTTTCTCCTCAGTCCTCTCCCACAGACAGAATTCACAGATTGTATTCGTGGCTTCAATTTGAATCATTGTCTAGATGTCTACAGATGATTCTGATTCAAGAACCGTCTTTCAAACAGCGATCTGGAGTTTTAATGGGAGAGTCCTGCTTTTAAGTTACTGGATCCTAAACTAACACTGACAACTAAAGAAATAAACATAAGTTATCATGAAAACTTTCTAAGTAAAAAATGTGTAAGGGTAAAAGAAGATTCATGAAGAAATGAACTGTCAGGATTTGTACAGTCCGAACAGGTGGGTGGGAGAGACAAAGACGGTGTGTTCTGGGAACTCAGGCCAGCAAGAAGGACCTGCGCTAAGGCAAAGATGATGAAGCAAGGGGACCCTACCAGGCACTGAGGGAAGGATGGACATTCAGGCCATAGTAGACTGGGAATTAGTGGGTTTGGTTCGTTGAAGGCCGTGAACTGACATAAGGAGTAATCAGGCACCATCGACACCCACAGCACGATGGAGTCAACGTAGAGCTTGGAATCTTGGTAGAAGTCTTCACATCCCTGTTTTCTAGAGCCAGGGCTTGTTTCTGAAGGTGGACCGGCCCAAAGATGGAGATGCAGAGAAGTGGACAGAGTCAGAGCTTCATAAATGACAGTTTCCTTTTTTCTCTCTTTTTTCTTTTCTTTTCTTTTCTTTTCTTTTCTTTTCTTTTCTTTTCTTTTCTTTTCTTTTCTTT
>NC_034591.1:28165321-28187010 GCF_900095145.1 Mus pahari | reverse complement strand
CTTGTCAAAAATCAAGTCACCATAGGTGTGTGGATTCACTTCTGGATCTTCAATTCTATTCCATTGATCTACTTGTCTGTCGCTGTACCAGTACCATGTAGTTTTTATCACAATTGCTCTGTAGTACAGCTTAAGGTCAGGCATGGTGATTCCACCAGAGGTTCTGGAGCACAGGGCCCCCAATGGAGGAGCTAGAGAAAGTACCCAAGGAGCTGAAGGGGGATGCAACCCTGTAGGCGGAACAACAATATGAACTAACCAGTACCTCTCTGAGCTCGTGTCTCTAGCTGCATATGTAGCAGAAGATGGCCTAATCGACCATCATTGGGAAGAGAGGCCCCTTGGTTTTGCAAACTTTATATGACCCAGCACAGGGGAAGGCTAGGGCCAAGAAGTGGGAGTGGGTGGGTAGGGGAGCAGGGGCAGGGGGAGGTATGGGGAACTTTCGGGATAGCATTTGAAATGTAAATAAAGAAAATAATAAAAAAAAGAAAAAAAGAAAAAACAAAAATTACACACTGGAAATAAGAGCCCAAATGAATGGTGCTCATCTAATTAGATGGTTGCCTCTAAAAGAATGAAAATGTTCATCATCCTGAAAAAGACTGAAATGCCTAGCATCAAGGACCTTGATATATGACTTGATACTCTAAATCTGTTAAAGGAGAATGTGGTGAATTGGCTTCAACTCATTGGCAAGTGCAAAGGGCTATAGATGTGCTGAAGTTGCATGTAGAAGACAGAGATGGGTGTCACGTACACTCTATCACTCCTCTGGATATGTCACACTGGCCCTGAAGCTTCCAGATTAAGCTAGGATGTTGGCCAGATCACTGGAGTGAACTTCCTCCTTTAGTTAAGACGTTACTGTGTCCTGCAATATGTCAGTGGGCACTGGTCACTGCAGCTCAAGAACAGCAGTCGCAGAGAACTGGAGATAGCCATTTTCACAATCTCCATCCTGAAGCTTGACAAACTTGGCAGTCCCCAGCCTACATGGTGTTACTGTACACAGATGTGTCTTCATGGACAGCTGTGTGATGTTCCCTGACTCTAACATCCTTTCTATGTGGACTGGGTGTGCATTAAATCAAGTATACTTATGCAAAAAAAAAAAAAAAAAAGAGTGCTGCTGTTCTTCCAGAGTTCCTGTTCTGTTCCCAACACCCATACCTTGTGACTTAGAAGACCCTGGAACTCCAGCTCCAGTGGATCTCATGCCTTCTCTGGCCTCTGTAAGTGCACACATACACATGTGCGCATGCGCACTTGCATACACACACAAACACACACACACACACACACACACACACACACACCACGCACACAAATAATATATTAAAAATAAAATAAAACCTTTGCAGATGGGACTATCAAAAATACTTGCACTTGAGTACATTTTGTATAAGTTTAAAAATAAGTAAAATAACTAATAATACCGGCAGCTAATGAGTGTAAATAAAAATAAATAAATGAATAAAAAAATAAATAGGTGCAGTTGTTGGCTCACCACAGTTCAGTGAAGATGGGCAGACTCTCCCTGTTCTCTGAGTCCGTGTCTCTTCCCAATGCAGTCCTCATTATAAGAGACACCCCTCTCTCACCTCTCCTCCAATTCTGGGATCAAATGTCAAGTTTAACAGATTTTCCTTGTTAAAAATCTCACCTCTCTGGATCTTGATACTTGCAAGTATAACTTGTTAAATATATAAATTTTAGGAAAGTCAGATCTCCTCTCCTGTTTTTTTTTTTTTTTTTTTTTTCCCTCCAAAGAGACTACTTTCTGTGTCTGAAATGCTGATTGTGTGACATCTCCTTCTATCTCCGTCTGTGCGTGGAGGGGTAGTGTGCTATGCCCAGGGTTCTGGAACTAGGGAGGTCTACATAGGAATCGTGGCCACCATGTTAGTCTGGATACATTAGCTACTTCACTATTGCTGTGACCAAAGTATTTAACAGAAAAAAAATTAAGAAAGGAAATATTATTTTTGCTTATGGTATCAAAGAGCTCTTAGTACATGATTGCCTGGCCCCTATACTTGAAAGTTATGGCAGAGGGAGCCTGTGATGAAGGATACATTTTCACACTGTGGCAGACCAGGGAGCAGAGGGTGAGGCTAGCAATGGCTGAGCTGAACACAATAAAGGTCTACTTCTACTAATCTACTTCTGGTGACCAGGGCCTATCACCTACATAGTTTCTCTGACCTCCCAAAATAGTGCTTGTAATTGACCAGTGTATTAAAAACATGAGCTACTTAGAAATCTTTCATATTCAAACCATAACGTTAATGAATGATTGTCTAAGCCAGTGATGTCCATTTTGTCCTATATAAAATGGACACAGTCCAGAACCTGCCACCATGGTGATGTCCTATCAGCGCGAGTAGCACCCGAAAGGCTTGTAAGTCCACACTGGGCACAAGGGCTGTTCTATGACCATTGTTACAGGAATTAAGGAATTTCCCAAACCAAGCTGTTGTGGTTGCTGACGAACCCAACCCGGTTTGTGGCTGTGCTCACACATCAACAGGAACGGTGCTGTCAAAACTGCAGAAAGTGCAGAAACAAAAAAGCAAAAGGGGGAAGCATTTTTATTCTGTTCACAGGCTCGTTTCAATGCACGCTTGAGTGACCCTCTGTTTGAGTATGTGTGTCTTAAGTTTAATCCATACAATTAGCTTTTTTTCATTTTCCGTCTCAAACAATTTGTAGCTAAGGAAGAAAACTAAACTTTTTCCCCCCTCTGGGAAACAGGAAGAAGAAAGTTTTTCTGAGGTGGCTTAGATTATTTCTGAAACATTATTAATATTGTGTATAATATCCATTATGATTTTAAAGTGTTCAAATTATTTGATCACCATGATAAATCAAATAGCCTAATAGATCTGATTGTTTATGTAACACAGGCTCTGATACCACTGTAAACCTGTTCTCTATATTGATGATTATTTTTCTGTGATTTTCCTCAATTTTTTCAACAGAAAGAGAACATGCTTAAAATCCTGAACATTGTTGAAGTAGTGTCCAAAATATCCATAACACAGAAGACAGATTCTTATCTTTAATAAAGATAAATGTGCAGTATTATATGAGTGGGCATCTGACGGGAACAGTCAATTCCCAGCATATGTAAAAATGGCCAGGAAGAATACTATAACAAAACAATGAATGCTACTTGAATATGAAAAGCATAATTCAGCATGTACATACGCATTTCTTCATGACTGACTAAGACGGTATTTGGATCTGCAGACTAAGAGACATCCTGCTTCTGCAGATAACCTCACTGTCTCCATTTTATCTGCTATTGAAAACCAACAGAAGATCAATAAAGTAAAAGGAGATAAGAAGAGGTATGGAATACACTGACCAGTGGCAACATACTAAATATTCAAATATGGGGCAAATTACCCTGTAGTCCATGTACAAACTAATTTCTAGACCCAAATTTGGTAAAACTTAGCTCAAGGGTTACAACCCTCTTGTCCTCTTGCTGCTGTTGCGCCCTGATGACTGAAGGTTTTGTTGATCACAAATTCTGTCCCCCTGAGCAGTCTCTGGCTCTGACTCCAGTCTGGAGCCAATGTCTTCCGTCCATCTATCCTGACCATCCATCATGCAATACATTTGATGGTTCAGTGTATTCCAGAGTGACCTCCCACTTGCTATCTCATTTATTTTAAGGATCAGTAGTTATTTCTGAAAAAGTATCATTTACCATTTAAAGAGATACAGGAAATCATATTGTAAAGAATATTTTTCACAGGAAACTTAGTAGAAGAACCAAGAACCTTGCTAGCACAGAATGTTCAATTTTCTCTGTCATTAATGTGCATTACCATCCTGACCACGAGAGATGACACTTCATTCAAGATATAGAACACTAACAGCAATACTATTGTAACAAAAACAGTCTTCGACTTGCTACTTACATTCTGTTTAAACTGTTACTAATGCAGGATATGGAGACCATCCTGCCTTCGATTACTGACTCTCTGTTACTCAATCCATCATGCACCCAGAGGCACAAAAATCCAAAAAGAGCACCCTGAGATGGGGGCAGGTTATAGCTCCCAACCTAAAAGCACTTAGCACAAACTCATACCCATATTACTAGAGGAAGTTGACACACACAAAAAGTTACTAACCAAAGAAAGGTAGGACGAAAGGACACATTTATTTTATATATGGTTCTTTCTATATGGCCCCTGTTTTACCTGGTGAAAATTTTGGATTTTATCTGTAGCTGTTACTGTGTGTCCCTGCTAATAAGTCCTTTCATTTGATTTTTTTTTTCATTTAGAAGTTGGTTGTTCTCACTTGAATTAGAAGTGAATTCTCTGAATTTGCCCTTGAGACAGAAAGCAAACATACAATGTTATTGCTGACATCTGTAGATTGTGCCCCCCCCCCCATCCTTTCATGTTAAAGCTGGCAGAGAAAACCCTGAACTCAATCTCCTCTAGTAACTGTCTCTTGGCATTGAGTTGGCACACTGGGCCACAAAGTATTTCTAAGCAAGGCTGCTTGGACATGACTGGTGACAGTGTAACGTGAAAGACCAAAAGAACTAATCACATCTCACTAAAGCAGTGGCTCTCAACCTTCCTGATCCTGTGACTCTTTAGTACAGTTCCTCCTGTTGTGGTGACCCCCACCCCCAACCATAAAATTACTTTCATTGCTATTTCATAAATGTAATTTAGCTACTGTTATGAGTCATAAATATTTCTGGACACAGAATTATGTCAAAGGGGTCACAACCCACAGGTTGAGAACCACTGTACTAAAGGAAGATTGATTTGTTTGTTTGTTTATTTATTTGTTTGTTTCTTTAGTGGAGTTTCAAGCAGCAGAATTTCCCATAGTTTTACTTTTGCAAGATGCCCATAGGAAAAGAGATTTTTGTGGCCAAGACATTGAGCTATTTATAGATCAACAGGGCATATGTGCATGGACGTGTCCTGAGACTTCCTGTGTTTTAAAGAAAATTCTCTCTCTCTCTCCTTTTTAAAAACTTTGTTTAGCTTAGTGATTCCAAATTGGTTTGACCACAATTCTCTTTTGGGAAACATTATTAGTATTTCATGGAAATGGAAGACTACCAAAAAAAAAAAAAAAAAAAAAATCACTGGTTGTCTTTACAAATCCTTTAGGATCATGGAAAAGATGTGTAACAGACTTTGGGGGGGGGGTCCCAGTCTTTCTTACTCAGATTAGGTCTTATGACTATTCACTTGACAGCCTCTGGAATCACCTAGGAGACGCTGGGTATGCAAGCTTCTGGTATGTATGAAAGGGATTATTTAGATTGGTTAGTTGTAATGGAAAGACTCCCCCTACCTGCCCAACTGATAAAATGATGAGGAGAGGGAGCTGATATTCATCGCTCTGTGCTTCCTGACTGTGGATACAGAGTGACTAGGACCAGACCACCATGACTCCAGCACAGCTGCTGCTGTCTCTTAGAATTATAAGCCAAAGCAAACCCTTCCTTCCTTAATGGTTCTATGAAAGCATTTTATCACATCATTGAGATGATGTGGAAACTTGGCACCAAGAAGAGGGCGCAACCATGTGGTTCTTAAGACTTAAATATATTTTTTGAAATTTCAAAGATTAATATAAATATTATTCAGAACTGATAATAATAAAAACATCTGTATCGTTTTATATAGCTTTAATTTTTTTTGCTATAAATGACCTAATATTTATTGTTCTTTTTTTCCCTTTTTAAAATTCTTCTCTCACATATTACATTTTGACTGCAGCTTTCCCTCCCTCCCCTGTCCTCAATAAATTTTGTACGTATGGGAATTTTGCCTGCATGTATGTATGTGCATCATGTATTTGTTGTGTCTGAGCAGGTCAGAAAAGGGCACTGGCTCTTCAGAAACTGGAGTTACAGATGCTTGTGAGCCACCGTTTAGGTGCTGGAAACTGAACGTGGATCCTCTGTAAGAGTCCTCCTAACAACGATCTCTCCAGCTTCCTTCTAAGGACTTTGAAATTGACTTATGGAAGGAATTGATTTAAGGAATGAAGAAGAGTGTGAAAGTTGAATAGAAAAATCCTTTAATACTGTGAGCAGAGCTTAAGGGACCATTATGCCAAGAACATGGAAGATAAGAATACTGAATGAAATGTCAACAGCAGAAGTAGGTTGATGAGGTTTCAAAGGAGAACAAGACTCTGTTAAAAACTGGGCTAGAAGGCATGCTTGATATTCTGACAATAGATTTGGTTATGTTCTATCCATGTCCTGAAATCTTGAAATTAAATTACAAATAATGAATGTGTTCCTTTGGCAGAGGGAATTTCAAGGCATCATCGCATTTAGGCTGTGTTACGTCTTCCACTCAGTGTTTCTAGACAGATCTATAGAAAAAGGAAGAACAAAACATGAATAATGTCAAGTTTAAGAAGAAAAGTTATGGGCAGAGAGAGTACCCCTGTGTGAATGACCATTCATGTCGTGACCAGACCCATGTCAAAGGCCCCAGTGCTTTAAACCTATCAGCACAGCAAGGCCTTCCCCAGGTTGGGCTCAGGAGAGAGAATGGCAATGCCTTTCCCCAGTCCCAGTACAGAAGTTGACAGAGTGCAGAAAATATGAACAGTAGCTTGTCCTCCTTCATGACTACAGCCTGAGACCTCTTCCTACAGAGACCTTCTATCAAAATGAAGAAATCTACTTCCTGCCTCGTTGTTCATCTGTAAATAAGATGCGTGATGAGTTCCTGGACTGCTGGTGTGTCTCCATCAGAGTTCATGACCCACCCAACCTTAGATCTTCCATACACGTGTCTATTGCTTCTTCTTCATTCCAAGTTGCCACCTTCAGGTCAATCTCAAAGCCATGCAGGTCATGCCAGAGAGGGAAGAAGTTTAAACTTGCCAATGAGGAGAGTAAAAGTGACAAAGCATCTATAATTATTGAAGAAAAACTTTCATTGGGACATTAAGAAAAAAATGCTTCTAGACCACACTCATTAAAGGCTCTGACAGGTGGCAAAGGTAAATATATTTGGAAGGAGAAAGACAGAACTGAGAATACTTCAGGGTTCCTTTCTCGAAAACAAGTAAACAAACAAATAAACAAAAGAAACCTGCCTAGGAAGGTAGTCTCAGAAATTAATCACCAAGAGCCCAGTCGGTGTTGTTCAGGGAACACCATGCTACATTTTGAACTGACAGGGAACTTGGCAGCAGTGTCCACATGGCACTGCTTTAGTAGGTCTGAAGGATGTAAAATGAATGGGGTCCTGGATTCATTTCCCATGGTTTCAGAGAACCACTGAGGCCACACAGTGTGTAGCTTGGTCAGAGTCTCTTCAAGGTAGCCCTGAAAGTCCATCACATGAAGCTGTGAAGATGAGACTGAGTTGCAGTGGATACCCCATAGTACTGGAGAAAGGAGGACCATGGGATCTCTGCTAAGGAAAACTATAGCCGTGGAACAGAATCAGCCCAAGAAGGAGAGGCTTTATGTACGGTGAGCAACACATCTGGAGAGGAAGGGAGTTACAGAAGCCCTTTAGGATCCAGATGATTCTGTCCAGTATCTCAGGTGCTGATATGGAGTTACAGGATATGATGTTTTCCTTGCTGGTCCTATTCTTGCTTTGGTAAGTAAGATCTTTCCTGGCTATGTCCCCATTCCTCTCTTTTAGAAGGAGAAGATGTATGCTATTCCATGTGACTTGTTTATTTTGCTTTTGTTTTCTAATAGTTAACAGTTAAATTATTGCCTTAAATCTTAAATGATACTTGGACTTTGGTCTTTCTAACACTGTTGGAATTATTAAAGACTATGGGAGGGGGAAGGGTGCAAGGTTATGACTTAATGATATGTTTGGGTGTCAAGTTGACAACTGGTCGACTAGGGATGCTTAATATTTATCAATAACTTGACTCGAGCTAAAAGACAAGCCTCTGGACGTGTCTGGGAGGGAATACCTAGCCGGAGGTGGGAGGAAGACCTTTCAAATGCATAAAACGGAGAAGCAGCTTTCATCACTTCCTACCTCCTAACAGATACAACGTGACCATCTTCTCAAGCCCCTGCTACAGTTTCACAATGAACAGTGTCCTCAAACAACAGAGAATGTTGGGTTAGAAGTAGTCTACACAAGTCTTGTAACAGTCTCCTAGGCCTGTGGAGATGTGCTCATTGGTGTCACACTTGATAGGCATTAACAGCTTCCAGAGGAATGGGGCGCGGGGGTGGGAGTGAGTGGGAAAGGCTATAAACATCTCTATGCCACTATATTGGCTGTCTTTCTTAATAGTTCCTGGGTAGTGGCCATCTTAAAAGTCACAATGTTTGTAGACTAACTGGCTATTTTGTTCCCACTCAAAACCATCATAATTTTCAAAAAATTGTTTGATCGTAAAACATAGTTTTATAGAAACTAATTTTATTAACATTTCATAGAACTGGCAGTCTGTGCAAACCACATAGGACACAGTGATGAGGCACAGACTGGAGCTGTAGCTTATGAGCCATCTTCATGTTAAGCTAGATGATCCCACAGTTTTGAACTCCTTCTTGACTCCACTGTAGCTTGCCCTGCTGAAGTTTGTGTTCAGTCTCCTAAATGAGTACTTTAGCCTGAAACTCCCAAAGAGCCTTACAAATGAATCGTGTCAGGCAAAGAGCTTCAATGTCCAGAACCCTTTTAAGGATGGTCCCTATTCAGCAATTCATTCAGCCAGGAGTAAAAGCACTCAACCAATTTTGGGCCAATTCGAGGAACAGCCAACGTGTTTCATTGTCTCAGTTCTCAACGGGAAGGCTAAGGCTTTGTTACACCTGTTGATTCTACCCTGATTCATTTAAAAAAAAAAATGACCTGCAAAAAACTTAAAGTTTGACTTCTATTCACGGGTACTTCCTTCAGTCTTCCTAAGTGTGGATTACGAATTCCATCTCAGTATCTTCTCACAGAGAAGCCTACCCACACCCCGAATGTGTTGTTTCTTCTCTGTCCTTCTTGGGTGTCCATTCAGTATTTCATGAGGACAGTGTATGTGTGTAAGTCCTAACATGATGTAAGTTCTCTGTGAAATAGACAGATAAGCCAGTTCCCACTGCTGTGCCGTGCACGCAGAGAGGGGAGGCTAAATCTGGTTCGGATGGAAGCCGATTCCTTTTTATAGATGGATACCAGATTTCTTTAATAGAGATAGTCCTGTACTTGGCCAGCAGTCACACATTAGAAGAGCCATGGTAGGACTCTGGGAATCTGATGATCATGCTTGGAGTTAGCATCTCTCTCCAAGTGCACTCCGTCTGTGGATACTTCCTGAGTGTAGGTCTTCCTCTCTTCCTTCCTTCTTTTTTCTTTCTCTATGAGCACTAACACCAGTGTCCAGAATCCCACTCCCTCTCCTTCCACCTCTATGATCGTTGAAATGATATTTTCCTTTATGAATTGTTATTCACAGCAACCTCCTTGACTAATGCATTCAAAAATTGTGAATACCATTTTCCCCTTAAATGGGCCCCTTTAGACAAATAACTGCTAAGCATTTTTTTTCCCTACAAATATGTAAATAGGTTAAAAATGAAGATGCAGCCAGTGTTGTGTGAATATTATTCCAGCATTACACTTAAGATCCTTTCAGCCCCATTTGCTAACATTTTGTACTCCTAGCCAAAGTGCCAAAAATTGCTCTCTCCTCATGCAATTTTCAAAAATTTTGCTGGCACAAAATGAAGTAGAATCTCTATGTGCAGGAGAGAGCAAACTTCATTTAGCGTGTTTTACAAAGTGCTAAATAGGTTTTCTATTTTGGGAGCGGAACAGCAGAACGTGTGCTTCCTGCAATCCAGATCAAACATTTGTAGTTCTGTCCTGTGAAATACATTCTCCAGGTTGTGTTTGGCTATATTAACACAAGGCTTATTATTTTCTGCAAACGAAAAGGAATAAAATTACATTATGTTCCTGGGAAACAATGTCAGCTCTGCAAGGGTGTTTTTCATTTTTTTTTTTTAAATTCTTTTCTTATTTAAGATAACTTAAGGTTTTTGAGGGCAGATTCAGGAAATGGCTTTTGTCTTCAATAGTTTTCAGAGTAATAGCTCTTATTTTCTTTGTCTTTGTCTTTTTCTTTTTCTCTTTCTTTCTTTCTTTCTTTCTTTCTTTCTTTCTTTCTTTATTTATTTATTTTAATAAAATGCAACAACCAAAACTGGGTTCTGTTCTCACTGGTAAGGAATTTAGAACTTTATATCACTCACATCACTTGTAAGTACCCATCAAATCTATACATGAAAAAAAAAAAAAAAAAACAGCCGGGCGGTGGTGTCGCACACCTTTAATCCCAGCACTTGGGAGGCAGAGGCAGGCGGATTTCTGAATTCAAGGCCAGCCTGATCTACAAAGAGAGGTTCAGGACAGCTACACAGAGAAACCCTGTCTCAAAACAAACAAACAAACAAACAAAACCCAAAAAAACAAAACCAAAAAACAGATGGAGTGCTGGCAGAGAGTCAGTTTTCTGGCCCTCATCTCTGTACCTTAGTCTTCATCTTGCATCTCTCTCAGTGTGTGTGGAATTTGTGTGTGTGTGTGTGTGTATATATATATATATATATATATATATATATATATTGATATATACAGATGTAGATAGATATAGATATATAGTTTTGAACATGCTGGCCTGCATGCGCAGGCTTCTCTGATGAGCTCTGTTATTATCAAAGGAAGTGGAATAATAAAAACGAGTGTGTTGTGAAAAATACCGTCAAGTGCATGGCTGCCTTGTGTCACCTCGTTTCCCATTGCAGTTCTTCTGGCATTAATTAGGAGTGACAACTTGGACCACCTCTTCCATGAACCAATGGATTAAGCAATGTTGTCCAGGAAGCCATGTTGCAATGCTGAGACTATCCTAGATCTATGTTGTGAAATTGGTTACTACCGTTCACATATAGATATTTAAATCTGACCAGTCACATACAAATCTGTGGTTACATGCTAGGCTGGATAGTGACTGGGGAGGGCCAATCCCATAGTGGGCATTGCCATTCCTGGGCTGGTGATCCTAGGTCCCATAAGAAGGCAGGTTGAGCAAACCATGAGGAGCAAGTCAGTAAACAGCACCCCTCTTTGGCCTCTGCATCAGTTCCTGCCTCCAGGTTCCTGCCTGTATGAGTTCCAGCCCTCACTGCTTTTGACAATGAATTGTTATATTATATGGAACTGTGAGTAAATCAACCCTGTCCTTCCCAAGTTGCTTTGGTCATGGCTTTTCATCACAGCAATAGTAACCCTGACTAAAACAAATGCCAGCACTATTGACAATAAATTGAGAGCTTTGTAGATTCAGACATTGCCATGGATTATTGTTTCATGCATGCTCCCATTTTCTCATAGGGTGGGCATAGATTTTGAACACTCAGAAGCTAAAAAATACATCACTCATCCAATTTGCTTGAAAGATAATCTTTGAAGGATTTCTAAACAATATTAATAAATGTAAAGAAAATTTTAGTTCAAGAATAAAGAGGCTTAGCTGCGGCAGGGTGGCATATGCCTTCAATCCCAGCACCTGGGAGGCAGAGGCAGGCAAATTACTATGGGTTCTAGGTGGGCCTTGTTTAGATAGCAAGTTCCAGGACAACCAACTATGTACAGAGACTCTGTCTTAAAACAAAACAAGAATAAGGAGGTTTCATTATAAAAGGCTTGATAGCTACCACAATAGAGAACTAGGTGTACACACTTTCTGTGCCAGAGAAAAATTCCTAAGTTCCAACGCTATCATTATTTTTTTTAATTTAACATTATATTTTAATTGATTCTTCCTTTTGCATCATTCGCCCCAATCCCACTCAGTTCCCAATTCTTGCATCTCCTCCTCTTCCTCCTCCTCCTCCCCCTCCTCCTCCTCCTCCCCCTCCACCTCCTCCTCTTCCTCTTACTCTTCCTCTGACCTTGTAACTTTTCCCCCAACAGAACCAAAAACAAACAAACAAGTCCAGTTTGCATTATCTATATACTAGCTGGATCATGATCAAACTCTCAGTGGCCTGCCTTTTAAATAGAACTGAATTCTTTCCTTCGCAAACCCCTATCAGAAGCCATCAATTGCGGTGAGCTACACTTCAGCATCCTTACCATACGTTCAGAGAGTTCTCTTCGATGGGTTCCTGTTTAGGCTGTTACTTTGGTGGGGGGCGAGGGTAGGGTGGGTAGAGGTCAGAGAAGCCTTCCATGTTCCTCTTTCTTTTCTCAATTGTGCGTCTTCAGTTATGAGTATCACTCCCAACATAGCTTCCTCACTCTTCGCTGTCAGTGGGAGGACCAATCATGGGCTTTTACATAGTTTCTGGCAACATGTCCGCTGGCTGCTCTAGGTCCACAAACACAGACAAGCCCCTCAGAGGAAGCCCTGATCACAGACATCAAACCTGGTTGTCACAGACATCAAACTTGGCTTCGGGTGGCTGCACAGGCCATTCACATCAACCATGGTGCCCTGAGACAGCATGACACATGGACAAAAACTTGGTCTCAGGCTGCATCGCATACCACATACATCTGCCTTGCCTTTGGAGGTAATATGGGCCTCTGACATTGGCTCTATCAGGACCTCAGACCCAGCTGTGGTCTTTGGCAGCAGCATGTACCCAGAGTCACCATAACCCCAGGTGTCAGTGCAGGCCACTCATCAAGATGGCTCCTGGAAGGACACAGCCCATAGGCATTGATGTGACTTTAGGCTGTAGCAGAAACCATGGACATTCACACATATGTGATTGTAACAAGGCCAAGAACATCAAGACAGACCCTGTCAGCAGCAGGACCATGTACCCAGACATGGCCCTTGACAGCAGTACAAGCCTCAGGTGGCAGTGCAGGCCACTCAAATTGATATGACCCAAGAAGCAGCTCAGCCTGTGGACACCTACATGGCTTCAGGCAGCATCAACATTATTAAAGAAGAAACAATTGAAGTAATTTAAGCATTCAGCGCAAGAAAATTAGAAAGTGCACAAGAAGGCAAAACTGAGCAAGGCAGAAGATGTGAATACAGAAACGTTTGAGAGAAGAATTCGTACATAAAGATATATAGAGAAAGGATAGTAAAATAAGCAAACCTAAGAATTGGTAACTTGAGGGGGAAAAAAAGCCCTAATACATCTTCAGTTGGCTGAAACAAATGGAAGAAGAAAGGAGAATAATCCCAGTATGCTGTGAATGGGAAAGAAAATATAATAGTTCTGGTGGCTTGAATATGCTTGGCCCATGGAAAGTGGCACTATTAAGAGGTGTGGCTTTGTTGGAATAGGTGTGGCCTTGTTGGAGGAAGTTCATCACTATGGGGTTCCGCTCTGAGGTCCTATGTTCACATTCCTTCCTGTGGAAAGTGACCCTCCTCCTCAGTGCCTGCAGAAGACAGTCTCCCCCTGGCTGCCTTTGGAGCAAGACTTACAACTCTCAACTCTCCTTTGGGCTTTCCACCATGATGATAATGGACTGAACCTCTGAAACTGTGAGCCAGACCAATAAAATGTTTTCTTTTATAAAAGTTGCCATTATCGTGGTATCTCTTCACAGCAATGAAACCCTAAGACTGAAGTAGATTTTAAATAGATTGATATTTAAGGATAAAAAGAAAAATGTCCTATCCCAGAGTTTGAAAAATGAAAAGTTTCCAGGTATGAGAAAAATTAGAAGACATGTTAAACATTTTAATGCTGTAAAAATGTTTTCTAAAGCTGGTTTTGGAAGTACATTTGAATAATTTCTTTTATTTTTTTTGAGATTATAATTTAGGCACATCACAACCCTTTTTTTTTTTCCTCTCTTCAGGAAAGAGCACATTGATAGGTGGATCCAGTACCAAAAGGTCAGCTCTGAAAGCTTGTGTACAAATAAGACCACACAGCCTTGGAGGCTGTGAATGAGATTTCTCAAATGTCAAGGACTTGCTGCAAAAATACCATTTTGTTTTCCCTCCAGTGCAGGTTTTTTTGTTTTTGTTTTTGTTTTTTTTTTAACAGCCAAATTAAAAGACAGACACCAAAGTTTCCTATTTATTCCCAGATCCCAGACTGGCCTCTCCTATTTCCAACATTACCCACCATAATGGCACCTTATTTATAGCCAAGGAGTCAACACTGAAACATCCAAAGATCTCATCAGGATGCACTGAACATTGCACAGGCTAGGGCTTGAAGCAGTTAATGCTGATTAGTACTGTGTATCACAAAGTGTTCTCACTATTTTACAAGTCCTCCACCTATTCATTGCTTGCTGCCCTGACGCCTTCCAATCACTAATTTGTGTGTGTGTGTGTGTGTGTTTCATTATTTTTCCTTTTTCAGAATGTCTCCTACTTAGAATCAGATACTCTATAGTATTTCAGACTATCTTTTATCCTTTAATGATATGCATTTACATTTTTTTTTACATTTTTTTTAGCAGAGAAAATATTCCTTTTCTGGATGTACAACATTTTAATTTCACATTCACTAACTCAGAGACATTTTGGTTGCTTCTAAATATTTGGAGTAACACATATAGTTGCAACGAACATCTGCAAGCAGGTTCTTGTGAGGACAGATTTTTTTCGGTACTGATGGTCAAAGATTCTTGGCTGTTAGATCCTATCAAAAGACTATATTTCACTTTATAAAAACTGAACAGTCTTCAAAAGTAGACTGCATTTTCCATTCATTTAATCAATAACAGAAGTTGTTAATCTATGTCCTTGTCAACATTTAGTGTTGTCAAATTTCTCAACGTTGCCATTTTACCCACCAGGTGTTGGGATTTTATTTCTTTTTTTATTTTAACTTGTATTTCCCTTCTGGCATGTTGTGGGACATTTTTTCACATGTTGCTTTGAAAGAATTGGTAAGAAATTTGTTAATATCCTTTTTTCTCTTTTTAATCAGTTTATCTGCTTTTACGAATTTGGCTAATAGTCATCACACTTGTGTGCATTTGTGTTCCAAGTGGGAGACTCAGAGTTGCTTATGGTTTATACAAATCAATTCTCACAAGAATAAGTTAAGTGGGCCCCACTGTCATATGCATTTTATAGAAGAGAACATAGTGTTAGGAAATTGAGTCATATTTTTTTCTGGTATTGTGATTAAATAACAAAAGCAGCTTAGAAAGAAGGGATTTCTTCTGGATTGCAATTCAAGGGTATAGTCCATTATGGTGAAGAAAGGCAGTGCGTGTCTAAATCAGCTGGTCACATCCAATTCACAGTCAGAAAGCAGAAAATGTCAAATGTATGTTCTTTCTTGAATTGTTTCTTCTACATCTTCAATCCAGCATACCGTGGAGGGAGTGGTGCTGCCCACAGTGGGCAGGTCTTGCCACCTCAAGTCACATAATACTTAGCAGGTATGCCTAGAAGCCATTCTTCAAAGTGATTCTAGATCTCATCAAGTTGACAACTGGGATTGGCCATCACATCAAGTAACCTGACCAACGTCACACTGTCAGGAAAACAGGACCAAGCTCCAGCCCAGGAAGTGTAGCTCCAGAGTGATGCTCTGGTAGTAACTATCATATCTTTTATGCCAACAGATTTTTGGAAGAGAGCAAGATATACATCTGAATAGTTGTATAAAAAATAGCAGATTTTAATATTCAGAACCTATTACTGACTTAATAATATAGTATTTAAGCTGGGATATAAGGCTTTATTGTTTTTTTGTATGATACAACAGATCTTCCTAAAACCAGAGGCATCCTTGAGAAAAGCACAGTCATGATGACAATGCTTGGATGGTAGTTCTACTAAGTGCACAGAGCCTTGATGTGGATATGGCAGGGGNGGGAACATAAAAGCTTTAATTCTAGCAGAGGGGAAAACCATTATTTAGCATGGCAGGTAACATAATATTCTTCCTAGGGAAATTCAAGATCTAGAATGAAGGAAATAGAGTAGTATGGATATTATGAAGAAAAATTAACTAGAGAGAATACCTGGTTTGTCTACTTCAGGAAGTAAAAACACAAATATCTTTACAGGTCAGCCAAGTGATGCAAATCCATAGCCTGTCCTCCTGTGAACAAATAGATAATGCAGGTAAGATGCCACAAGAAGTACACAGACTCATAATGCTAAAAGCTGAACTATATTCCCATATCCTGTGGACAAGAAACAGCCCAAAACACTTAGAATAATGAGAGTAAGGAATGAGAAAGCCTCTACTCCTATCATCTATTAAAATGTATGTTACAGCTAAAGAAATTTACATTGTATTAGTTTGATTGGTGAAAGAATAAAATCATCTATTAAAATAGAAAAGATAACAAAATGTATAACTATATGTGTACATGTAGCTGGTAGAACACTCAAGTCATTTATTCACTCAAAAATAATGAATAAACACTAGTCTAGTGATGGGTGAGACTTAGATCCATGGATTAGACAAGACACCATTGTTTTTGCTTGGGTTCCAGTGATAAAAGGCACGCATGTTTTAAATATGTTTAAAGCACTCAGGAGGCAGAGGCAGGCAGATTTCTGAGTTCGAGGCCAGCCTGGTCTACAGAGTGAGTTCCAGGACAGCCAGGGCTATACAGAGAAACCCTGTCTCAGAAAACAAACAAACAAACAAACAAAATTAACAAAAAATATCATTCAAGATGGACACGCCACTGTGGTGTATGATGGAAGGGCTACTAAGCAGGTGAGTGTGTAGCTAGAAGAGTGAGCCATGTTGGGGAGGGTATGTGTGAGGATACTCACTGGAGAAAGCTACCAGGGTTGGAGGAATCAAGAAACACAGAGTTAGGATGGAAAGTAGAGGTTTGGGACATTGGGCCCACAGTAAAGAACTGGAGCTATGAGCACAATAAGATTTCTCCACAGAAATCGGCATTTGTTTAACTTATGAATATTACCCACGAAGGCAGCTAATTTTCTGTGGAAATGCATGAAGTTTAGAGGAAGATATACCGGGCTGTGACAGAATAGAGTTGTAAGTACATGGATGAATTTTAGATGTGTTTTGGAGGAGAAAACAAATAATTAGATTTGGGACTAAAGAAAAAGAAAGAGTCCAGAGTAATTCTCAACTGTGGCTAAAAGATTGGGTGGGTGACATTAGAAGATGACAGAACAACAGGACTGGGCTTGGTGTGGGAGCCAAGAGTTGCAAATACAGTAAGCTGGAGGATGGTGTCAGACATTTTAAAGACGTACAACGAGGCAATTATGCATCTATTGTTCTGGTGAGAAGTCTGAAGTGAGGCGTCCACTGGGAGCAAATTTTATCCCTTGATGGCATTTAGAGCCATGGTACAGATGAGGGTATTCACGGGGCAGTGGCATCCAGAAAGGACACTTGAAGGGCAGGAAAGGAGGAGCATGGTTGCAGGAGAAACAAGGGAAGCAGGAGAAAACTATCCACAAGGAAGAGGATTTCAGAAAGGACAGTGTTAGAGCAGGGCTAAGCCTTAAATTAAAGTGCGGTTTAAAACAATGGAACCCAACACCCAGCTTGAGAAACTTAAAGAAATTCCACTAAAATCAGGGACAAGACAAGGCTGCCCATTCTCCCTATATCTATTCAATATAGTACTTGAAGTTCTAGCTAGAGCCTGAGAAAACTAAAGGAGATCATACAAATTGGAAAGAAAGAAATCAAAGTATTGCTATTTGCAGTATTCATAAGCAACTCCAGAAATTCTACAAGGAAACTTCTACAGCCGATAAACAACTTCACAAAGTGGCTGGATACAAAATTAATTTTAAAAATAATCAGAAGCTCTCTTTATTAAAATGATAAACTGGCCAAGATAGAAATTAGGGAAACACCATCCTTTAAAATAGCCAGGAATAATATAAAACTTGGTATAACTCTAATAAGGCAAGTCAAAGACCTATATGATAAGAGCTTCAAGTCTCTGAAGAAAGAAATTGAGGAAGATATAAGAAGAGGTAAAGATCTCTGGTGATCTCGGATCAGTAGGATTAACACAGTGAAAATGGCCATCTCACCAAAAGCAACTTACAGATTCAATACAATCCCCATCAAAATTCCAACAAAATTTTTTACAGATCTTGAAAGAACACTATCAACTTCATATTAAAAAACAAAAACCCTAAGATAGTTGTACTGGCTGGTTTTGTGTCAACTTGACACAGGCTGGAGTTATCACAGAGAGGAGCTTCAGTTGGGGAAATGCCTCCATGAGATCCAGCTGTAAGGCATTTTCTCAATTAGTGCTCAAGAGGGGAAGTCCCCTTGTGGGTGGTGTCTTCTGTGGGCTGGTAGTCTTGGTTCTATAAGAGAGCAGGCTGAGCAAGCCAGGGGAGGCAAGCCAGTAAAGAACATCCCTCCATGGCCTCTGCATCAGCTCCTGTTTCCTGACCTGCTTGAGTTCCAGTCCTGCCATCCTTTGGTAATCAACAGCAATGTGGAAAGTGTGAGCTGAATAAACCCTTTCCTCCCCAACTGCTTCTTGGTCATGATGTTTGTGTAGGAATAGAAACCCTGACTAACACAATAGCTAAAACAATCCTGAACAATAAAAGAAATTCTGGGCATATTACCATCCCTGACTTCAAGCTGTACTACAGAGCAGTGGTGATAAAAACAAAACTGCATGGTATTGGTATAGGAACAGATAGGTTGATTAACCGAATTGAATACAAGACCCTGAAACAAACCCACACACCAATGCACACTTGATTTTTGACAAAGATGGAAAAACCATACAATGGAAAAACGAAAGCATCTTCAACAAATGGTGCTGGTCTTCTTGGATGTCTGCTTGTAGAAGAATACAAATAGATCCATACTTATCGCCCTACACAAAACTCAAGTCCAAGTGGATCAAAGACAAAAAAAAAAAAAAAAAAAAAAAAAAAAAAAAAAAAAAAAAAAAAACCCAGATACCCCTACCAAAACGAAAAAAAAAAACAAAAAAAAAACAAAAAAAAAAAAAAAAAAAAAAAAAAAAAAAAAAAAAAAAAAAAAAAAAAAAAAAAACCCAGATACATTAAAACTAATAGAACAGAAAGTGGGGAATAGCCTTGAACTCAGTGATACAGGGGGAAACTTCCTGAGCAGAACATCAAGGGTTTGGGCTCCAAGGTCAACAACTGGTAAATGGGACCTCATGAAACTGCAAAGCTTCTGTAAGGTAAAGGACACCGTCAACAGAACAAAACGGCAGCCTACAGATTGGGAAATGATCTTCACTAACCCTACATCTGACCGAGGGCTAACATCTAAAATATATAAAGAACTCAAGCTGTTAGACATCAACAATCCAAATAGTCCAATTTAAAAAGGAGTTATAGAGCTAAATAGAGAATTCTAAACAGAAGAATCACAAATGGCTGAGAAGTACGTTAAGAAATGTTCAAAGTCATCAGGGAAATGCAAATCAACATGACTGAGATTCCATCTTACACCAGTCAGAATAGCTAAGATAAAAAACTTAAGTGACAGCACATGCTGTTAAGGATGTGGAGCTAGGGGAACACTCCTCCATTGCTGGTGGGAGTGCAAACTTGTACAGCTACTTTGGAAGGCAAGAACTGAATGAAGTTGGTGGGCACAGAATTCCTGCAGAGCAAGAGGTTAGGAAGGGAGGGTTGTTGCTTCTTACATCCTTTTCCCTGTAAGGAAAAGGTTAAAATCATTCCAATTCAAAGCAGCACTTGAGTTTGTTAAAAAACAGCTCCAACCAGTCAGGTGAAGAAAGGCTACAAAGGTTCTTAGTATGATTGATCACTAATTTGGGAAAACAAAATTTGGTGTTTTTGAGAAGGAAATGGAAGAAATATTTCAAAAAGATAGTAAACCTCTCTCCCTAAGTTGGGCTATACCAGGTATTTTTATCTTGTACTCATACATTTTCCAAATTTTTCCATATTGTGCTCTTCTTTTAAGCCGAAATCTCTCTCTCTCTCTCTCTCTCTCTCTCTCTCTCTCTCTCTCTCTCTTTCTCTCTCTTTCCTCTTTCTCTTTCTTTTTCTTTTTCTTTAACCAACCATTTTTTTTTAAAGGAGCCTACTTGGTCTAATACCATAATAAATCAATTCAGTATAACAAGCTATTTGCATTACACTGGCTGCCTGACTTCCAGACAGCTGTGGTCTATGAGACTGCTCACAGCTGTAACAGAAAAAAAGCAAGCTGCTATCCTCAGTAAGCCACAAGAAACAAAGCAGAAGTCATAAGGCCCTGCAACTCCAGGCTACCTATCAGAACTACAGAGTACAACTCTAAAATGAAAGAACTTGACACGAGGTCATGGCAATTGAGTCATCTTGAGCAACATCATCAGAGTGGTTAAGGCAGAAATTGCCCCTCATTGAGTAAGATCGTGGGAGAAATCTTTAGGACATGGTGACCAATTTGTGGTTACACTAAGTTCTTCAGTGCAGTTAGAAGTATGTGTGTGTGTGTGGGGGGGGGGGTTAACCCAAGAAGTAGCCCTTCCTTTTCTCTTGGGAGTTCCTGTCCATCAGTTAGAGTGTAAGTATGTTGCTCTCCGAGCAGAGGATGGCCACGCTGTGTGTCTCCACCCGCACAGGAAGTTGTCATCAGCTATCCAACACACAGCCCTAGATTCCCTCTAGATCGTGTGTTCAATACTCAGTCACCTGTCTGAGTCCAGGTAGGGAAAGGTTAGCTCTAAGTACTTTTAAAGAAATGTGGTCAATGACGAGAGATCACAGATCGGAGACTTCAGAACGGAAGTTGAGAGGAGACCATTTTACACAGTTCCTGTTAAGGCTGTGGGTGTAGCAACACTACTGTAGAGCCCATTGCTCAAGCTCATGTCTACCTCCATCGCATGTTAAAAATATGGGGAGGATCTGGATTTCTACATCTGACTCAGCAGAATGTAGGTGGAGGGGGGCAGCACCCCTTATTGTATTTGAGGCAAGGATTCCCTGGGTTGGCAGTGGGAAAAGTAAAATGTGTGCCAGCAGAGATGACTCAAAATTCTTCTGATGTCTGACTCAGAACCAGTGGGTTGAAGACTTTTGTAGCTACTGATCTGGCCTTTGCACAGTGTGCTTAGGCAAGTGTCAAAAGAAAATGATCCCATGAGATGAGCAGGTAACTACATTACTTCTACCAGGAAACCATGATACAGCCATGGCACTGAAACTTAGATACAGAAGATCTGTAGCTGGTCAGTGACATACTGACACAACTTTTCTGTCTATCTCAGCATGTTCTTCACCCTCACACAAAGACGTCACAGGTTCTTCTTCATTCATCATAAAGAAAATGCACTTTTGTTCCTCTCAGACTATTGAGCTATGCGCTCCAAACTTTTACAATCTTCGTTTTGTAATCTGAAGCTGACTATGAGCCTGGGGTCAGGGTTTATAAAATATGTCCGTGTGTGTGTGTGTCCCCTGCCCTCCATTTTGGTTTTCAAGACAAGGTTTCTCTGAGTAGCCCTGGCTGTCTATTGACCAGTTGGCCTGAAACTCACAGAAATTCTCCTGCCTCTGCTTCCCAAGTGCTGCGATTAGAGGTGAGCACCACCACTGCCCGGCTGTTCTCTCTCAACTTTGCTTGAAAGTCTTGGTTTTACGCTTGCCGTTACTTTTTTTTTTTTTTAACAAATAAAATATATTTATTATTATTATTTTTTTTATTTACATTTCAAATGCTATCCTGAAAGTTCCCTATACCCCACCACCGCCCCTGCTCTCCTACC
>NC_034591.1:28154878-28161891 GCF_900095145.1 Mus pahari | reverse complement strand
TTTCTCTCTCTCCCTCCCTCCCTTCCTTCTTCCTTCCCTCCCTCTCTTCTTCCCTCCCTCCCTCTCTTCCTTCCCCTCACTCCCTTTCTCCCTTTCTTTTTCCTCCTTCTGTCTTTCCTCTCCCCGTCCCCCTGACCCTTGTTTGCCCCCTCCCTTCTTCCACTCTCCCTCTTTCTTTCCTAACTCCCTCTCTTTTCTCTGAAATACTGCACTACCTGGGTCCCTCTTTAATTAAAGCGGAACTACTAGAAGTCAATCCTGGGGCATGTCTTTATTGGAAAGTACTCTAGAAAGCCCTAAACCTGGGCCATTAGCAGCAGTTAATGTTAACTGAAGCCTTTCAAGTCTGACTGTGACTTTGAGAAAAATCAATACTCTCTATATTGATGGTTCTCAAACTTCGGTGGTTACTATAAATTAGTCACACCAATTAGTAAACACAACAAATAAAGTATGGCCAAGTTTAAGAACTGTCGCTGTACCCCTCTGATTCAAAGTATGGGTAACGCCCTGGAACTTGTTAAAACACCGGTCTTACGGAAAGCTCATCTGCAGTTGCCTTTGTCACATTAAAGTTTTATTGATACTCTTGAAACCTTGCAGTTTCCACCTTAAATGTTGGAGTTTGCTATTTTATCTCTTATTTGAATTCTTTCAGTTGTGATCAGAAAGCAACAATGTAAAGGAGTAACTCTAAAACGTTGTTTCCAAAAAAACCATCCAGGCCTTTCCAGGGAGGGGATGGCTGTGTGCCATCTTTAAATGTTTGTCACTCTTCTTTCTTTTCTGCCTGATCTTGCACATGTTTGGTGACTGCAGGAGGAAATGTGAGGGAGGCAAAAAGCCTCATGTTCTTCATCTAAAAATGAAATGACACTCTGAATATGAAATATGAATTGCTTAGAGATGCTTTGACACTTTGCAGTGTGGGAGGAGAGGATGGCAACCAGGGTGCTCCCTCGGAGCAGGCTAGCTCTGCTCTGTTGGAACAATGGTGTTCCCCGGGATGGCAAGATCATCCTGGCGCCTCCTCCGACTCTCCAGAAACAGCAACCTCCTCACAAGGCAGAAGATTTGTTCTTAAGGATGAGTTTTAATACAGAGAAGCCAGATAAATAGAATTCTACTTAGGGTGAGTCACCGCCACTTACCATTGAAGCAATTTTCTACATATTATGGGTTTTTAGAATTTGCATTCACTCCTGCAGCACTGTGTCAGAGAAATGAGTGTTGTGCCACAGCTTGGTAAGCAATTGCCTGAAAGCTCTCTGTGCATACTGCTCTTGTTCTAGAATTTTCCTGTCTCATCAGCCCCTACCTCATTCTTTGCTCTAAGCCCATCCTAAACCCTATGCAACTACATCATATTCTGCATGTCCTATGTACCTTATACATGCACATGTGAGAGAGCGCGTGCATGCACATGCACACACACACACATTCACACTTACACACACACACACACACACACACACACAGTGTGTACAACTTGCAGACTTCCTGGGTGCTCTTCCCATAGGTGTTTCAGCTTATGGTAGGCTATTGGAGGGGCAGCTTCTACAAGACTCATCAAACAAGCACAGTCATAGGAATGTAGTATATATTTCTTGATTGTTTCGATGTGATGTGAGTGGAACTTAATATGCAAAATTTCATCCAATTCTCAAAAAACAAATGAATCTTTTTTTTTTTCCCAGAGCTGGCCAAAATATCAGCTCAAGCATTGTCCTCAGTGTCCATACTTTGCTCTCTGTAGAAAAAAAAAAAGCCATGTAAATGAGGGTCTCTTGATAAAATGAAGGAGTTAAATGTGATTCATAATGAAGATTTTAAGCAAAACAAATAATTTATCATGGTACAATGAACTTCTACACACTTACCTACTAAATAGTACCTTCAGCCGATAATTTTTGTGGTTTTCATCCATATTCATTTTGTTGAGACACCTTCAAGTAAATTTCGGATATCCTACTGTCAGACACTATTGCATTTCTATGGAGGGCTAAGTGGTGACCTCAGAAAGGCACTTCCATATTCTAAGTCCCTGAACCTGTGAACAATACTATTTCATAAGAGAGGGAATGCTACCTTATTTAAAGTAGTCTTTACCAGTATAATTACCTCAAAGATATGGAGATAAAGAAATCATCATGGATTTTTTTTTTTTTTTTTTTTTTTTTTTTTTTTTTTTGCTGTTTTGCACCAGGTTTCTTAGAATTTGCTACAACATCCCTGGGAACTAGTACCGCCTGCCATAATTCAGTATGCATCATAAATAAGGATATTCTTCTACATAAATACAGTACAGTGATCACACATAAGAAACCTGACTCTAGTGACCTGATTTCGCTAATACCTTGATGTTAATGCTCCCCAGAAGTCTCCTCAGAGTGGTTCTTATGCGATCTATTAAGGAATAATATACCACATTTGGTTATTATTCCTTGTAAGTATTTTTTTTTCCTCTCGAAAAATGTCCCCTTTCTCCTTTCCACCCTGTTTCCATGGCACTGAATTATTGTTAAACCTGACAAATTACTCACATTATAGAAGTACTCCTTGGATAGAGTGAGAGGCTGTTGCAAAGTGGTGGTTCTGCTAGGAGATTTCCAAAGCTCACTGAGTCCTGTACTGCTTGCTTCTAACAGTCTCCCTGAGGGAAGGGCTAATGGGAGACTGTGACAAAGGGGAGACATGTCTCTCCACTGGCTGACATCTTTTGGGGCTTCGTCTCTTTTCTTACTGGGGAAGATAAGTAAGGTTCAGTACCTACTAGATGGGAGGTAGAATTAACCCCTTTCCCACTGAAACCATGGTTCTACACACATGCACGCACATGTGCACGTGCACGCGCGCGCGCACACACACACACACACACACACACACACACACACACACACACACATGGTTATGATGATATGATGTCTGTAGGTTGGAGACCCAAGGAAAACAGTGGTGTGGCTCATCCTGAAATGGGAGACCTGAGAAGCAGAAGGGCCCATGCTATAAATCATAGGCAAAGAGTAGCAGAAGATCAGAATGCAGCTGAACTAAGAGAGAAATACATTTCCCCCTTTCTTGTCTATTGTTCTATTTATCCCTCCAGTGGAGAGAGTGACACCCACTCATACTTAAGGAAGGCGGTCGACGTCACTGAAACCACCCAGCTCAGACTTTGACCCTACACTATAGCAACTCCATAGACATACTCGGAAATAATGTTTAGCAAAATATTTGGATGCCTTGTCACCCAATCAAGTTAAGGCATTAAATTGACCATCATGTATGTTGTAATTGGTGCTAACCCAAAAGTCCTTGTATTTCATGCAGGCCTCACTGAGACAAGAATATCACCTTTTGGGGGTTGCAAGCTGGTACAGCCACTCTGGAAATCAGTTTGGCGGTTCCTCAGAAAACTGGACATAGTACTACCAGAAGATCCAGTAATACCACTCCTGGGCATATACCCAGAAGATGCTCCAATATTTAACAAGGACACATGCTCCACTATGTTCATAGCAGCCTTATTTATAATAGCCAGGAGCTGGCAAGAACCCAAATGTCCTTCAACAGAAGAATGGATACAGAAAACATGGTACACTTACACTATGGAGTACTACACAACTATTAATAATAAAACAATGAATTCATGAAATTCTTAGGCAAATGGATGGAACTAGAAAATATCATCCTGAGTGAGGTAACCCAATCACAAAAGAACACACATAATATGCACTCACTGATAAGTGGATATTAGCCCAGAAGCTCAGAATAACCAAGATACAATTCGCAGACTACATGAAGCTCAAAAAGAAGGAAGACCAAAGTGTGGATACTTCAGTCCTTCTTAGAAGAGGGAACAAAATACCCATGGACACAGTTACAGAGACAAAGTGTGAAGAAGAAACTGAAGGAAAGGCCAACCAGAGACTGCATCATCTAGAGATCCATACCATATACAGTCACCAAACCCAGACTCTATTGCGGATGCCAACAAGTGCTTGCTGACAGGAGCCTGATATAGCTGTCTCCTGAGAGGCCCTGCCAGTGCCTGGCAAATATGGAGGTGGATGCTCACAGCCAACCATTGAACTGATCATGGGGTCCCCAATGGAGGAGTTAGAGAAAGGTCTGAGGAAGCTGAAGGAGTTTGCAGCCCCATAGGAAGAACAACAATATGAACTAACCAGTACCCCCAGAGCTTCCAGGGTCTAAACCACTAACCAAAGAGTACACATGGAGGGACCCATGGCTCCAGTTGCATATGTAGCAGAGGATGGCCTAGTCGGTCATCAATGGGAGGAGAGGCCCTTGGTCCTGTGAAGGTTCTGTGCCTCAGTGTAGGGGAATGCCAAGGCCAAGAAGTAGGAGTGGGTGGGTTGGTGAGCAGGGGGGAGGGGGAGGGTATAGGGGCTTTTCAGAGGGGAAACCAGGAAAGGAGATAACATTTGAAATGTAAATAAAGAAAATATCTAATTTTTTTAAAAAAAGAATATCATCTCTTTTTTAGTCTATTCCTTTGTGTTAGGCACTTCCATGGAAAACATAGCACCTCTAGGATTTGAGCACAAATGCCTTGTGTTGCGAATGCAGTGCTATGAACTGGTTTTTTACCTCATGTATGGCTTGCATACTGATTCAGTCACTGAAAGGGAGTTGATGCTAATGGGAGTTTAGCAATGAAAGCCTTCACCTGCTTTCTAATTTCACACAGGACCAGATAGGCAACAAGAGAACTAGAGTGGGGAACTAAGGGCGTAGCCATCAGTATTGGCGTTCGTTACATACCTAAAAGAAGAAAGGCGAAGCTTCTGAGACTCTTGGTTGAGGAGAATAATTCTGGAAGAAATGATGGCTCTGTTTGAATGTTCCTCTGGGATCTCGTGACCTTTCCTAGATCAACTACCATTGTCTCCTGAGTGGTTCAAGACCAAGAAATGCCCTCTTGTCACTGTCTCATAGCCTGTAACGAGGTATTCTTTCCTGTCTCGTGTTTGATTGAGGACTGCCTTTGGGCATTTATTGACCGGATTAGCACATTAGTTTTATTATTTTCTTCTATGTCCTTTTATGTTCTGGTGAGTTTATTAGGTGAAACCAGTTTCCTTCTCAGAGTTTATGCCAAAGGCCTTTACAGAAGGCGGGCATATTTCCTTTTCTCATAAAGATAAGAAAGCATTGGCAAGCTCAGTTAAGATAGTGGACTGTCGGAGACCAAACTGTGGAGCAGACACTATGGCAAACTCCCTGAGGATGAAGCCACTTCAACCTCTCAGGCTTCCTTCTCCAGACGCATGGTCCACGAGAAAACTTCTCTTGGCACCTGGCTGTGTCCTTTTGTTTTCTCTGGAGACATTGTTGTGACCTAAAACTAGCCATCAGAATTTTCAGAGGGAAGAAAAAAATGTAATTTCTTGGATTCCCTATGATAAGTTCTCATACCAAAATTAATTCACTAACATATGTCTTAGTGCTGTTCATTTTAATGGCATACTTATTCAATGGTGCCTGACTAATCATCTCACTTTGGTTTTGTACAATTATGCATCATTTTTCCACAGAAGCATCTTAGAACCACGGAGAAACCGTGATGGTGGTTTAAACCATCCCTGGAGCTGAGAATGTATGCAGGCCTCTATACACACAGTGGACCTACCTTACAGTTTGCTTCTAAGCCCATCTACCCTCAGGCCGTTCCATAATCTTTTTTTTTTTTTTTTTTTTTTTTTTTGATGACTTTGAATCTGTCTTTCCCAGAATGAGAGAAAGAATCCAATAACAGCTTTAAATTATTCAAAACTAAAAGGCTACTTTCTGTCAGCCAGCACAATTTTGCAGTTCAAAACTAATCAAGTATTAAGAAGCTGCAAGCACTACTTTCGTGAATTCCTGAGTGATTTGCCTCCTGGTACTTAACGAACTTCTTGCCTGTGCTTATCACCAGTGAAGAAAAAGAAAACATCAAGATTCCTAGACAGCGTGGCGCACGCCTGTAATCCCAGCACTCGGGAGGCAGAGGCAGGCGGATTTTTTGACTTCGAGGCCAGCCTGGTCTACAGAGTGAGTTCCAGGACAGCCAGGGCTACACAGAGAAGCCCCGTCTCGACCCCGCCCCCCCCCCCCCAAGATTCCTAGACATCTCTCTTGTCCCTTATTCTCTACTTTTGCTGCTAGGACAGAATTATTTATAATGAGCATAAATTTATTTGGCTTACAGTTTGACGGCTAGAAGTCCAAAAACGCTCTGTGGGCCAGAGTATACCGTCTCATGTTGATAGGATAGGGAAGCAAAAGGATAGAGAGGGAGGAATGGGAGAGGAGGGTCATAGGCATTCCTTCATCAGGAGCCCACGCCTCCGACCACTACCCTCTGCTCATAATAGCGTGCATTCATTGCCCCAATTAAACATATGCTAAATAGGCTGCCTCTCAACTGTGAGAATTAAGTTTTTAGGACACGACTGTGGTTAGCACATACGAAGTATAGCACACGTGACCCTAATATCTCCCATAGACATAACTTTGTATAGTAGAATCTCTTTAAGATATTTAGAGACTTATGTGAATACAAATTTAATACCAGCCACATCTACTGAGTTCTTATAAGCTGCGTCAAGTTGGAGTGGACATCGGAAAGCTTTCATGGAAGATGAACGTATGGAGTGACTCTAACCTGCATCTAGCTCTAAACTCCACGGTTCCAAAATACAGAAAAGTTTCAAGCTCTCAACGTAGCTGGAGAGGTAAAGAAAGATGTAAAAAATGAAAATTAATTACATCTAGAAGCACACAAATGGAAATAAAAATATTTCTTAAATGAAGTACAGAGTGAGCATAGCACTAAGGTTTGGTTTGGTTTTCTAATGTGTAGTATGGATGGACATCATTGCACTATTACAGGATAATGCTTTTGAACTCTGTCTGTCTCTCTATCTCTGTCTCTGTCTTTATGTCTCTCTGTCTCTCTCTGTCTCTCTCTGTCTCTCTCTGTCTCTCTCTGTCTCTCTCTCTCT
>NC_034591.1:28149357-28154853 GCF_900095145.1 Mus pahari | reverse complement strand
TCTCTCTCTCTCTCTCTCTCTCTCTCTCTCTCTCTCTCTCTCTCTCTCCCTCCCTCCCTCCCTTTGCCCTTCTGACAAGGGAGAGTCAAAATCTCGAATAGTGTTAAATTGCATTTCTCTGACAGCTATAGATGTTGAATATTTTTTTGAATTGCCTTTTGTATTTTATCTTCTAAGAACTCTGTTTAGTTCTAGGATCCATTTTTAAATTGGGTTATTCTTTTCTTGTTGTTTAATTTTTTTCAATTCCTTATATATTCTGGATTCTAGCCCTCTATTAGATATATAGCAGGTAAAGGTTTTTCCCATTCTGTAGGCTGCTTCTTTACTGGAATGATGATATCCCTTGCTGTATAAAACCTTGTAGTATCATAGGATCCCATTTTTTTTAATTTTTTTTTTTTTTTTAGGATCCCATTTATTAACTGTTGGTTTCAATACCTGCGCACTGGAGTGCTGTTCAGAAAGTCCTTTCCTGTGCCAGTTGAGGTCAGGTGTATTCCCTAGTGTCTCTTCTATCAGAATCAGGGCATCAGGGCTTGTATTGAGGTCCTGGATCCTTTGGTGTTGAGTTTTACATAGGGTGAGAGATAAGAATCAAATTTCATTCTTCTACCGAATTTCATTCTTCTACATATGGATGAGCAGCTTAATCAACAGCATTTGCTAAATATGCTGTCTTTTCTCCAATGTGAACTGTTGCCTTCTTTGTAGAAAACCAAAAACCAAACTAAATAAAAACAAACAAACAAACAACAAAAACTAAAACCCAGGCTGCTGCAGGAGAGTGGGTTTATATGTGGGTTCCCAATTCTATTTGATTGATGAATGAGTCTGCTTTAATGCCACTGCCATTATGGTTTCGTTATGATAGCTCTGTAATACAACTTGGTATGTGGATGGCGACACCTAAAGCAGCTTGTTGCTGTTCTTTGTATTTTCATAGGAAATTAAGATTTTTTTTTCAATTTCTGTGCTGGGATTTTGAAGGGTATTGTATTGAACCTGTCAATTGATTTTAGTAGGTTAGCCATTTTCACAATATTAATATTGCCGGTCCGCGAGCACAGGCAAGTCTTTCCATTTTTATTGTTTATCTTCCTTAATTTCTTTTCAGTGTCTTAAAGTTTTCATTGTACAAGTCATTGCCTTCTTTGTTTAGTTTTATCCCAAGATGATTTTTGGAGATGATTGTGGATGGTATGCCATGATGTGTTCTGTTTGCATCTACAAAGGCTACTGACACTTGTGTGCTGATCTGTATTCTGCTACCTTGCTCAATATGTTTATCAGCTGAGGGTGTTTTCTGGTTGACTCTTTAGGACCATTTACATATAAAATTATATAGTCTACAAAGAAAGACTCTAACTTCTTTCTTTCCCAGTTGTATCCCTTTATCTCTTCTGCCTGTCTTATTACTCTATCCAAGACTTCAAGTACTACATCATACAGAAGTCGGGAGAGTGGATATTCAAGTCTTGTTTTTAATTTTAGTAGAAATTCATTGAGTTTTTCTGTATTTAGGATAACGTTGAATGTGGGCTTCTTGATCATTGCCTCTATTATGTTGAGATATGTCCACTGTATCCTTATTCTCCCAGAATTTTGGTCATAAATGAATATTGGATTTTATCAAATGGCTTTCCTTCATCTAATGAGATTGTTACATAATTTCTGTTCTTCAGCTTATTTATGTAGCAGATTACATTTATTTTTCTATTCCCCTCCTTTATACAACCTTAGGCAACAGTAGCTTACTACAATCTACAAGAATTTAGACATTTTATATAAATTGAATCACATCAGCAGTGGTCTATTTTAATAGCACCTTTTATTTAGCTCAGTGCCTCAGGGGCAGTGATAAGCTTCCTAACATTTCCATACAATGTTTCATCTTGGTAGGTCTCAGTAAGCATTTGTTCTATGGAAGGTGGATCACAATATTTGCTTGGTAGATGAAAGGACTTGAACACATCATAGAGATCAAAACAAGGTCCTCAGAACCTCAGCCTAAAGCCACAGTTCCAGCAGGAACCTCCGTGACATGTCTGCAGAATATAGGAGCTGCCTATGATCTGGGCAAAGGGAACTCAAGGAACCACAAGATACTTCGGAGACCAGAAATTGCAGGGCTCTGGGGACAACATAGTCAGGCATTGTTAGTCTACTAGTGATATCCAGTTGTTTATCTACTTATTAAATTTAATTTTAAAGTGTTTAAGGGAAAGGAGTATAGTTTCTTTTTATGTTTTGTGCACACCTCACAAACATTTATGAAATGAATAAATTTTACTCTAAACACTTTTTCTGATAGAGACTGTACTTCCTCTTTGCTAATTCATTATATTCTTTAAGATAAAACACGGAACCTGAGAAAGGTGTGTCCCTTCCAGTAGTGGTTTTGGGGGAAGATATTCTGTCATTGAAGAACTAACTGAAAGCATGAACACGAGTGAAGGTAGAAACTGCTGTCATTCAGCAACACATGTGTTTGACGTTGACTCTCTCCCCTAACATGCAAACTCTTCAGGATCTGAGATAAATATCTGTTTAGCATATCCTGAGCATCTAGAAACGTTTGGGGTGCATTAAAAGTGCTCAGTAAATATTTGCTGATGGAAGAGACCAGAGAAGAGGAGAGAAGAGACTGGGGGCGGGATGGCTTTTCAATATGGAAATGTATATAATAGCTCTGCATTTGAGCTAAGATCTCTTACTTAACCACTGTAGGTGATCTGAGAAACACCCCTGCTGGAATCAAATTCTTTCCAAGACTCTTGGGCAGTGACATTCTGAAGCAATGAGAATAAACTATAAAAGAAAAGAAAAGAAGTTGGCCATATGGCTGGGCAGGAAAATGGCATATAAGCTCCAAGTAGGCAGGTGTAAGATGAGAACACATCACGGGAAAATGGCACAAATGTACCTATAAGATAATGGTTTCTAACTACCAGATCAGAATCAGGAAAAACCAATGGAATTGTTGACTACAGCCTTCTTTATGTGTAAAGATTACTCCTCAACTTCAATGCAGTAGAAGAAACATTACTTTAATTATGTACTTCTGGACTTGGATGAGAAGCATCTCTAGAAATTAAGTACATTTTCCCCTAATGGTCCTGACATAGTTTTGGGATTCCCCCACCCCCATCCCAAGTCTTTCTATGTCTTCCTTTCAAGCCTATTGCTTAGGCTATGAGCCTATTTGTTCTTAGCAAAAAGGTGTGTGTGTGTGTGTGTGTGTGTGTGTGTGTGTGTGTGTATGTGTGTGTGTGTAACCATAGTTCAGGTGACATGGTTAGATAACTCTCTCTACTTTTTCTATAAGAAGAGTTTTTATAGCATCTGCTGTAAGTTCAGTGTCTGTCAATTAAGATTGATAGATAGATTTAATTGGTAGACATATACAAGTATATCCTCTATACTTAACTTATAGTTAACTACAGACTAAAGAATATTTGCTATCCATACCTTATCCTTATGTCCTGTATAAATCTGATGTACTTAAAGTTTTTATTTATTGCAATCAAAAAGGAAAAAAGAAAGCTGCCTCTTACAATTTAGAAGTGATATGTTAAGCTGACAAAGAGTGGACTCATGATGGTTTTTTTCTTCGTTGTTGACTAGATTTATAGTTACCCAGGAGACACACCTCTGGGCATATCTGTGAGGGCATTTCTTGGAGACTTAACAGAGAAAGGAGGATCCATCCTGAATGTCAACACCGCCTTTCCATGGGCTGAGGTTTTAGACTAAATAAAAGGGGGTAAAAGTTAGTCTAGCAGCAGTGTTCATCTTTCTGATTTCTGGTCTATTAAAACACAAGCTAGCAGCTGCTACAAGGGACTGCTAGTGTAGAGCCTTTCCTGACATCATGTACCATGGCATCCCACACCGTAGTCCAAAAATGTCTTTCTTCCCTAACGTTGAGTCTTCACAAATATTTGGTCACACCAACAAGAAGGGAAACAAATACACCTGGCTTTCAGCTAGAAATCTTTTTTTTTTTCTAGAAAACAAACAGAACAAAACAAAACAATCCTATAGCCAGTAATCCTGTTACCTGGGAAGTGCTGAGGTAGGAGGATTGTTGGGGTGTAATAAGCTAGACCTTGGTTACAGAATGAGACCCTGTCTTGCTAGCAGGGTTATGAAGCAAGGAAACCCTTATTAACTGTTGGCGAGAGAACAAATTGGTGCAGCTGCTCTGAAAATCAGTTTGCTGATCCTAAAACACCCTAAAATCTATCATAGGACCCAGCTAGACCATTCCTTGGCATACACTCAGGGCATTCAACATCTTGTTTCACAGATCCGTGCCAGGCCATGTTCATTGCTGCCTATTCATAATCTCCAAGAAATGGATGCACTGTAACTATCCTTCAACAGATGAGTGGATAATAAGGATGTAGTGCATGTGCATCATGGAATACTGTTCAGCTGTGAAGAAAAGGGAAATCATGAAAATCCCAGGTAAGTGGATGGAGCTACGAAAGATTGCACTGAGTGAGATAACCTAGGCCCAGAAAGAACAATGCTGCATAGTATTTCTCATCTGTAGATCCCAGTTCCACATCCTCGGACATGACTATTCAACATGGGATAAGTGCAGAAATCCAGAAAATGTAAAGGGACTGGCAGAGGATGGGGTAGCGGGGCTTACGCTTGAGAGGGGACTAGAGAGATACAAGTGGCAAGATAATGTAGGAAGCAGAAAAGCTGGGAAGGATGGACGGATATCAAGAAAGAGAGAGGAGGGTGGAAAGGATGGGAGGAGAACGATAAAGAGAGAGAGGAGGGAAGAACAAAGGCTGTTGGATAAAACCTCAAGTAACCATGCTGCTTAATGTTTACCTATAATCATACATACTACGTGTAAGTGTATGCACACACACATTTATATCTGAAAAGAAATCAGGCCCCTTTGGCTGACAATGATATCCTCAAGAACCACAGACTAACAAAATTCCAGCAGGAAACAAACAAACAACAGCAACAAGAATAATAATAACCCACCTTCCCTGATTAGGAAGTATAGTTTAAGTGACCCCCAAAACAATACAGACAACTGACGTAGTCTTTGACTGCCTCTCAGGTGACGAAGGAATCCTCTTTTGCGGAAGTTACTGCACACTCGGCACTTAAGACTCAGACGATTCCAGCTGTATCTGGCCTAAAAGCCTTGTTCCTGTCGTCTAGCTTCTACAGTAGTAGAAAATACTATGTAAACTGCCAAGGGAAGGCCATTAAATAGTCCTACCCACTGCAACACCTATGACCCTTGACTATTACCAATATGAGAAATGCGTGTAAAGATGCAATAAGTGGCACATACTTGTTAGTGACAATCTACTTGTACCACTTTGCTTGACCAGCATAATTCTTTACTCCATTGTAAACCTTATCCTTATACTCACGGAAAGTATAGCTATCACTCCTCACCAAAGATGCCTAGCTTTATGGAAAATGGAAACTAACACACACACACACACACAC
>NC_034591.1:28137681-28149302 GCF_900095145.1 Mus pahari | reverse complement strand
ACACACACACACACACACACACACACACACACACAAATCTAATTAGACACAAGGCAGAGATCAACAAATAGATCATGAATATCCCAGCCCCAGTGGATATACTTACATCACAGGTCCTTCTGACTCAGAAAACATCAAAGAAAAGGGGTTGAAAGAGTGTAAGAGACAGAATTTCATGACATTTTCTATTAAACAATCTCTCCTAAAAATGGCTATCTAAACAAGACTAAAACAGATGCAATATCAATGGACATATTCATCAATATGTCAATATCAAATGTCTATATGTCAAAATGCCCATGTCAATGGACATCAATATCACTGGAGGAAATTTCACAGGATCATACCCCTAGACAAAGGCCTGTAACTGAAGACCAGCAACTAATGACTGCTGAGAGAAGGAGAATAAGCCTTTACCAGGGATGGGCCTCCTTATTGGTTATTCGATACAGAGTTTTTAACCTTGTATACATATAAACAACAAAAATGGACCCAGCACTTTCTATAGGATCAGATTTCTGTATAGATATTGTTTAAATTTGACTGTGTCCTGGAAGATATTGTTTTTTCTATCTATGGTGATTTCAAGTTTTACTGGGTATGGTTGGCATCTGTGGTCTCTTAGAGTCTAAAAGTGAAAGATTTATATGACAAGAACTTCAAATTCCTTTTGAAGAAAGAATTGAAGAAGATATCAGAAGATAGAAAGGTTGCCCATGCTCACGGATCTGAAGGAATAACATAGTAAAAATGGCCATCCTACCAAGAGCAATCTACAGATTCAACACAATCTCCTCTAAATTTAAACACAATTCCTTACAGACCTAGAAAAAACGATACTCAAATTCAAATGGAAAAACAAAATCCAGGATACCTATAACAATCCTGACAAAGTACTTCTAGAGGTATCACCATCCCTGACCTCAAGCTGTACTACACAGCAATAGTAATAAAAACTTCATGGTATTGGTATAGAAACAGACAGGTTAGTCAGTGGAATCGAAAGAAAAGCATCTTCAACAAATTGTCTGGTCTCAGTGGATGTCAGATTGTAAAGGAATGCAAATAGATCCATATCTATAACTCTGCACAAAACTGAAGTCCACATGTATCAAAGGCCTCAACATAAGACGAGGTACACTGAACCTGGTAGAAGGGAAAGTGGGGAATAGCCTTAAACTCATTGGCAGAGAAGAGACAACCTCCTGAAGAGAACAACCACATAGGCACTAAGACTGACAATTAGTAAATAAGACTTCATGAAACTGAAATGCTTCTGTAAAGCAAAGGACACTGTCAATAGGACAAAACAGGAGCCTACAAAATGGGAAACAACAGAGGGTTAATTTCCAAAATATACAAAGAACTCAAGAAACTAGATATCAACAAACCAAATAATCCAATTTTAAAATGAGGTACAGATCTAAACAGAGAGTTCGACAGAGGAAGCACTTAAAGAAATGTTCAACATTCTTAGCCATAAAGGAAATGCAAATCAAAACAACTCTGAGATTCCATCTTACGTCTACCAGAATGGCTAAGATCAAAAACTCAAGTGAGAGCTCATGTTGGTGAGTAGGTGGAACAAGGAGACCACTCTTCCATTGCTGATGGGAATGCAAACTTGTTGAACATCGGTGGAAATCCATATGAGGGTATATCAGAACACTTGGAATTGATCTACCTCAAGACCCAACTAAACCATGCCTGAACATAAACTCAGAGGATATTCCATCCCACAAGGACGCTTGCTTCTGTTCATAGCTGTAAAGTAATGAATAGCCATGCTGCAATCTTCAGTCCCAGAGACTCTAAAGAACAAGGAGGGCTCAAAGAAGGAGGCATGAATCTCTCTGAGAATGTTAAACAGAAGAGATATCATGGGGAGACTGGAGGTAGATGGGGACCAGACCAGGAGGAATCCAGTGGAGGGAGAAAGTACTGGGAGAGACAAATGAAATTGAAGGCACCTTGCTATGAGCTCGAAACCTAGTATAATGAAACCCCCAGGAATCTACAAGGGTAACCCTAGCTAAGACTCCTAGCACTGAGGGATACAGAGCCCAAACTGGCCATCTCCTGTAACCAGGTAAGACTTCCAGGGGAGGGATTGGGACACCAAACCAGACACAAAACTTTCAACCTATAATTTGTCCTGCCTACATTATGTGCTGGATTAAAGATGGCAACCACTGACTGGTCCAGCTTGACACTTATGCCATAAGAGACATCCCTGACACTACCTAGAGGGTCAGAAACCAAAGAATAGATAGCCCAAAGACCCAGGATAGAACCAAACAGGACTGGCAATTAAAGACAGAGTCAATGACTTGATCCCTAGTAATATTACATTATACTCATAGACAGGAGCCTAGCCTAACTGTCGTCAGAGAAGCTTCATCCGGCAACTGATGAAAACAGATGCAGAGACCCCCAGCCAGATACTACGCAGAGCTCAGGAAATCCTGCTGAAAAGGAGGAAGGATTGCAGGAATTAGAGGGGTCAAAGACACCAAAGAATGTCTATAGAATCAGCTAACCTGGGCGTATCAGGGCTCACAGAGACAGAACCAACAATCAAGGAGCCTGCACAGGTCTGACCTAAACTCTCGGTATATATATTATGGTTGTGTACCTTGGTCTTCTTATAGGACAATTAACAGTGGAAGCGGGGACTGCCTCTGACTCTGTTGCCTGCTTTTGAAGACCCTTTCCTCTTGCTGGGTTGCCTGGACTAGCCTCAATACAAGGGGTGGTGCCTGGCCTACTGCTGCTTGATTGTCCATATTTGGTGGATAACTGTGGAAGCCCTGCCCCTTTCTGAAGATAAAGGAAGGAGGAGTAGATGGGGATGGGGTGAGGAAGGGGACTGGGAGGGAAGAAGGGGGAGGAGGAAACTGTGTTTGGAATCTAATATATGAGAGAAGAATAATTGAATGTTAACATTTTAAAAAATGGACGTGTGTGTGTGTGTGTGTGTGTGTGTGTGTGTGTGCGCGTGAGAGAGAGAGAGAGAGAGAGAGAGAGAGACAGAGACAGAGACAGAGACAGAGACAGAGACAGAGAGAAGGACACAGAAAGAAATTTGTGCATACATATACATACCTAGTATAAAACAGTAATAATTAGTAAACAAGAAGCTATGAACTTGAGAGTAGGGTAGTATGGGAGGAGTTTAAAGGAAGGTAGCTGGGAGGGACTGCAGGTAAGAAGTGGCAGGGCAGAGGGTGATAGCATTCTATTTCAATCAAAAACATACTCTAAGAAACAAAGAGAACGGCTCCTGTCCTATTTATTTCTGCATAGAATTATACGCAAACTGATTCAACTGGCCAAAATTCGTAGAAATAGATTCTGAAAATGGAATGGTCCCTAAGTAAGTAGTCTCAATCCAAAAGTGTTGTAGCCAGTATCTCTGGAGCCTTTGTGGAGATGCTCCTTTGAGTGAAGAATAATCAGGGGACTCCTGACCTCAATGATGAAAAAACAGAATTTTTTTTTTGGTACCAGTAGACTGTGATCTGTTCATCTACATGAATTTTCTCTAAGGTTTCCACTTGATTTTACTGTGGCTTCCCACCAGTGACTTTCCTTGGAATGTACTTTCGAAAACTAGATGAAAACTTCAGGGTTCATTTGAATGTGGCCTCTGCATTTCATGAATAATAATTTTGAGCTGAGAGATGAGGAGAGTTGAGCGGAAGCAACTGATGACCTCCGACACTGTGCTAATTTTAGTATGCTAGGAATGTGCTGTGGAAAGGCAACGCTTGCGAGGTTGTTAAGGTAAATGAACTCCTCAATTATAAGTGGTTTCTATGTGTTAACTTGGTCCTGCAATTATCAACATTTCACCTACAAGGAGGTAAGTTGCCCAAGGTTTTACAGCGGTAAAGCTGGGATTTAATTTTTAGCTGTTTCCCATGAAAGTCTTATCATACCATCACAGTAGACAACAGCTCTCCTGTGTATGTGGAATGAAACTTCAGTGCAAGTGTTGAGACATTGCTAAAACTTCAGGACCTTTTTCTACTAAGATGTAGTAAATAGGTGTGAGTGGGAAAATGATGAATATTAATCCATAACTCAACATGAAAGAACTTTGGGGATACTCCAGGGTGTCAATCAGTGGAAACAGATAAACTGAGAGCAAATGGAAATGTGTTCTCAAATTGCTCGAGTGGACCTGTTTTGGGCAAACCAGAGACATATGGAAGCCAGATCTATGTCAGGGCAAAGGCTCCTGCCTCTATTGTGTCACAAAAGCTACAGGAAGGACATTTGAATGATCATTAAAGAATTTTCCACAGCCCCCACTACTGCTGATGGCAAATGGGGAACCACCAGTGGCTTTGTTAGGATGTGGTAAGGAGAGGGTGGCCTTCTCATGCCTACCTTTGCTAAGGAAGACACAAAGACACTTCTGCTCTGGCTTTTAAATGCCATCCATCCTGTAAAGAACTTTCATGAACAGAATTAAAATGGTAAAAGCAGTATAAAAGAATGTTAGTCCTTTAAAAAATTTAAGTACTCCGATTCACATGTATCCACTAATACAAAGTTAATGGTACCTGGGTAGGTCCGGGGCCTCTCTATGTTAAAATGCCTATCCTGTAACTAGGAATGAACATTACATTTGAGAAAAGTAAAGTCTAATGAGTGATTATTATATCATCCAGACATGCTGAGATAAAATAATGGATAAATAAAAGATTAAGAAACAACATCAAGATCGGGTTGGAGGGAGGGAGGAAAGATACTGGAAGAGAGTTCACATGGTGACTGTTGCTATAGGAACCATTTACCAATTGCCCAAGATATCAGTTCCCAAGAAACTCTTCTGGAGTAGTAAGCAAAAAAAAAAAAAAGCAGGATCTGTGCACACATGCTTGCGCGTGCTCGTGGTTGATGTAAACACATTGAAAGATGGCGTTTTCTAAGGAAGGCAGTTGTGGCAGGCTCCCAAAGTGTTGTGACCATTTCTCTCTCAAAGAACCGGTAGGTGGTAATGTGTTAAACAGCAGGGAGGTCTTGGACGGCTGCTCTGCCATCTTCATAGCTCACTACCACTCCACGAGCCAGTTCTGTGTCTGCTCATTTACTTTGTCTGAAGTTCCCCTTTCTCTTGCTTTAAAAATCAATGAGCATAGCATCTCAGTGCAAGGGCAGAGTCTCGGAATCTCAGTGAGATGTCTTGTCCAGAGCCTGTCAAACCCAATCATATCTTTGGAGTTGTGTCTTATTTGTAATTTCCTATCCACCTAACAGATACAGGTACAACACAAGTGAATTGGTCAGGTTAAAAATCTAATGGCCGCATTTCCAATATTCCAGGAAATATGTTCCTTCATGCTAGGATGAAAATGGAGTAGTCAGGCTTGCTGTGTTGGACCTCAGCCCTTCAGATTAACTGGACATAGGATGTCAATCACCTCTCAAGCCACCTTTCTTCACTGTTCTTTGTCTTTTTGCTGGCTGCAGGTGACCCTTCATTTGTTCCTTTCAAAATGCCATGTCTCTCCTGGCTAAGAATGAAAGTTCCAGAAGAAGAACGTTGTTTGATTCCTTGGTGAATCCCAGGTTCCCCAAACAGTGATAGACACATACCCACTAGATGGTTTTAAATACCTTTTTCTGGTGAGATTTTAATTGGGGGGTATTTAGTACATTATTGTACAAAAGTGGCCTTCCTTTAACTTATGTCCTTGCTATAAGTATTTCCTAGATTTTGGCATCTCTTCTTAGTCTATTTCTCCCTCCCCACCCCCACCCTGATCTCTGTGTAATTCTGTATTTGTCTTCCTTTTTTAAAATATGAATGATTTGCTCCCTCAGAGGCCATCTTTTCAAAAACTTTTACAGTTTTTATGTATTTGCTGTCTCTAACATTTTGGAGAAAGACCAATTATATGTCAGAAGAAAAGAAAATTAGGAATGGCATTAAAAAATGCAAACATTAATACTGTAAGCCCCTTAAATACAAAGTAGATTTTACAACACTGGCTGCTGTTCCCCAAAAAGTCTGGTTTCTGGCTTTTGTCTAAATGAGTCCAGTAGCAGCAGACACTTCTGTTGCTATGTGACCTGGAAATTCTCAAGTAATCACCATTGAATAGTTGATGTTTAGATTAGCTAAGATGTTCTTAGGAACATAATAGGAAATAAACCCTTTTCTGGTTATTTCTGAAGGGATCTGTGTGTTTGGTTCAACACTTTAGTGGAAGGACATTCTCAACAGGTGCAAATAAACACATGCAGAGCCAGGGATCTGAATCCTGCTCAAGGCAGGTCAGAGCTTTGACCCAGGGGTGTGTGGGGTCAGAAGGGCAAGGAGAGGACCTACTGGTCCTCTCTGTCTCTGTCTCTGTCTCTGTCTCTGCCTCTGCCTCTGCCTCTGCCTCTGCCTCTGTCTCTGTCTCTGTCTCTCTTTGTCTCTTTCTGTCTCTGTCTCTCTCTCTTTCTCCCTCTCTCTGTCTGTGTCTCTGTGTCTGTGTCTCTGTGTCTGTGTCTCTCTGTCTCTGTCTCTGTCTCTGTCTCTGTCTCTCTCTCTCTCTCTCTCTCTCTCTCTCCATGTGAGAGAAGAAAATGGGCCGTTTTTAAAACAGGCTTAGGAAAGGAAGTATTTTTAGAAAGATAACTTGCTACTTAAAATACTTCTACCAGTGACATTTTAATGTCATGTGCAAAAGCAAGTGTTGGGATAATACAGCCTGCTTATCACCTGCTGTCAGTCAGTATCATGAGGAACTATTTGTCAAGTGTCCTTGAGTGTAAGGTGACCAGCAGATAGACATAGGGATGGGAAGAAGAACGTCAGCGGACACCATAGACTTAGGGAAATATGCTAACGTAGCACTTTTCTTTTCTTTCTTCTCTCTCTCTCTCTCTCTCTCTCTTAAAAAAACCCTCTTTTTTATTATTCTATGTCTTGTGTAATTGCTGCTGGTCTATCTTCCCTTCAATAACTGTGCTGAAATGGCTTTAGTCACTCAGACCTTTGCTTAGGAAAAAGACAAAGGAATACTATTCATCAGCCTTTTCATGTGAGCCAAGCAAATGTTATGTTTTAGCCCCTAGCTCTGTGATGTGCTAAAGTGTCCATCTTCACAGGCAGTGAAGCTCCTACCTCAGTTCTAAGAGACCCCTTCCCTTCCTTCTCCTCTTCCTTCTTTCTCCCCCCTCTCCCTCCCTTCCCTTTTCCCTCGGTTCCTCCCTCCCCCGTTCCTCCCTCCACACCTCCCTGATATTTCCTCAGTTTTCCTCTGTTTTACTCCTACTCTGACCCTTTACTGAATTTTTTTTTTAACCCTCTAACCCTCCAGTGTCATTATACACTTTTTAAAATCATTTTATTAAAAAGAAAAGTTATACTGATCTTGGTAAGAAGCTGAATATACCTACGCAAAATTTTTCCCCAGGCCAATATAGAAGTTAACTACTTTTAATCAATTTTTATTTAATAGACAAACAATGAACGTAACCAAAATCATAGACCCTGTGTCTTCCACATAGTGAACATACATACTCAGTGGGCAAATGATGCTGGAGTCTTTCTCTCCTCAGATCTTTCCAATTAGAACTTGAAAGCCCATTTTCCTCCCAGAGAAATGCCAGATGCATTCTTCTTTAATGAGCTTAGGACCAAAACTGCAACCTGACCCCCAGCTTCAGGTGGGACATGGGTACGGGCTCGGAAAGAAAGGAGAAGGGGTCTGGAGGAGGACGGGATGGAAGGATTACCTTAATTAAATGTAAAAGTAGGATCAGAGGTAGCCAAGCCTTCAAGGAACTCTAGATCTGTGGTCTAGGGGACAAAGCCATGGAGGGCAGCTGTTCTCATGTAGGGAGAGGGGAACTCTGAATATTTATGTGACGTTTAAAGAAAAGAGATGGCATCATGAACACCTCGCAGAATACCAGTAACTGAAAACAAAACCCTACTAAGGACAAATCGCATCTTCAAGGTTTCCAGTAGTGTAGGTAACACCATTCCATGAGTTTTAGCCTAACTCATAAATCCAGATACCGTTTCCAAGGATTTCACTGTACTTTTTAGAGTCTTAGCAATTAAGGTCATAGAGACAAATGGACCATTCAGACTCTAATGCAAATAAAAACACAGTTTGTAACACCGTTTCCTTTTTTGAAAAATGTTTTTTAAGTCAGGATTTGAAGATGTTGTAGTTTGGATCCAATAACCTCTAATCTATTCAAATAATGAGAAATTATGCAACTGCCGGAACGAATGTAGAAATCACATAATGTGATAAAAATAAGTTAAAGATAAGTCATCACATGACAAGTGAGACAATAAAATGAACTAATATATTGGCATTTACAAAAATAGGCAGGAATAATATATATGTGTTTACTTACTTAAATATGTGATTTGAGATAGACGTGATTTGTTCTTAGTAGGGTTTTGTCTTCAGTTATTGATATTCTGTGGGTGTTTGTGATGCCATCTTATTTCTTTAAATGTCATAAAAAATATTCAGATCAAACTTGGGTTTATTTTCCTCCCTACATGAGAACAGCTGCCCTCCATGGTTTTGTCTCCTAGATTTATTTATATATTCAAGGAAAACTTCAGGAAGAACATATGAAAATTAATGAATAATTATTTTTGAATTAGTGGACAGGAGATAACTGGGCTAACTGCACACAGGGTTGAGGAGAGATTTTAATATATACAATTTTATACTGTTAGATCCTTTCACTATGAGACGTGTGTGTGTGTGTGTGTGTGTGTGCATGCATGTGTGCACACATGTGCGTGCACACGTGTATGATTTACTTTACACTTCAGAGTTCTCTGTCATAACCCCAGATAAAATAAAATAAAGTGCAGCAGTTCGAAAGATGGCTGCAACCCGACGACTCCGTAGAATCCCCACAATCTCTTCACCCCTGACTCATATTTTCTTTGTAGTCTCAGTTTATCTTGTTTCTTGCTAATATCTCAAGTGCCTAGGTGACCCCTAGGTAAGAGGAGAGATCTGGAAACTTCAGAAAACACAACCTCCTGGTAATCTGCTTAGCGGCATTTGGAACTGCTCAGTGATCCATGAATGTCAAGGCGAGCCTCCCATATCCTCATCCCGGCTCCACGTAAAACCTCTTTATCTCAGGTAATCTTTAGGTCAATAAGAAATACTGGTGACCTTTGTTTTAAGCTCCTGGGTGTTTCCAAGGCGTTCTTTCACATAGATTTCTGATCACTCAAAACTATATGCAGCATTTCAGATAGCTTCCCCTCCTAGAGGCACTGGAGGACGTGGCGTGGTAGCCATCTGTGTGAAGGTAAGAGAGGGCACTTGTTTTTTTTTTTTTTTTTTTTTCTCTATCCCTGTAGAACTTCAGAGATTCAGAGGCCCCCCACCTCTTGATAGCTCCTGAGCTACTTTCCCCTCCAGACATTCCAGGCTCCTCGCCTGTTGCAGCAGCTCCTGTCATTTGAAAGCTAATTTCTTATGTAACTAGATGCCTTCCTTTTCTCCAGGTGGCAAATGTCCTCTATGTAATATCTGGGGAGTGCTTACCATCAGAGTTATTAAATGTACGAGCTGACACAACAAACCACCAATTTGTTATTTTGATGAAAATATTTTTGTATTTTCAGCAGATGGCTCCAAATGTTGCCTTTGTGTTATAGTCTTTGTTTTGACAAAGACAAAAAATAAGAGAGAGGGAGAGAGCGCTCTGGATCATTTTCCTATGAAACTTAATCTAAAACCAAACAATTTGGCACGTGACTCCCGAGTGTTGTTCTGCATTTCACTCTGAAGCCATTTCCCTGGCAACCTCCACCTTCTCCCAGCTGTAGAGGTCAACACAATAGACTTGTCACAGGTTTGAAGTCGGGTAACCACTTTTAATTTGGAGAAATTATTACCCGGGGAGAAAATAGGCTGGTCCTGTACTTCAAAGTAAAAAAATAGAAATCAAGATGCACAAGGCCTCCTGAATCGACTGACTCTTAGTGCTGCTGTGTGGCCTCATAAGCAGCTGTTCAAATAAGTAGTTGCCCAGAGGAAATGTATATTCAAATGGGCCTTGTCAATTGCCTCTCCTTGCTTCACACCTAAAAGCCAGATGCGAGCTCTTCCCAGCTAACAAATAGATGCCTTCTGCTGGCTCATTATGGTAATTACTGGCCATATATTACTGCCATGTGAAAAGGGCTGTGCAGCAAGCCAGCCCAGGGGCATTTACAAGTGGTTTATTTGTGTTCAGCTATTAAGAATCCTCCAGTTATCAGATCAACTACTGCTCTTTGGGTTTTACAGCAAGCAGTTCCTAACAATCCATCCTTCATCTGCTACCTTCCTGATACATTTAAGCAGCACTTAAGGACCTAACCTGCTGTGTGAGAAAGTTACTTTACCCTGTTAGGGAGAGTTTTCCAAGTCCCCCTGCCCTGTGAAGGGCCTGTTCTATTACAATGCTTCCCTGCAAAGGCCCTGCATCCCTGCCACGCTTTCCCCTTCCTTGCTCCTCAACAAGACTGCACACCTCTTCTAAGGGCAGCAGACACTTTCCTGATGTAAATGAATGTTGATGCAACTGAATTTGATAGGTTTGGAGAACCTATCAATTACAGGTTACATAAGGCCTGAACCTCAGACAAGATAGGATAAGCCTTCTTTTAACAGAAAAAAAAGAAAGGAAGGAAGGGAGGGAGGGAGGGAGGGAGGGAAGGGAGGGAGGGAGGAAGGAAAGAAAAAAAAAAAAAAAGGAAAGAAGTTGAAGTATCCCTGATGGCGGTTGAAGAGATTTTATTTCTAAGACTCCAAAGACCCCCCCTCCCCAGAAGACTCCTGCTGCTAATAAATACATCTGATCTTTATATTTGGGTATTTAACTTGAAATGCCTGTAGAAACCACACAACTATAAAGAAGCTATAAGGAGGTCAGGGGTAGAGTAATCTTAAGATGGTAATAGAGCATATGTGAGATGAAAGTAGAAAGTGATATAATGGAAGGAGGTTTAAGAGAAGAGAGAAGAGGGAGGAAAAGAACGGGAAGAGGCCTAGTCCTAAGGATGTTGTAAAAGGCCATATGGAAACCTAGCACTTTGTAAACTTCATTTTCAGACATTAAATGAAGTTGCCCTATACCTACATGTAAGCCATAGGTAGCCACATAAATCCTACTACTACACAGGGGAAGGGAGAGGGGGAGGGGGTAGAGGGAGAGGAAGAGAGGGAGACAGGATGTAGAGAGAGGCAATTAAACCCTCAAAACCCACCTCCAGTGACGTACTTCCTCCACCAAATCCATCCCCTAGAACCTGCCCTGATAGTGACACCGGCTGGGAACCAAATGTTCAAATACATGATTAGAAAAAAGACAAGATTTTATTTCCAGCAAAGTTCAGTTTTTCTTTCAAAACTTCTGTTAGTTAAAAAGAGGATTCTTTAAACTAACATTTCTGATTTAAGTAAGAACAGGTTATTAACAAAAAAAAAAAAAAAAAAAAGAAAGAAAATAAGAAAAAAAAGTTGTTAGTTAGGGAATTGATGAGGAGGCTCTTGAAGGAGATAGGAATTGAGCTGAATACGATCGAAACGCCTTGTATGTATGCACGTGTAAAATGCTTTAAGAGTAAACAAGAATAA
>NC_034591.1:28108935-28137667 GCF_900095145.1 Mus pahari | reverse complement strand
GAGAGAGAGAGAGAGAGAGAGAGAGAGAGAGAGAGAGAGAGAGAGAGAGAGGAGAGAAGGGAGAGAAGGAAGGAAGGAGGGAGGGAGGGAGAAAAAGAAAACAAAAGGAAAGAAAAAGAAAGAAATTTTAGAATTACTACAAATAAATTTTTGTAATGAGAAGTGAATCTTTAAAAGCTGACCAATCTATAATCATCACAAGACCTAAGAAAGAAGAAAATGACTTTTAAAAATCAATTCCTGAGGTGGTGGGATGGCTCCGTGGATGAAAATGCTTTCTGGGTAAGCCTGCCAACCGCAGTGGATCTTCAGAACCCAGAAGAAAGGAGAGAACCAACCACTTTCAAAGCTGTCCCATGGACTCCATATTTGGGCTGTGGTATGGACATTCTTACAAGCAAACACACACACACAAACACACACACACAGAGAGAGAGAGAGAGAGAGAGAGAGAGAGAGAGAGACAGAGAGACAGAGAGACAGAGAGACAGAGAGACAGAGAGACAGACAGAGAGAATAAACAAAATTAAAATTTAAGACTTATCCACTTAACTCATTTATTCCATTATTTGTGGTGTTTTACGGACAAGAGTCATACATCTTTGATCGCTTCTTCATGTGACAATGATTTAATTTTTTTTTTCAGACAGGGGGGATCTAGCTTTTTTTTTTTAAAACAACCTTGACTAAAATATGACAGTTTTTATTACTTTAAGTTTCTTTTGGCATCAGAAAGTGTTATTATATTAATGATATCAGGCAAAATTTTAGAAGTCTTCCTTCTTACATTTGGGAAAGTGTTTATTAAATTTCTCTGTATATGAACTAGAATATTTCAGGGTGTGTTGCAGTGTCTGATCTTAAATACAGCTTGACCCGGAACATAGGCCCTAAGCACAATTTGTGATTTGTGATAGATGCCATCAGTGGGAAGCACTTTCGTAATCTATTTCTGCTTTTGCTTTACTTTGCAAATGGTCTGTGTGTACTGCTTGTCTGAATATGCTTTCTGCCGACTTCATACAAGCACGCTATATTTAATTTCATATCCCATTCTCTTTTCTGAAATTTCTTTTAGTTTTCAATACATTCATCGGTGGATTAAGAATGGTACCCTTCACGAATGTTTAAATCAGGACAGTGAAGGTAAATTCATATTTATTTTAGTGAAACATTTCAGCTTTCTAAAATATTTTCTCTGGGTCTGAACGTGTGAGTTCACTGGACGGAAATGTTTTTTGCTTCACAAGTAGACCCAGGATCCTCAGGACCCACAAAAAAAGAGAGTGAACAAAGCACTTCCCATGATGCCCTTTGGCCACCATATTTAAACTGTAGAGTCAGGGGACAGCTAAGAATGAACTCTCACCTTCCAGCATAAGGGTGGGTTGTAGAGATAGCCAGACTTGGCTACCTAGCCATCCTGCCAGTCTCCGTGGAAGACTTTCAAAATAGCTTTCCCAATTTGTATCTCCATGCTAGCATGCATTTGTAAACTACCCCCCCCACACACACACACACAAAACATGCCACAGGTTTGGTAAGTAGTCATCTAAGAAACCATGAAGCCTAAACCCTATTAAAATTAGTTTTTAAAACTTTGTGAGCTTCTGAGAGACAATCCCAAGGCATGATACCCTCTATGCATCCCTAGTCAGTGTGACCCATTGATAAAGGTGAGCTTCCTAGCTTAGTAAGTGGAAATGTCAAAGCGGGGACTCCAAGTTAGATAGAGAGATGGATAGATAGATGGATAGATGGATGGATGGATGGATAGATAGATAGATAGATAGATAGATAGATAGACAGAGATACTTATTTATTGCTGATGATGTTGGATTGTCATACTCCCAGAATCCTCCAAGCATAAGCAATGAAAAGGGCTCTTGTGACATGAGAAAAGAGAAGGACAAGGTCTTAGACTATCTCATTCTCTGACTGCTCTAAGCAGCCATTAGCTATGTACAAGCTATTTGTGTGCTGTACTGGGATTGGCCGTAGGTATCCATCATGCCAAAGCAAGAACTTTAGAAATGAACTGCATCCAGCCTCATTCTTACAGCCAGCTTCTAATCCCAGCTCTCTCTCTCTCTTTCTCTCTCTCTCTCTCTCTCTCTCTCACACACACACACACACACACACAGAGAGAGAGAGAGAGAGAGAGAGAGAGAGAGAGAGAGAGAGAGAGAGAGAATCCATTGAGAAAATTCTTTTTGACAACATCAGCTCATTGATAGTGGAAATTGGAAATGATCAAAAGTGGGATATTAAAACCTTATTTAATATCACACCATAGAAGAATGTAGCACCTTTAAATGTTTGCTGAAGTAGATTTATTACTTGGAAAATTAATAACACTTTTTTGCATGGAACAATACAAAGCAATTGAAGTGGCAAAAATTCCAGTTTTGCTTTAAAAATAAACTTTACTTTTTTATAAACATGAATATCTATGTACCAAGGTATTGACAACATTTGTCTTTAGGTAGTTAGAAATACACACACACACACACACACACACACATAATTTCATTTTTAAACTACTTTAAATATCAAATATTTTAATGTGAAAAAAGAAAACATGACTTTGACAATTTCTTTAGACTCAATAAAATTGTAGCCTAAAATTTAGATGCTTATGTTAAAACCCCATTTTAAAAAAGAAAATAATCCATTTCTGAGATTTACTCTCCAGCCTGCTGTGGCAATAAGAGGCAGCTCCATCTCCATATGGTGAGATCTGTGAGTTCCTCTCCATGTGCTTCGGTAATAGGTTCACGTCCAAAAATTAGTTCCAGGTGACCATAAGAAATAGCATGTGGTCAAGTGAATTTTTCCAGAATGTATAAGTATTTCAAGAATTTTCTGGAGTTGGGATTACTCCTTCACAGTTGTAATTAGAAAAGACAAAGAAGCCAGTAAGAAGTGGGGGCGAAGCCCAGACCTTCCACGTTATTTGGAGTTAGAGTTGTCATGTGTATATTTAAGGACAGTGTTAACCAGCATTCGTAATCTGACACTTAGAATGTGTTAGTTTACATAAACTATTCTTCTAGATAACTATGCTCAATTCCTTTCTTCTTTGGGGTGAAACAAAAACAAGCAAAAAACCAAGGAAAATTGGAAAACAAAACAAAACAAAACAAACACCCCCGCCCCCATCCTTCGAGGTCACACTCCCAGTAAACCTCAGTAGATCTGGGATGGAGCCCCGGAAGTGACTATTTGAAGAGGAGAGGGGCCCCTTGGCGCAATGCTATTGAAGCCTCCTTTAATGCAGTGGGGACTCCAGCAGCCCACTAGAAAGAGCTTTTTTCTGGAGGTCAAAGGCTTTGCTGTGTGGAAAAGCAATGGTAGGAACTCTTCTTGTTCTAACCAATTTTCTCTGTTCTGCCTTCACCAGCTGACCCGCATGCCTCCTGAGTTGTATAGCCCTCTGACCAAATTAATCAGTGCTTCAAAACCAGTCCTCCAGCAGCTAATATAATCATACCATGGAAAAAACAATTGTTTTTTCTCTCTAAGTAGTTTGAAACCCTGTTAAGATAATGACTTGGGCCTCGCTTAAAAACCTGCCACAATCAACCTTCTAAATCCCTGCTCTTACAGATTGCTGTCCCCGAGTCCGCGTGCTTTGTCTCCGCTAGTGCTAATGGTTTTCTGTGTTCTCTCTAGACACGTGACGGCCCTGTGTCACAGTGCTGCTGGAAAAAAAAAAATGCATTCTCTGTGCCCAGGAAGAACCTGTATAAATATTCTCAATAAATAAATAACAGTTGTCATTTTCAGAATATGACAATCTCCAGCTGCCTGTGCTTAAAGTGAGCGACGTGTCATTTATCCTAATAGATGTGAACGCATGTATTGTACATACCAGCGAGTCACCTAATTCTTATTCACTCCAGCCTTGGTCTCAGTTGGGGGCAAGTGCCTCTAACAGGGTTTGGCTGGATCAAATCACAAGCTGAAAAATCTCGGTCAATTATAGAATCCCCGAGTGGGGGGCGGGGGGGGGGGGGGGTGTGGGGAGGGGGCGAGGGGGGGGGGGGGGGGAGGGGGGGAGAGAGAGAGAGAGAGAGAGAGAGAGAGAGAGAGAGAGAGAGAGAGAGAGACCCTCCTACCTCCCAGGCTCACAGTCCCATCTGTGGAATTTCTGGGAATTTCCCCCCCCCTTGTAATTGAATGTGACTCAGTTGTTCTGGGTCCCCATAACACAAGTGGTGAGAACAGGAACAGGTCTCCTAATCCCACTGACATTGTCGCCTGTCAGCACCTCTTTATTTCGCTCTTTAGAGGCTCAACATGTTTTGATTTACAATCCACGCTGAGATAACTGCAGGTGCCCTCTCTCAAAAGCAAGGTTAACTCACCTGAGATGAGTTCTTTTATTGCAAACAAAAGCAACACATGAGCAGGAAATACAATTAATGCAGGTGCTTCCTCCCCCACACCCCCAAACTTAGCAAATCCCTGCTGTCTTGAAAGGGGAGAAGAATCTTCACCATTGCCCGGGGGGTCTCTTTCACACTTTTCCAGTAAAGGAGTTGAATTAGAATGGGTTTGAAACAAAAAGGAAAAGACTTCTGTGCAGGACCATATACAAGGGGCTATAAATTGTTTAAGGACTTAGGTTATTCAGGGGGAAAGAGTTGGACCCAAACTGACCCTCTCATTGGAGTTCAGTGAACCGCCTGTCAATGGAAGCATTGGGTCTTATACTGGATGCATTTTCAGGCTGTATTCATGACAAAAAGCCTTTTTTTTTTTTCTTTTTCTTTAGTGAAGGTAAGGCAAACTTTATAAGAACTTGTCATTTGATTCTCTAGGAAATATAGAACGCATCTATTAATTCGGGGCAAGCGGTTTGATTCTGTTGGTAGGGGCAGATGCGCTAGCTCCAGGTTGCTTAAATTCAGGGTTCCCTGACTTGGAGGCCCACAGCTCACTCCTTTCAAACTGAACCCACTGAGAAGACTTTTACTTTGAAGTAGAGGTCAAACTTTTCCCTGGTGGCTGAGGTTGTTTGCTGTTCATGTTAAGAAATGACCAAAAAGGAAATCAAGCAAAACAAAAGCTGCAGCCTTACCAGTCGGCCACATGTCATGAATTTTGTGGAAAGAAAATTTAAGATGAGAAGCCTTGAAAAGCAAAAGTATGGGGGTGGGTGGGTGAGGGGTGTCATAGACTTTAGACCTGATAAACAATTACATTCAATTTGTCAGGCATATTACATTTTTTTCCCTATCTAGATGACTTCTCTAAGCACATGACATATCTTTCACCACAGTTCAAAGTTTAACTCGAAAAGATTTGTTAGACAAAGTGTAACTGTTCAGCCTTGGCTGGACCTTTCTAATATGAGTTGAGCCATGGGTCCAGATTCGGATGTTTGCCACCCGATCCTCCCTCTGACAATCCCCCTCCTCCCCAGAGCACCCACACAAACCTGGCTTCCAGCAGATGCTTTGGGCCTAGCTACATTTCCTGAGTGCCAGTGGCAAATTTACCTGCTCTGCACATGACAAGATGACAGGGCTGCATGCTCGATTACATCTGCTCCTCTTTTTAAGTAATTGCCTTAGATCTCGCCAAATTACATGCTAGTTTTCTCAGGCACGCTAATTCTGATTAGAATGGAGGTGCTAAACTTTCATCAATGACCACAGCCTGATGGCTTTTCCATAGCCTGTCTTCTTTTCCAGAATCTACTCTTTTATGACCCAATGACAAATGGCCAGAGAGTCCTACGCTGCTGAATCCCAGCATTCCGGAACATTATATCTCCTTCAGGATTGTCTATATGGAAAACCACTTCCCCATGTTCTGATTTTCATATAACAAAGATTGCTACTTTAGAGCAATCCTTATCCTTTTTACAAGTAAAAGCAACGGAGGAGTTAAGTATGCTCACCAGCTTTAGCAAGTAAAAATTCAACATGCCTGGTTAAATCTAAATTTCAGATAAACAATGAGTTATCTGTTTGTGTAAGTATGTCTCATGTAATATTTGAGACACAGTGATGCCAAAAACTGCTTTTTTTTTTTTTTTTTATCTGAAACTCCAATTTAGCGGGACTCCCCATATTTTATCTGGCAAGCCTGGAGTAGAGTAAGCCAAAACTGATCTCTATCACTGAGTTTTCTAACTAAATGTTTTATTGGGAAATTAAGGAATGAGCTGTGTTTTGATTTTTTTTTTTTTTTTTTTTTTGTGCTCGGGAAATATAAAACGGATTTGTTTAAATAATAGGTAAAACTGAGATGCTACTGGCAAGAGGCTGTGAGTTGGATGGGAATCCCATGCCCTTTTCACATTCCATAAAAACATAATTTTTCTGTGCATATAAATATGAAAACCTCATTGTTTTCTGCTTGAATTAGCATTTGCTATTTTTTGTCCATGACCCCCTAAAACACTTTCCATTACCCGAGTCATCTGCAGTCAGTCAGAAGTGGTGAAGCCTTCTGAGAACTCCAAATGGAGAGAAATGGTCTAATTAAAACGAACTCACTTGGAGGAAGAAGGGCTCTGTGCCGGAAACTGGACTGTCGACACTCGGAGTATTAGAAAAGAGCATCTTAGATCATTTTCTGAGTCCAAGAAAGACATGCTAAGGATAATTTCTTCTCTAAGTCACATTTGTAAAACCCAAGTGTTCTCCTTTTTACTTTAATGGTTCAGTGTTATTAGCAAAATGGTTACAAAGCAATCTAGCGAATCTTCTTAGGGTTTCTTCACTGCACGTTTTATATGAGGAGCCAATCAGGAAATGGGATGTAAGTTGTCTTAACAGTAGAATGTTTCAATTTTATGCATTCTAATGTTCAGCCTACGTGAGAATTGAAATGTTTCTCATTTTTATAAATCACGTTTTATTATCTTTCACGTTGATCTCAGTAATTTTATCTTTTTCTCCCTTACTCTTAAAATAGAGTTCAAATTGGTAAAGAACNTCGGTTCTTCTTATANGGTGGAACAGAGATTTATTATCAGGCAAAGGCCGAGTCTGCGTTGAACCTAATGCTGCTGTCATAATCTGAAGTTTTTGAAGTAATACGTTTTTTCTTTTTAATTGTCTTGATGATATGTGGGACAGTCACAATTGTTTCTGGTGCTCTAAAAGAAAACATGTATATTAACAAGCAATTCTTTTTAGTAAACATGGCAAAATTTAAGTCCTGGGTCTACCGTCTAATTTTTTCTTAACCATCACTTTATCTACTTGCCTAAAATGTTCCGTATTATTTACTAAATATTTATTCAATGGCTGTGGGAAGGAGCCAAATCAACTATTCAAATATCTAATATAAACATAAATAAAATACACATATCTGCACATGTGTATATATCATTTAAGATATCTGCACATGTGTGTATATCATTTAAGATATCTGCACATGTGTGTATATCATTTAAGAGAAGAGTCTGTTATTTACCATATCCTACTTGGTCCTAAGACAATGTAACAAAGAGGAAAATAAAACTCAGTAAATAAATGTTAAGACATACTGTGTGAAGGCAGATGTGCTAGCAAGAGCATCGCCCTGAACGCTGGTAAATTATCATTTTTCCACATGAGATATTGGTGCCTGAAGAAATAAGTTCCTAGGACCAGACGTGCTGGAGGGACGTCTTGGAGGATCACATGCTTAGGTGTGCATCACAGTTTCCAAGATGATCTGTGCTTTTACAATATACTTTATCTTGCTATTAAATCTGTTATGATTAAAATGGATTTCCTCAGGCTTCTTTTTCACTTGGAAACATTCCCATTGTATGAGTAGATAGAGAAATGAACTCCAGAGCACTGTCATTTGAAACCCCAGGGTCATTGTGTTAAGATGCCCTTGGTGAAAGCAGAGTGTCAAAATGGTTAGCAGTAGGAGCTGGGACTCCATGGGTTCAAATCCCAGGTCTACGCAACGTCTGTGGCTTACAGGGGAAATAATGATAGCAGCACCAGTTTCCTAAAGTGAGAAGAAATATTCTCAGCAACATCTCAGGTGAGGAAGTCTCTGTAAAAATACATTCCCAATGCCCAGCACTTAGGAAACAAAGACTTAATAATTAAGGTGTATTTAATTTTTACATCTCCTTTGTAAATTCTCTGTCTGAATATTCAGCGATTTAGTTTTTGAGAATGAGATGAAATGAATGTCTCAAAAAAAATTCTCTCGAGAATCTTGAGTCTCTCAAGACCGACAACACAGTGCCTAGTCTGTGGTGGAATGTCTGTGAGTGTGATCTGCCCAGCCCCATGCTGGGTCGAGAGGGAGTCAGTGAGATTACACACGTGCAAAGGGCTTAGTGGTTTGATGGGCAGCAGGCATTACGATTTAATTGTGGTAGGGATGAACTGACAGGTAATACTAGTGTGATTTGGGTTCCTTATCCCCTCAAGTTGCCCCTTTCATAGGTTTTCAATATCTGCTTTGCCGAGACACAAACAGGCTCTAGGGGTGTTGTATCTGTGCACTCAGCCAGAAGAATCCCCGCTACTGGCAGTTGGCATTGTGAAAAAAAGGGGGAAGATCTGGGAGAGGTGGGGAGAGCTTAGAAGGGAGACCACAGCTCAGCTTGTACCACATGATAGATATGTTTATAGTTACAGATTGATGGGAAGTTAGGGAGACAATACCGAGATCTCTTGAGGACCCTCCACCATAGATCTGTTCTCACAGCGTGTCTTAGTTTTTGGTTTTTTTCTTTTTCTTTTTTTTCTTTTTTTTAACATTGTCTTGGGAACAACCAAGTACCCACACACAACTGAAAAATAGAATGAGGGACTATCCCCTCATTTGTTATGTCTTAAGTAACTGTGGTTTGGTAAGACAAGCAGGAGACTGAGATTGTAATGGAGTGGATCTATTCAAGGCCATTTATCATAGTTCACTTTCACCAACACCACCAAGATCCAAAGCTAAAACCTGCTTTGCTCGATCCCTGCATGCCAGCTATCTTTTATTACTATTACTATTATTGTTGTTATTGTTGAAAAAGTTCATATTACTACAAACGTTAATTTTTTTATTGAATGTATTTCAACTTTTGCATATACCGTAGAGGTATATGTAAACACACGTGAATAGGAAAGTAGTTACAGCAGCGGGCTTGGATGCCAGAGTGTGGGTTTATGGGTTGTAAACATATCTTCTCTGGCTCTGGTGCACTTCCATGTCCTCTTTGTAACTTTGGCCACCATGAGTAAATAACTTGGGAAAGATCTCTAGCTAGCTTTTCTGCCTTCCTTTCTGATAACTAGTGGGACTGTACGTGCTGAAGAAAGGGGCAACAATGAAACAGATCCCATTTTAAAAGCCATAAACAAGCCCACGAGGGTTACGTGGTGACATGAATAAATTGCTGGTGCAGGAAAATTCACAGTTAATATCATTACTAAGCCACCGCTGCAAGGCATAACTGTATTTCAAATGGTAGTGGTGGCTGCCTCCAGTGGATTAGAAATGATTTCATGACGTCGTCATAATGACTGTTTATAAAAAAAATAAAGCAAAGGAAACCTTAGAATTTCATCATGTTAGGGAAGTAAAATTCAATTATGATATGACTGGGTATTATACCAGATTTTTGCCATATTCTCCTCTGGTCTTAATAAAATACGTAAAGATTTAAAAGACTAATACTCAGTTTTGGGTATGGCTCTGATTTTTTATTGTTTTAAGGAAAAACTAAACCTTTATATTTCAAAAATATTGAGCTTACTGGATTTCCACATGGGTGAATATTATTATAACAAATAATTATAAACAAATAATTTTTTTATCCACACAATGAGTTAGNAGTGGTTAGGTGATAAACAAATGTTATTGAAATTGAGAGACTGGGTGAGAATTATGTTCGATAATTACATCATTGCATNAGCAATGAGGCTCTATCTATTTAGCATCAATTAACAGCATTTTGCTAACTGAGTTTTAAAACAGCCCCTGCCCTGAAATGCTTCATTGGAAAGAAGTGTGTTTTTAAAGCTGCACCTAGGACATTGCTAATGCAAATATCCCAAAGGCCGCTATTATCTTAGAGCTTTCTCTTGCATCTCAGTCCTTCCTTGGGGGCTTTCCTTTGTTCTTTTACCTTGAAGTTCTAGAATTTTCTTTAGAATAGAGATCCTTTAAGCTTCTTAGCGGTATGCTGAATTTACCCTGGAATATGTTTCAGTAGATAGAAGATGTTTGTTTCCCTATGTGTGTGTGAGTGTGTGTGTGTGTGAGTGTGTGTGTGTGAGTGTGTGTGTGTGAGTGTGTGTGTGTGAGTGTGTGTGTGTGAGTGTGTGTGTTGCTTTCACTTGTTTTCATAACTTTTATTGGTCTTTGACAATCTAAATCTTCACTATTAATCTAGGTATTTTTTATTTTTAATCTTTCTTTTTGTTTGAGTTTTTATATATATTTATCATGAATAGGACAGTTTTTCCATAATTTTTTGTAAAACATCTCCTCCAGTAGAATTTTGAATTAGAACTTTCCCACCAATTCTATTATCTACTCCCAGCCCAGAAATTTTGATTAGATTTCGATTAGGACTCCCCACTCTTCCCTCTCTACTCTGTCTAATTTCTTGCTCAGTCCATTGTTTCTGAAAGTTCTTTGAATTATTCTTTATTTTTCCCGGTCATTATTAAAATCTTTTTCACTGGGTAGTGTTTAATGAGTTCTAGTGTTTAATGCTTTCTAGTTTTGAGGTTTTTTTTTTTTTTTTTTTTTTTTTTTTTTTTTTTAATTTATTTGGCCTCGCTATAGTGTGTTGATATTGGTGCANTTAATGAGTTCTAGTGTTTAATGCTTTCTAGTTTTGTGGTTTTTTTTTTTGTTTTTTTTTTTTTTTTTTTTTTTTTTTTTTTTGGCCTCGCTATAGTGTGTTGATATTGGTGCATTTTTTAAAAATACGTTTAAATTGAAATAAAATTATATAACTTCCCTCACCCCTTTCATCCATTCAGCCCCTTTTATGCCCCCTCACTGTCAAATAATAGCTTCTTTTACTGTGCTTATTATTGTTACATAATATACGTGTGTGTGTATGTATGTATGTGTATGCACAAATATATAAACACAACCTACAAAGTCCATTTCTGTTGTTCCTTTGTATATGGTTTCCGGGCTGGCCACTCTGCATTGGACATCCGATAAGGGGACTTGTCCTGAAAGGCTAGTTCATTGTCTAGAGGTGGGGCTCTGACATTTTCCTCTTTCTACATTAATGTGTCCTTTGAATTTGCCATTGTTTATATCTGGGTTATACAGCCATTTCTAGACGAGACTGTTTCATAGCTTACTTCCTGGTATTCTGGCCCTTACAATCTTTATGATACATGGTCTCAATATGCCCTGAGTTGTAGATATAGCAGCTGTGTTATAGATGTATCCACTGGGGGTGAACTTGCCATGCTACACTTATTTCTATGCTATATCCAGTGCATGGGATCCAGTTGTTGTTTTCTATAATGGTATTCATTGGTAGTAAAGAAAGGCTTCTTTGATGATAGTGGCTACATTTAATTTGTGGGTATAAGGATAAGATTTGGAATGTGGTCAGGAATTATATTGGTCTAGTAAAGTGGTTGTAGTGGGTTCTTGGACCTCACTAGCATGAAGAAGCCATCTAGTTCCCAGTATCAAACATGATTTCTCTCCTGTTGAAGGGATCTTAGACCCACTTCGACAGCTATTGGTTGCCACTTGACATGTGTGTACCACTTAGTGCATCTTGCATATACGTATCTTTGTGCATATTATATGCAAATACGAGCATCTTATCATCCTTGTTGTGGTGTTGTATGTGGCCAGGGCTACTTAATTGCTATCTTCCTTTGTCAGCTTGCATGGCATTTTCTGGTACCTTGGAGGCTAGACTGAAAGAAAGACGCTTTTGGGTCAGATCCTGCTCAAATCATCTGAATCCTGTGCCCTAAGTGTGTACAGTCTTCGGGAATAGGCGCCTACCTTCAATCCATGAGGAGAAACCAAGGGCTATATGCACAGTCTATATTGTTTGGGGAGTCACTAAGACAGCCATTCAAAAGAGGTCTCCTGTCTGGTGCTGGGGCTTTTACTATTCTTTTCTTTTGTGGAAAACATTTTCAGCCGGTGCGACTAATCTTCTTTTAAGGTGTATGTGTGTAAGTGTTGTCAGTTTGTGGGGTCTTGACAACAGCCTGCATTCTTCAGGGGTTCCCATGCAGCCCCTTTGGCCAAAAACTCAATTATTTATAACCCGGTTCCAGTACTGGAAGCTCTGTTTGGTGACAAGAGACAGTGAGTTCAGACTCTCCCCTGCCCTTTATTTGGTGATTTCATCTATAGCATCTCCATGTAAGTATATATTATAGACAGTTTCTACTGTGTTAGATCTCCATACCACCCCTCAGGTACTTCTTAGTTTTAGTGGTCTCTCCCCATGTTCCCTCCCATAGCCCCTCTCTCCCAACCTGTTCCTCCTGTTCCAGGCCCCCATTCTGCTCCATTCATCCATAATAATCTATTCTATTTCGTTTTTCTAATGACAATCTGCCTCATATTATACCTACCTGCTGGAGTTTTATGAATTGTAGTTTGGATATCACTCATTGCCTTAACAGCAAATATCCACATATATGTGAATACATACCATATTTGTCATTTGAGTCCCCTGGGATAATTTTTTATTTAGTTCCACCCATTTGCCTGAATTTCATGGTGTTATTTTTTAAATGTCTGAGTAATACTCCATTGTGTAAACGTAGCACATTTTCTTGATCTGTTCTTCCACTGAGAGACATCTAGGTTGTTTCTAATTTCTGGCTATCATGAAGAATGCTACAATGAACATAACTGAGCAAGTGTCTCTGTGATAGGAAGAAACATTGTTTAGGTATATGCCCAAGCATGGTATAGCTGGATCTTGAGGTCAAGTGATTGCCATCTTGGTGAGGAACCGCCACACTGATTTTTATAGTGGCTGTACAAGTGTTCGCTCCCACCAGCAATGGATGAATGGTGTCCTTATTCCAGATCCTCACTAGCATGAGCTGTCAGCGGACTTGTGTTTTGTTCTGATCTTAGGCTTTCTGATAGGTGTAAGATGAAATATCAAAGTAGTTTTGATTTTCATTTCCCTGGTGGCTAAGGATTTGAATATTTCATGGAACATGGAAATGTCAAGCTGGTGCCCCAACACAGCCCCAGCTTTTACATTCTAGTGTCTTTCATGCAAGAAGATACTCTGCAAGCTACCAAAACAGAAATATAAATAACAAGCCAGCCACAAACCCTTTGGCCTATAATGGTATACTACCTGCAAAATATGCTAGGGCAATGGTGGCACAAAACCACCATTGAGGGAATAAACAACCGATCTCTGATTTGACTTAAGGCCCACTCCACGAGATGGAACCCACACCTGACCCTGCTTCAGAGACCAAGAACCAGAGACTTCTTAGAAAGCCCAGGGACCTATGGTAAAAGCAAACAATACTTGTATAAGAAGAAAGAGGACAAAATAGAGATGAATGACTCCTAATGACATTCTGCTCTACTCACAGGTCAGTGCCTTGCTCAGTCCTCATCAGGGAAACTTCATCCTGCAGCAGATGGGAACAAATACAGAGACCCACCATCAGGTATTATGCAGAGAGTGAGAGGCCTTGGACCACTCAACCCTAAATGTGATGTTTCTGTCAAATCCCTTCCCTTAAGGCTTAGAGAACCCCAGGGAAGAGGGTGCCCAAAGAGGCTAAGAGCCAGAAAGGATGATGGATACCAAGAAAACAATCCTCTGGGTACTTTCTCTAGCTCCTCCATTGGGGGCCAAGGGGGCTGCAACCCTGTAGGTGGAACAACAATATGAACTAATCAGTACCCCCTGAGCTCCTGTCTCTAGCTGCATATGTAGCAGAAGATGGCCTAATCGGCCATCGTTGGGAAGAGAGGCCCCTTGGTCTTGCAAACTTTATATGCCCCAGTACAGGGGAAGGCCAGGGTCAAGAAGTGGGAGTGGGTGGGTAGGGGAGCAGGGGCAGGGGGAGGGTATGGGGAACTTTCGGGATAGCATTTGAAATGTAAATAAAGAAAATATCTAATAAAAAAAGAAATTTAAAAAAAAAACAAAAAACGAACAATCCTCTGATTCCTCTAAATCAACATGATTATAACACATGAGGTCAGAGTCTGAGGCAGCACCCTCGGGGCCTGCATGGGGTCTGCACCAGGTCCCAGCGCGTATCTCAAGGCTTCCGGCTTCGTGGTTTTATGAGAGCTCTGCGCGCGGGTAGATCTCTGATTCTCGTGCTTTGTCTTGGGCTCTTCTGCTTCTGTGGATTTGTTCTGTCTAACTCCGAGGTGTTAGGCTTTGTTCTGTCAGGGTATATTTTATTTTGTTATTTTCTTTAAAAAGAAATGAATGGACAAGCGAGTGAATGAATGGATGGATGAATGAATGAAAGCCTGGCCACTAGGGTAAAGGCTGATAACTGACATGTTGTTTATTCCTGCTGGCAGAGGGAGAGTCCGTTTTCTCCAGTGGGGTGACACTGCTCATATCAGCCTCCCCAGAGAAAGCCTCATGTTCAGGAATAGTTGACCAACATATGTATGTACACCATACTTTTGGCTTGTTTGTTTGTTTTGTTGGTACTGTGGTGTATGTGTGTGTGTGTGTGTGTGTGTGTGTGTGAGAGAGAGAGAGAGAGAGAGAGAGAGAGAGAGAGAGAGAGAGAGAACATGTGGTTTTTGTATGTTTGTTTGGTTTGTTTGTTTGGTTGGTTGGTTGGTTGGTTTTTTTTTTATTTTTTCCCCTTGTCTGGATGTTGTTTCTTTTGTTTTCCTGATTTGGGGAGTCTTGCTATATTGAGTTTGGAGTTTTGCTTTTGTTTTGGTTTTTGAGAAACAAGTTAGAGTTGGATAGGTAGGGAGGGGGAGGGGATCTGGAAGGACACGGATGAGGGGAAGAATATGATCGAAATACATTTAAATTTAAAATAGCTTAATAATAACTAAAGTGCGTGTATGTGTGTTAAAAAGAATTGTGCCTGATTGTAGATTAATACATAAAACACGATTCCTTGAGGCTTTGTCAAATGAACTTAGTGTTTATTTGTCCATCTTTCTTCATTCTCTCTCATTATATATATGGACTTCCCTCCTCTACCGTTGGACCTGCATGCCCCATTTCTCCATTCTCACTTCATGTTATCTGAATCTTGCTGTTACTCACTCAAGCCTCCTCCATTTATGGCCCTTCTATCCTGTCCAGGTTTCTGGGGTGACTCCACTGTTTATTCTCACATCTGAGTGTTTGCAGCTGGGAACCACAGATAATATAGAACACGTGGGATTTGGCTTTCTGGGTCCACTGGTCTTGATCAGTGTAATCTTTTCTGGGTTCATCATTTAACTTCACATTTCAACATTTAATTTCCCTTTATGGTTTAATGTTATTTCATTGTGTGTATTTATACCATATTTTCATCATCCATTCATCTATTGAAGGACATTTAGGTTGTTTCCATTCCCTGGCTATTGTGAATAGGAAAGCTATAAACACTGCTGAGCAAGTGCCAGTGGAGTAAGATATTGAGTCCTTTGGGCATATGCCAGGAGTGGTATAGCTGGGTCATATGGTAGACTCATTTTTAGTTTTTGTGAAGAGTTCTCATACTGATTTCCAGAGTGGCTGCACCAATTCCCATTTCCTTGGCCAACATAATCCTAGATGGAAAAACTCAAAGCAGTCCCATTAAATCAGGAAGGAGACAGGGCTGCCCACTCTGCTCACTACATCCACATCTCTGCTGGAGGCAAAGATATTTAGCAGTCTTGTGCTTGGTTCTTTGTGGAAAGGTTGAGTAAATCTTAAGTGGGTTTGAGATGGATTTCAAAGAATGCAATGATCTTAAAAACTCTGCACTAAGAATTTAATTTCAACTGATCCTGTATGAGCCATGCTCAGAGGGGATGAATAGAGTCTAAGATGAAAAGATACACATTTTAAAAAGAGCATGTGTAGAAACAAACCGTAGGAAGCCCAAATAGTGTCTTAATGTATAAATGTCAACAGCAAACCTAATGTCAGAATTGAAAGATAATGGCAGGATTAACACACACAGGCACACGCACACACACACACACACACACACACACACACACACACACACACACACAAGGTACATGCTATAGGCTCTTCCTGTAGAAAGATTCTCAGACTGAATCACTTAAAGATTCAATGACAAGGTGTCTCTAAGATAAACATGGGTAGCATGCAAATGAAAACATAAAACTTTGTGGATGTTGTGATTTCAGACAAGGTTGAATTCACAGCAAAGAAGCATTAGATAATACTATAAAGGCATTGGGTAATGCTAAAAGTCATAATTCACAGGAAAATATAGCAGTCATGGATGGTCATATACCAGATACAATAACGTGAAAATTTGTAAGGGACGGGCTACGGGTATGGCTCAGTAGGTGAAGCACTTGCTGACCAAGAATGACAACCTGATTTCAGATTGTCAGCATCTATGTGAAATCTAGGTTTGGTGATGTGCATTTGCAATCCCAGACAGTGGAGACAGGCAGAGAGGGGCAGATTCTGGGAGCCTGCTGGCTAGCCAATCTAACAAGTTCCACATTAGTTAGAGAGACTCCTGTCTCAATGAGAAGGTAAGAGAGCAATAAAGGAAGAAGTGCACAGTCAACCTCCAGCCTTCACAAGCATCACACACACACACACACACACACTATTGTGTAGGACGCTGAAGGCCAAAGATGAGGTGAGAGTGAGAGTGAACATGTTACTGCATGCTATAATTATGTATATATAATGAAAAAATATATAACATTATATGAATATTATATATATATATTTATATATATATTCAAGTATTTCTGATCACCTGCAGTGAGCTCAAAGACGAACGCTAGGAGTTCATTGTTAGAACGTTGTAGAGCCCCTCTGTAAACCTGAGGCAGGAGAATTCACTCTTTCCTAGCAGACCTTTCCACTCTTTTGTAATCACAGAATCCACTTACTAAAATTGGTACCTCACAGCATACTGACCTTCAGACTATAATGGCTTCCTCGGGCCATCACTGCTCACAGGGACAACACCTTCCAGACTTCCAACCTCCAGTAAAGGTTACAAGTTTTAAAGCATGAATCTTCATTCTCTTTCCACCCAAGCCCAAAGTGTTAGCCCACTCTGGGTCCTTTTAGTATGATATTTTTTGGAAATCAAATTTATCTCTGAGTAGAAAGGAGGACTTTTAGAATATTAATATCCTGGGATCATGGCCAGATCATTTCCTGCTTATCGGCAGTCACAGGTTGCTTTCTAACCATTGTCAAGGAAGAGATTAGTTTTTGTTAGGTATAAAAATACACATCAAAAATTATAGCAATTGCCTAAGGATTGTGATTACCCTTGATCTCTTTCTCTTTTTGTAATTTCAAATATTCCAGTGAATAAATGCATTAAGTACATTTAAAGTTTAAATCAGACTTGGTTTCACAGTTGGAAAACATACATGAATAGGACAAAAAGAAAAAATCCTTGTGTTTATGTAGGCGTTTGTCAAATGAGCATTTTATGTAGAGCAATGTAGGTTAGGATCGTCCACAAGCACTTGCAGTCCTTCCTGTAACACCAGCATTTAAAGGACATGAGATTTTTTCATTCTTGTGTTACAATTCAGATAAAATTAGTCCAGGTGAAATAGCTGACCTGTAACACAAAGACCTCAGGAAGTAATATGCCTTCCACCGACCTTTCCCTCTGTACAGGATTCCATTCTTAAAACCTTTAGTGCCCTAAGATTGATGTTCCCATTCCAGCCAGCAGCAGCAAGAAGGGAAAGAGAGTCACGTATGTTATTTTTTTCTTCTTCTTCTTTCCTTTTATTTTAAGATGGGGTCTAATGTAGCCTATGCTGGCTGACTGGCTGGCTGGCTGTGTAGCTCATGATGACCCTGAACTCCAGGTCCCTCGGCCTCTACTTCCTGAGTTCTGGAGTAACGGGAGTAGGCTACCATATCCAGTTTTATGTGACACTGGTGATAAAGCTCAAGCCTTGTGAATGCCAGGTGACGTTGTACTTACTGATGTAAAACCCAGCTCTCTTCTTTTGAGTATTTCAGAAGTTAAACATGCCACCTCCATTTACTTGTAAATGGCCAGAACAGTGATGTGACCATCATCCTTCATCAAGGAATCCTGGGAAAAGCAATGGTTTTGGATGAAAGGGCCACCTGGAAATTGGCGTAACTTTTCTTCTTCTTCTTCAATCCCATTCCTTTTTATACTGGCACACACTTTCAAATCGCTAGCAGAAGCTAAAATCTGAAATCTTAGTTCTCTCTTCATTTGTAAAATCATGGATGAAAATGGGTTTCTTTAAGACAAAAGCTTAGCTATAATGGAGGCATTTGTAGAATAATATAAACTGCCACAATTGACTCAAAATGAAATAAAAAAAAAAAAAACCTGCCACAGTAGATACATTTCTGAAATCAATATCAGTATCGCTATCAACAACTTTTCCCTATCCAAGAAAAGAAGTCACACAAAGAGGTAATTTTACCAAATTCTCTGGTTTTTAAATCATCTCTTTTTATATATAAGGTGTCTCAGGGAGTAGGGAAAACACAGTCACTGCACCCATGGAAACCATGAAGGCAGAGCTTAAGGAAAGAGCACATAGCAGGCTGAATGCAGAACCAAAGGCCGTTCTGAATCTACCGAGGGCTTATGAAGTGTCCGAGAACCTGAGGTGTTTACTGGCTTTATGTTAAATTCATAGGTTTCAACTGGGTGGGTTTCTGGTTTTTTTTTTTATAATAAATCAGCTACTGACATAGTAGACTTTGAAGTCCTTCCTTGTTTCACTTTTCTCTCCCTACTCTTTTGCAAAGTGTGTCTGTTCTTTTAGTGGTCATATGTATTATTTAACAGATGTGAAAGAAATAGTGATACTAATGAGTATATTTAGCCTTTTTCCTAATATCATAAAACATTGTGATATTACACAACATTACAACTATCTGATGGTGTGAATAATAGTTAACATCTTTCCATTTGAAATGTGTGTGTCATATATATATATATATATATATATATATATATTCTTTTTTTTTTTCTCAAAAAGAAGTTTCCACACACACCCCAAGAGGATTCTCTTTTTTTTTTTTTTCATTAATTTACTCACTTTACATCCCTATCGCCGCCACCATTCCCGGTTCCCCACCCCACAGTCCCTCCCCTTCTCCTCTGAGAGGTGGAGGCTCGTCTGGGTATCTCCCTAACCTGGCACTTCAAGTCTCAGCAAGGCTAGGTGCATCCTCTCCCACTGAGGCCAGACAAGGCAACCCAGCTAGAAGAACATATCCCACAGACAGGCAACAGCTTTACGTATAGGAGCCATTCCAGTTGTTTAGGATCCACGTGAAGACCAAGCTGCACATCTGCTACAAATGGGCAGGGAGGCCCAGGACCAGTCCATGTGTGCTCTTTGATTGGTGGTCCAGTTTCTGAGAGCCCACAAGGGCCCAGGTTAATTGACTCTGTTGTTCTGTTTCCCCTTTGGGGCCCTCAGTCCTTCCCTCAACTCTTCCATAATTGTCCCCAAGGTTATGGATTTTTCTTTCTTATTTCTGATGGACTAGTAGTTTATTTGCTCAGGAACTGGGTATAACTTTTGAAATGTCTTCACTTTACTGAAAGAACGTTTTAATGTATATCATACTCTCTGTGACTTTGACTGATTATTTACCAGTACTTAAAGTGCTAGTGTATTCTGCTTCCACAAGTATTACTGAAACACCAACTGCCAGAATAAGTGCTTGTTCAATACTTGATCTTAGACTGTTTTTATGTTTTTGTGTGTGTGTGTGTGTGTGTGTGTGTGTGTGTGTGTGTGTCTTTTGGTATTTTGTGTTTTCTCTATGTCTAAGTATGAGTAGAATTTTATTTTTAATTTGGGAGATTTTTCAAATTGTATGAAACTGTGCTCTTACATGTTAAGTTCAGCAATCTATATCTGTAACTTCAAGCCACCACTGTAAAAGTAACTTCTATGTGCAAGATGTAATTGTCATCTTGGAGGCTTACTGCTGAATAAGCGTACCCTTTCTAGCTCTTTCTGAACTCTGGCAGGCTGTTCAACTCAGCTGTTCTGGCTGATTGATTCAAACTGGCTTCTCTCAGGTTTTGGCTGAATTGCTCTGCTTGGCCTCAAACTAACTCTGGTAATCCGTTCTCATTCTCTGGCTCATTCTGTCTTTACCTTCAACCTGACTCTGCAAAACTGTTCTGGTAAATCTCTCTCTCTCTCTCTCTCTCTCTCCCTCCCTCTCTCTCTCTCTCTGCTGCTGCTGCTGCTGCCGCTGCCACTGCTCTCTTAAGTTGACTCTCTTTTCTGTCTGTTCTAGTGACAGTTGGGCTTATCCTATCACTGACTCACTCTATCCAATCCTTCTCTGACCTTGTCTGTCCCTCAGTTAAATGTCACCTTAAAAAATGGCTGCTTACTTCCACAAACTAATTTTACCTTCATTGTTTGGGATGAAAGATGTGTAGTCAGGGAGTGTTTATATTCCAGTCAGAGGGATTAAAGGCGTGTTATTCCAGCCAGATCACACAAACCTAGTAGGTTTTTGGATGTGATCCCTTGCCAGAGCAGCCATGTTGCTAGATTCACATTTCTCTACACGTCACAGATTAAAACTATTTCAAAGGAGGTGCATCTCTACTAAACATCAAACCATTATTCTAAAAACAAGAGGTTGTGATGTCTGTTTACATGGCATTTACAAGGTCTTGAATATAGGCTGCACAACCCTCTAATAAGAAAACTTATAGTGCTCAAAATTATGATACTTTTTATGAACTGATACTTAAGCAAGTTGGGGTTTTAAAGGGCTTAGGATTTTTTTTTTAAATCATGGATGCCCTGCTATAAAGTCTATAAAGCTATTTTAAAATGAAAAGAAAGTAGATATTTAGTGTAAAAAAAAAAGACATTTAGTGTATACTTTAGTGTGAGGGAATGGAACATCCTTAGATAATGGTGCCTCTTGGGTGTCCCGGACACCACCCCTACTCTCAACTCCAAAAGATGACTGTGCTTTTAAAGAACTCTTAGGAAACTATTAAACATTTTATATCATAACAAACTAATAAATCTTTCTACACCTGTCTTGTTTTTCTGCTAGATTTCTACCGTGGGACATTGGTTTTTTGGTCAGTGTGCAACTGTTACTGTGAGTAAGATTTTCTTCTGAACTTTGAGTGGCAATTCTTTGAATGGAGATCTGAATTTCCTTTCTTCAGGGAGCTTATGCCCTAGCTCCTGACACTAAAACCACAGCTTTAATTTCCTAGGTTCAGCTGTATTCTTTGTTTAACTTGGTGGGTTTTTTTTCATATGAACTATTTATATTCTGTCATCATGAATCAATAAAAAATCAATTAATTAAAAAAATTAAAGCAGAGGTGCAGGTGAGATTTCTCAAGAGAGATATTTTTTTTATTTTCTATCTGATGCTTAAGTACTAATGTGCATATTTCTTGCCATTTTGTGCAGTAAGTTCATTTTGGATGAATCTCGTGGAGAGCTGTTAGATGTCCACTTGGGACTAGCCTCAGGTTTTAAACTTGTCTCCTGTGTTCACTTTGCCCAAGAAAATGGAGGTTTATGGTATCAGGGTGTATGAAGGAAATGGAAGCTCTCCATTGAGTTTACTATCTCCCTGGGCTTCTGCTTACATGTGTTTTAGAAATATATGCATCCCTTTGATACTAACTCAAAAGTTCCTTCAAAATTACTTTTAAGAAAATCTCTAGCCACCACTTGTCATATGTTCTAGTGCGCATTTTCTAAAAACTGAAGTGGTCCTCTGTGTTGGTTTACTTTTTTCTGCCTTACTATGCTTGCACTTTATCACACATGTAACATGTATGACACCGGTTCTCCTCTCCACCTCACCAGCAAGCACCTGTTCCTATTGTTTTCTCCACTACCATCGTAGGACTTTTTGTTTTGTCAGTCATTACTCCTATCATAATTCTTGCGATCTTCATACCTTACTATCCAAACACAAGATCTTTCTAGTGTCTGTGGTTCTCCATTTCTGCTCCACTTTCTCTCTGCCTCAGCCATTAACTTCCATGAGAATATCCTAAGCCTTGTCATTATCAGTTCCAATTCTTACATTACTTTATATTTTCAGTTTCTATATTCCACAATAAACTTCCTTCCTTCCTTCCTTCCTTCCTTCCTTCCTTCCTTCCTTCCTTCCTTCATTCCTTCCTTCTTTCCTTCCTTCCTTCCTTACCTCCCTCCCTCTTTCTTTCTTTCTTTCTTTCTTTCTTTCTTTCTTTCTTTCTTTCTTTCTTTCCTCATGCTTTCTTATATTACAGTTTGACTATTTCTACTATTCCTTTGGGAGTTGTGTTATTACCAAAAGCCATCTGGACATTCCTGGCCTGGGATGCCACCTGGAGCCATGGTGATGTCCAAGGCTCATCCTGTCTCTCACGTGGGCAAAGAGGGAGAGCTGGTGGGCTGGCCATCTTAGCCACCACCTAGGCCCAGATTCGGGCCTTTGAGTTGGCCTGCCCCAACATCCACCTGATGAATGACTGGAGCACATGAATGTGCCAGTCCTGCAGACCCAAAGCTAAAGGATCTCTATAACACAGGGCAACCACAGGATGTCTAAGAGGAATGCTAGAGAGGGTCCAGTATTGATGGTGCAGCAGAAGTCAGAGGCCTCAAATAAGACCAATGACTCATTGCAATGAACATTTGTAACTGAAGTTGTTTGGGCAAAAGAGTATATACTATGTGACACAATAATACACACAGCTTCCACAGAGAGATGTGTTTGTTTGTTTGTTTGTTTGTTTTCTTTAAGAGGGGAGGATACAAGGGCAGAGGGTGGATATGAGAGGAAGGGGAGATGGGTGGGACTGAGGTGCCTGATGTAAAATTCACAAAGAATCAATAAAAAGTTTTTTTTAAAGAGAGTGATGAATGAATGAACGAGAAGCCTGCTAATTGATGCCAATAAATTCCAATGAGATAACTCACCTTTCTCATCAAAACATGGGTTCCATTATCTTGTTTTAAAGAGTTAATAATGTTTAATTTGTATTGAATATACAAGGGGAAGGCTACTCCCCTGTTAACTCTCTCTAACCTGTATATGAATAAATGAATTACATGTGATCATAGAAGTGATAACTACAGAATGTCTTGGATCTCTTCTATCAGCACCAGGACTAGGATAAATGATGATTAAATATGAATAACTGGTCCTTCCTTGATGTATTATTCTTTGATGTCTTATTCTCATGGTTGGAATGGAATCCCTGATAAGGCATCTTAAGGTAAGGTTCTGTCTTGGCTCAAGCTTAAGGCACAGTGCATCATAGCAGGGAATATAACATGGCTGGATGGATGTGAGCTACAGTAACAGAAACAGTGGGATGCTCGTTCATATCTTAGTGGTACAGAAGCAGAGGTAAGATGAGAAGCTGTGCTGTAAACCTCAAGGCCCACACCCCGATGACCCACTCTCTCCCACTAGCCCACACCTCTCAAAAGTTCCACAATCTCCCAAATATTTCTATCCACTTGGAACCAAAAGTATAAACATTTGAGCCTATTGGGGGCCATTTTCTAGCTGAACTGTAACAGGCAGATCCTTAGCTCTGCCCCCTCTGAAGCTAATGGCATATAAATGTATCTCAGGATACACAGGCCACCACAAAGCTTTCTTCTTTTACCCACAGAAAGTGAGCCCATGTATGCTTGTCACCTCCCTGTCTGTAGCACATCTTTAATGTTTCACATTCTATTCCCTTCAGATAAGATGGGGATGCTTAGATATTTAAATGGTTCCAAAGCTACTGTTAAGTGAAATACTGAATGGGAAACAGATGTTCAAGTACTAAGGCAAGAAAATGCTGGGAGAAGCAGCAGGAAGGAGAAACCTTTAAAGGGTGCTGGGAGTCTGCTATTTTGTGATGGGAACTGGGTGTCAAAAAAAAAAAAAAAGACTGTAAGACTGTGCTTCTGTTTTATGGTTGCCCCATGTCTTTCCTGTATACTACAAGAAAAGCAACTACAAGAGACAGGATTTACAATAGTTCACGCTTTAAGGTATGGTCTGTCATGGTGGAGAGTCAAAACAGTGGGAACTTGAAGTTCCCACATTCAAGTAGGGTCCCATCACATTCCAAATCAGAGTCCGAAAGGGCTGGGTACTGCTTGCTGTTGTTCAGTTCCATTCTCCACCCACACAGTTCAGGACCCCAGGCCTTGGAAATGGACCTGGCCACAATGAGGATGACGTGTCCCATGTCAATCCACTATAGTTAATACGTCTCCAAAGTTAGAACGTGCAAACCTCTAAAGCAGAACTTCTGTTTCCAGGAGGTGATTCTAAGAAAATAACCAGACACATTTTCATATACACAATGGATAAAGGCATCTGGTACAAATTGTCTATAATAATGAAGCATCCAAAACAACCCTCATTTCAATTCATGGATCCATTCTTTCTGTGGAATCCTATTCTAATAGGGAAGGGGCTTGTAAAGCCTAGCCACCGCTCAGCTTCAGTTCCATTTGAACTAACAGACTACAAACAGTCATACGACTCTGTCTAAAGGGTGCTGTGTATATTTTCCTTCTTAGGAAACGAAAATGCAGATGAAAGTCAGCTCTAGAAATATTTACCATAAGTGATCATTAAAAGTGATCTGGAAAACAATGTCTAAAGCCTATTATTTTGGAAAATTCATTTATTTGGACATAAGAAAATCAGACTGGGGAAGCATGCATATGTATATATGAATTGCAAAACCTAGAAGGATTTATTTACTAAAAATCCAGTAGTAAGTGTGTTTGAGTGATGGGATTATGGAAACCTAAGGCTGTTCGACTTGAGTTTAGATATATTGTGTAGCTCCATAAAACCTGGTCTAACACATCAGAATTTACACGGCGGATAAACTGTTCTGACATACTTAAACCTCTCCAAAACTGACAGAGATTTTATCGTCTCCCTTAACAGATAAGGATCTAAGCCAGAGTTTAAGCAATTTAAGCCAATATTAGTCAATGAATAGTATCATGAAGGTCTACAAACTACAAATAACATGTCTTTTTAAAAATATGTGCAATGAAGCAGGTTTTTTGTTTTGTTTTGGGGTTTTTTTTTTTTTTTTGGTAAAATCTTTTCATCTCAGCAAACCAGGGTTCCTGGAGTCTTGCCATGTGAATCATAGCACGGGTCTGAGGTTGCTCAGGAGACACATTTTTAAAACAATACTCTGTGGTCTTCGGAAGAAGTTCTGAGTCTGCCTGTTGAGTATTTATGCTGCTTTTCCTTTACAGTCACTGCCTTCCTTGTTGACTCCCTCCTTTGATTTATTTCATTCTTTGTAGACAATTCTTCAAGAAGCGACTAGGTCGAAGTCTCCACCCCTCTAAGTTTGCCGCTGGTACTGGGCTCTGTGCCTGTTTCTCCTCCATCCTCCTTCCTAGACATTGATCTGCCTGGACCACAAGCTCATGTAAGAAGCCTTGTTTCATTAAACTCATCTCAGGCAAGACTTTAGATAATTTTGCAGTTCCCTGACTCTGCTCACACACGAGTGATTTTGCTTCATTATCGTCTATGCTGGTCTTCCCATCTGAGCAACATCTATTATTTACCAACCAAGCTTCTGACCAGCAAAGCCTGTTGTTCTCTGCTCTCTGCTTCTCTGACGGCTCAGTGTGGCAGCCATAGTGCATCATCTGCTCAAACCCCTTCTGGTACCACCGTCCAGTCACAAAGAAGCCAAGGTCCCCTAGCTAGAGACTGAAGGATGCAGAGGCTTGGTGTTGGCCCATCCTGTGGGATACAAGACTCAAAAAAAAAAAAAAAAAAAGCAACTTCTCATTTTCAGCTTAGTTCTCGTGGCTGCCAAAGCAAATGACCAGAGACAGGGTGGGTAGAAACAATGGGGGAATATGCGCTCACAACTCTGAGACCAAGAGTGTGAACTCGACATTCATGGCTCCATCCCAAGTCTCTGAGGGAAAAACCCAGTGTATGTTTTTTGTCTAGTTTGCTGGTGCCTGCCAGCAGTCTTTGTTGATCCTTAACTTATATTTGTATAATTGTCTTCATATGTTCCTCCTGCCCGTGTTTGTGTGTGTGTGTGTGTGTGTTCCCTAGTACAAAGATACTTGTCATTTGATTTAGGACCCATGTAGATGATCCAAAATTATTTGATCCTAAGACCTTAGATTGAATATGCAAAGACTTCTTTTCCAAATAATGATACAGTCAAAGGTCTCAGGTGTACGGGGCAGAGCAGAGGTGAAAGCATTCAATCCCACCATGCTCAGGAACTTCAGGAAAACCTGGCCAAAACTTTCCCAGAGATACACTGTGATCAGGGACCTTCCTGACTTCACCTGTGGCAGTCCTGAGTGCTTCATCCTCCCTGTCCATTCGTACTATTTTTAATCTTTGTATTTCCTTAATAAATCTCTGCAAATCTGTGTTCATCTTGGTAACTGATCCCTTGGAGAGGGCAGGGGAGGTTGACTGGACCATACAAAATCTAATATACACTTAATTTGCTTCGTGCTTGTTTCGTCTGGTTTTTGAGATAGGGTTTCTCTATGTATCCCTGGTTGTCCTGGAACTCACTCTGTAGACCAGGCTGGTCGCAAACTCAGAGCTCGTCTTGCCTCTGTTTCCTGAGTGCTGGAATTAAAGAATCGCTGTTTCTTAATGAACACCACTGCTTGTCTTTATTCTTTCCATCCCACTTTAGTACAGGAAGAAACTGGGTTTCCTATGTTTGCTGCTTAGGTTTTTGTCAACTTGATGCACGTTGGGGTGGGGGTGGGAGGGAATAAGGAAACAGCAATTGAAAAACTGCCCCTCTCCTATCGGCCTGTTGGCGGGTCTGTGGTATATTTTCTTGACTATAACTTGAGAAGACCCTGCCACTGTGAGTGGTGCTAAGTCTCAGGCAGGCAATCTGGGGCTACATAGGAGAGCAAGGTGAGCAAGTCACAGGGAGCAAGCCAGTAAAAGCCCTTCAGCTTCAGTTCCTGCCTCCAGGATCCTTCCCTAGCTTCCTGTCAGTTACCTGAAAAAAATAAAAGTGTAGGATGAAATAAACACTTTTCTTCCCAAGATGGTTCTCAGTGTTTCCTCACAGCAACAGAGACACAAACTAGAATATACAATATCCCACACACATTTTCTGCATCTTTGTTCCTTTTGAGTGACTGCACAGTCTTTCTCAGCAGTTTTTCAACTTTTCAGTGCACTGCCAGATTGCTTTATAAAAGCAGAGTGAGGAACCTGAGAAAGCTGACTAGATCAAACTTGTCTCTTTCCCTCAAGGATGACCACTGTAAAAACAACTTGGACAATCTGGAGCTACTGTAGCCTCAAAGTCAGTTCTGTGTAAACTCAGTCCTCTTTCTTCTTATGGGTCCTACCTCGTTCTTACTTCATTTTCACCAGTATGTGCTGCAACATCATAGTTAATACATTACCATAAACATGAATTGACAGCCCACGAATGTGTCCATCTGAAGAGGGCAAAGAATAAAATCCATGCTGTATGAATGGATACATAAACCATTTTGCAGCCACAGTCGTAAATGCAGTTGAGAAAATATTAGGGCACTTTCAGTTGGTAATTGCATTTGCCATTATCAAGTACTTGGTAATATAGGGCCTAGCTATTCTAAAGTCACTCAGGTATGTTAAACAATTACACATGAATCTGGGCGAATTGCTGTATTTAGCTTTCCTCAATTATAGAACTATGTATTGTTTGCAGGTATTTTCAACATCAAGTCCCTGAGACATAAGCATATTACTTTGTTTTTCTTTTTTGTAAAAATTAATACTTTTGATTGACAAATTATAATTGCATACATTTATGGGATACAATGTCATGTTTTGATATATGTAAACAATGTAGTATGATTAAATCAGGGTAGTTAACATATCGATCATCTCACCTATCATTTTTTTATAGTGAGAATTTTTAATTTGCTCTCCTTTTTGAAATATATAATATATAGTTATTGTCTATGGTGGCCCTGTTCTGAAATCTTTCAAAACCCATTTCTCTGGCGCGCTTCTGGAATTTTGTTGCCTTGATCAGCAACTTGCCAATTCCTCCCTTCCAAACACTTCAAATTTGGTCTCTTCAAATGTATTAAAGTCCACAGGGAAGCAAGACCATGCAATATTTAGGTATTGTACTTGCCTGTGTCACTTACCATAATGTCATTTGGATTAAATTCTCCACTTTGTAAAGGATGACTATTATTCTACTGTGTGTAAGACACTATTCATGTTACATTTTTTTTTTAAATCCTTCCATTCATTGACAGATACTTTAGGGGATTTCATACCCTTGCTATTGTGAATAATTTTGCAATGAATTTGAGGATGGATATAGTATTGACTTCAATGTATGGACTTCAGGTGTGTATGCAAGTGTGTGTGTGTGTGTGTGTGTGTGTGTGTGTGTGTCCTCCATTGCTGGTGGGATTGCAAGCTTGTACAGCCACTCTGGAAATCAGTCTGACGGTTCCTCAGAAAAATGAACATAGTACTACCGGAGGACCCAGCAATACCTCTTCTGGGCATATACCCAGAAGATCTTCCAACTGGTAATAAGGACACATGCTCCACTATGTTCAT
>NC_034591.1:28097580-28107485 GCF_900095145.1 Mus pahari | reverse complement strand
AGAGAGAGAGAGAGAGAGAGAGAGAGAGAGAGAGAGAGAGAGAGAGAGAGGCAATTCTAAGCCATTTGAAGGTCCCATTTTCAGGGTTCTCATTTTCAGGTTCTCCATACTGTTTTTTATAATTGCCATAGTAATTTACAACTTCATGGACGATGAATAAGTTCATTTCCTCAGTACCTCCCTAGCACTTTCTACCACTCCTTTCCTTAAATATAAAAGCCACCTTTATGGCTGTAAAGGTGGTGTTTCATTACTGCCATCTCCCTTTCTCTAATGCCAGAGAGAATTTCTTTTAACGTTCACCCTCTATTAGATGCATGGTCTGTCGCTATTTTCTTATATCTGTTGTCATCTCTTCACTTTACAGAACCCTTAGTTGCCCGCAGCTTTTTAGAGTGATGTGGTGCAGCTCGTCCAGTCCTGCTTCTCTCTTGCCTGTGTTTTCATTTTCTTTTGTTATCCTTTCAGGATCTTGCTATATAGTTCAGGCTGACCTAGAATTCATGATCACCTTGCCCTTATCTCTCAAGTGCCACTTGGTGAGTATGCACCCCCATATCCCAGCTCCACACCTGTGTTGGAGAGACCACCCTTTCAGCATTATATTATTGTGCCTTTGTCAAAAACCCAATTGTCTGTGAAGGCATGGATTTATATCTCAGCTTTCTACTGTATGTTACCGGTAAATGTGTCAGCTCTAAGGTCAATGCCATGTTCTTTTGATCCTTATCACTCTATGAGTTGAAACCAGGAAGTAGGCTACCTCCACTTTTTTCTGTTTAAGTAGAAAGTTTTCAACATTGAGGGTATCTTATGGTTAGCAGGAACTTAAGAGGTGGGATTTGCATTTATATTAAAAATATCACTGGTCAGCTAGTTTTGGTGGTGTATAACTGTAGTCCCCACACTCAGGAGGTAGAAGCAGGTGGTCTGAGAGTTCAGTGAATCCAAGGCTGGTCTGAACTTCCTGAAACCAACCCGTACCTCAAGAAATAAACAAGCAAGACCAGTCATGTTTTGATTCACATCACCCGGAACATGAAAATCTCTCTCTCTCTCTCTCTCTCTCTCTCTCTCTCTCTCTCTCTCTCTCTCTCAGGGGGTGGGCAGCCATTGTCACAGCAGTGATCCTTTAGGTCCACCATATACTGTATTTCCCCATTTCTTTGTGTTTTCTTCATCTTCTCTCATCAGGGTATTATAGTGTTTACATATAGTGTTGTCTTCTTGGTTGAATTTACACCTCAGTCTTTAGTTTTCATGATTATAAATTTGATCGCATCCTTAGCTGAAGAAACACATCCTTTTCTATCCCTTTTTAAAATTGCTTTTCATCTCTGTTCTACCGAATTGTCCCCAAAGCAACTTTTGCAGGTGCAGCCATGTTTCTGTCACTTTGTGCCTATGCTTGGGCAGGACATTCTTTCTGTCACTGCTTTGGCTGTCTCATGGTTGTGCATTTTGAACCATTGTTTTTAACACTATGTGCTTCTATGGGCTTAGCTTCTGACCGTACAGCACTTACCATACAGCAATATACCACTATTAGCTGACTGCAAACTCATGCTGTGATTTATGAGTTTGATGTCAAGCTTGTCTGTGTGGCTTGCACCATTTAACTTACGTTAACTATCGCTATTGTTTTTAGAACTGTTGGGGTTTTAGCCTTCTTATTTGAGCTGAAAACTCCTTTATACATGTCTTGGATAGGGCTTCCACCGTTGTGGAACCCTGACCATGACAACTCTTTTAAAGCCGCACATTTCATTGGGGCTTGTTTACAGTTCAGAGATTTAGTCTGTTATCATCATAGCAGGAAGCATGGTAGCTCACAGGCAGACACGGTGCTGGAGAAGGAGCTGAGTTTTACATCCAGATTTGGTAGGCATCAGGAAGAGACAGAGGCACAATTTCTCCATAACGCTACTCCCCATGAGCCTATGAGGGCTGTTTTCTGATAGCATTAGAGAATTCTGCGTATGACTACCATTGCTTATGCCATGTGTGATTTTATGTTTTCTCATGTCATACATGAATAACCTTTCACTTTAGCTTGAAAACCAAACCTCCTCTTAGCAATTCTTGGGAAGCAGGCATTGTGTGTGTGGTGGTAGGGCTGTTTTAAACCTTTATGACTATGCCAATGAGAGATTAGGACTGGGGAAAACGGGAACGTGAGCTGAAGCTTCCTGGGTGTGGATGTAATATGACCAACGGCTTCAAGCACTTCATTTCCCTGCCATGATGGACTGTATCCTACAATGATGAGTCAGAACAAGGTGTATCTCCCTGGCATTGCTTTCGTCTGGGCGTTTCATCAAAGCAATGAGAGAAACTAAGACAGTGATAAGGAACTTCCCTAGATTTTATCTGGGGAAGTTTTTAGTTTTCTTATTTCTAAAGAATAGCTCTCTGGGCAGCCTTGATAGACATCTTGTTTCCCTTCATGACTTCGTGTGTCTTGCCCTAGTGTCTCCTAACTTGCAAAATTTCTGATTGAGAAATCTATTGAGTCATGTTGGAACCACCTTGAATGTGGCAGCTCTTGTTGCCTTGTTTTATTCTTTAGGGGTTTTTGTTTTCTCATTTTTCTTTCTTTTTTCTTTTCTTTTTTTTTTTTTTAAAGATTTATTTATTTTATTTATATGAGTACTCTGTAGCTGTCTACAGACACGCCAGAAGGGGGTTTCAGATCCCATTACAGATGGTTGTGAGCCACCATATGGTTGCTAGGAATTGAACTCTGGATGTCTGCAAGATCAGTTAGTGCTCTTAACCATCAAGTCATATCTCTAACCCCCACCCTTTTCTTTGTTGTTGATTTTTTTTTTTTTTTTTTTTTTTGCATTTGGTTATATGTGTTTGGGTGAACTTTTCTTCAAATTGAGTTTGACAATTGACCTCAGAAAACTCCATATCATTCCTTTTCTTCTCAAGATCTGGTAAATGTTGTATTCTTGCCGCTGTAAGTGTTGACTTCTACCCCTTTGCCCACAGCTTTCTTCCTAATATGAAGGTTGGTTCTATGAATCATGGCCTTTTCCATTCCTTTTGTTTTGGCTTCTTTGGTCCAGATTTTTCATAATTCTTTTTTTTTCTCAAATGCCTTATGTATGAGGAAATGATAATCACTTCCAGTCTTTTTGAGTATTGTTCAGAGAGAACAGAATCTTGCTACCTATTTCTGCCTAGGTGAATTAGCTGAGAGCAAGCAAACTCTGGGGTTGAGTTCTAATGTGCTGGGTGGTCTCTCGTGCTTTGAGGTCAAAGGGCAGTCTTTGGTTCTTCTCCATCATCTGGTGAGACCATTCAGACATTGCCATCAGGCGGTATTGCTGACTGGACTTTGTGACTACCTCTGATCAGGGAGCATTTCAGATTGTCTTTATCTGGGAACCATGTTATTTGAAAACTGTAGTTAGTGAGAGTTGTGTGTATTATGGGTCTAGATGTTAGATAAGGTTTCTGGGGTTGCTTCCTGACCACATGGAATAGACACAGTTATACATAGTAGTCCATAGATATGTGTTGATTAGGGTTTACCTCTTGGCCTAGAATATCCTTAAGCAGAACACCAGATTTGATAGGGCTGGGGTAAAAGTGGGGTCAGTACCACTTTGGCACTTTCTATGTCTGAGTTCTGGTCTATAGTTGTCTCTTAATGTAAGAAAGTAAGAGGATCAGGGTGCAGATCACCTCTCCTATACCAGAGTTAGGCAGGGCCAGTGACTTCCCTGTGGCTAATTGTTGATCTGCAGTTGATTTGTGGCTTTGGCAAGACTTAATCTGTGTTGGATCAGTGTTGAATTACATCTGCACTAATGTTAGAGCTACATGACCCTGACACTTGTAATTGTTGACCTTCTGTTACATCTTCACACAAGGGGGACTTTATCAGAATTCCCCAGACACTGGGGAAAGCTGGGTAGGCTGATGCATGGAAGAACCATGAGTCATTTTCTACAACATGATACCATTGAGTAGTTTATCTCCTAGAGCAGTGCCATTGGCTATGATGCAGAGTAACCACCAAGATCTGCACATTTGTTCATATAAACTGGGCCTACACTGTCTCTTAAGTGGTCTCAGGTAGTCTAACCTTGACAGCACTCCAAAATGTCTACCTTCAAAAAGAAGTAGACCTCCTGTGAAAGATCCATTGTAGCAAATCTGCCTCCAGCTCCTTTTCTGTTGACAGGAAGTGCATCGGGGAGGATTCTTTGTTTCAGGAAGGGATGAAGTGTTCAGAGAGAACTCCTCTTCCTATCTTTTAATCATATCATTCCTCTCCTGCAATGCAAAAGGCAGCTTGGCATCATGCCTGAGTCTGAGATAATCCTAGTGATATTCTTGCCTACTGATAGCTGCTAGTTGGGTTTCTGAGGAAACAGAGGGCTAAACCCAAAAATTCTATTCTTCTGCCTCGCTGACATCATTGTCTTTGTTGATTGGGATTTTAGACTATAGAAAGCAGTGATTACATTATAAATCTGTAACACAATTGTCTAAGTTATATCTCTCAGAAAAGTCGTATTAGATTGCTTCCCTTACCTATTACCAACCCTCCTGTGGTGCTTTGAATAGGTTTGGCCCCCATATGTGTTTGAATAATTGGCCCATGGGTACTATTAGGAGGTGTGGCCTTGTTGGAGAAAGTGTGTCGTTGTGGAGTGGTTCTGAGGTTTCTGTGCTCATCCTCTGCCCAGTGTGGAATACTAGTCACCTCCTGGATGCCTTCAGATTAAAATATAGAACTCTTGGCTCCTCCACCACCATGTCTACCTGAACACGGCCATGCTTCCAACCATGATGATAAGGGACTGAACCTCTGAAACTCGTATGCCAGCATCAATTAAATGTTTACTTTTATAAAAGTTGTCTTGGTCATGTGTCTCTTCACAGCGATAAAACCTTAACACTCCCTTTCTTATTTTAAAGGGATAAGTTGAAATGTTTCAATCCAAGATGAGTTTTTGTTGTTTCATTTTTTTGTGGGGGGGGTTGAAGACATGCTGTGTGGGTAAGGTGCTTGTCTTGTACGAAGATCTGAGTTTGAGGCCCCCAGCACCCATGGTTGGTCATGGTATCATGTGTCTATAACTCTTGCTCCTGTATTGATTTGGGAAGCAGAGACTGGAGACTCCCTGGAAGCCCACAGGCCAGCTAGCCTGACATATGCAACAGCAAATAACAAGGAGATTGCCTCAAATAAAATAATACAGAGCTTGCATCACAGTGTCCCTCTATTCGTCACACATGCACACACACAAACACACACATTAATGTACTCATCAAACACACACACACACACACTGTATATATATATATATATATATATATATATATATATATTCCATTTCAAGACAATCCAGGTTTGAATAGTCCTAAGTTACAGTGACCATTGGTCGCTCTGACCAAAGCTTTGTCATGAAACTGTTAAACTCAGACCATTTATAAATTAAGTGATTAGTTCAGTCACAGCCAAAAACTATTGTGCCTGTGGGAAAATATGCAAATAGAGATGAAGCATTTTCTAGTGTACTATTATGATCCTGACTTGATAACAGCACAGACCTAGCCTAGCCCATTCATCCTTTTGTTAACATTTAGAAAGAGGGGGAAAAAAAAAACCCTTAAATGGTTCATATTCATAAATGTCACTCAAATTATTTCTAAAATCACACTTGAGTTTTTACATTTTCAGATACTATCTCATGAATTTAATGTTTTGATGTATAGGAGCTCAGGCCTGGGAGTGGTATATCTCAAATACATATTAAATCTTAGTGCTCTGAGCTTCGATGTAGAAAAGATTCTAAGAGTCCTAACATAGTGCTGTCCAGTAGTAAAGCAACCTCTTTGGGTGAAAATGTCTGTCCTTCTTCATTCCAATCACAGGACAGTAGTTAAGAACCCATTTAGGAGTTGGTGGGTTTCATTTACCATCCCATGAGTGAGCTAGGAAGCCTTGGGTGGATCACAGAAGTGCTCAAAGAGTAAAAGTGTCGGTCCAAGGCCTCAAGTTCTCTATTCATTCAGAAGGGGCATCGAACAAACATGACACTCTGGCCAGTTCACAAGCAGGGTGGCTGATTGTCCTGCTTATCCTGGTTACAGAAGGATGAAGCAAGAAAACCAGAATCCACTGGTAACCGTTCCGGTTCTCCAATACCTATAGCCCACCCTGGCTTTTCCAGTAGACTATGTAGAGGATTCCCAAGGAACATTTAAGCATCACTGGAACTCTTCCAGTCTTGCAAGAAGATTGGTAATGAGGGAGGGCTCTGACCCCAGGACTCAGGTGAGATCGCCATATTCTATCCCCGGTCTCACAGAAACCAGTCCGTGCAGGAGAGCATGCAGGCCACAGAAGCAACAGAGCTTCTTGGACAGGGTCCCTTTGGGCCATCATCCTCAGCCAGGAGGCAGAGCTGATCCTCAGAGGAGAGCTTGCCTGCAGTGAGTGCTCTGACACCTGGGACTCAGGAGAGAGTTGGACTCTCAGGATTGCTGACAGAGGATAACAGAATCACAGGAGAAACAAGCTCCAGCCAGAGACAGCTAGAACAACTAACACCAAAGATTACCAGATGGCAAAAGGCAAACTTAAGAATCTGACTAACAGAAGCCAAGACCACTTGGCATCATCAGAACCCAGTACTCCCATCAAAGCGAGTCCTGGATACCCCAACACACTGGAAAACCAAGATTCAAATTTAAAGTCATAACTCATGATGCCAGTAGAAGATTTTAAAGCAGACATTAATAACTCGAAGAAATACAGGAGAACACTGCTAAATAGGTAGAAGTCCTTAAAGAGGAAACACAAAAATCCCTTCAAGAATTACAGNAAAACACAACCAAACAGGTGGAGGAATTGAACAAAACCATCCAAGATCTGAAAATGGAAATAGAAACAATAAAGAAAACCCAAAGGGAGACAACTCTGGAGATAGAAATCCTAGGAAAGAAATCAGAAACCATAGATGTGAGCATCAGCAATAGAACACAAGAGATGGAAGAATCTCAGGTACAAAAGATTCCATAGAAAACATGGACACAACAATCAAAGACAATGCAAAATGCAAAAAGATCCTAACTCAAAACATCCAGGAAATCCAGAACACAATGAGAAGACCAAAACCTAGGGATAATAGGTATAGATGAGAATGAAGATTTTCAACTTAAAGGGTCAGTAAATATCTTCAACAAAATTATAGGAGACAACTTCCCTAACCTAAAGAGAGAGATGCCCATGAACATACAAGAAGGCTACAGAACTCCAAATAGACTGAACCAGAAAAGAAATTCCTCCCGACACATAATAATCAGAACAACGAATGCACTAAATAAAGATAGAATATTAAAAGCAGTAAGGGAAAAAGGTCAAGTAACATAAAGGCAGACCTATTAGAANTATACCAGATTTCTCACCAGAGACTATGAAAGCCAGAAGATCCTGGACAAATGCTATACAGACCTTAGAGAACACAAATGCCAGTCCAGGCTACCCTCAATCACCATAGGTGGAGAAACCAAAGTATTCCATGACAAAACCAAATTCTCACAATATCTTTCAATGAATCCAGCCCTTCAAAGGATAATAAAGGGAAAACTCCAATACAAGGAGTGAAACTATGCCCTAGAAAAAGCAAGAAAGTAATCCTTCAACAAACCTAAAAGAAGATAGCTGCAAGAACAGAATCCCAAATCTAACAACAAAAATAACAGGAAGCAACAATTACTTTTCCTTAATATCTCTTAATATAAATGGACTCAATTCCCCAATAAAAAGACTTAGACAAACAGACTGGCTACATAAACAGGACCCAACATTTTGCTGAATACAGGAAAACCACCCCAGAGAGAAAGACAGACACTACCTCAGAGTAAAGGCTGGAAAACAATTTTCCAAGTAAACAGTTCTAAGAAACAAGCTGGAATAGCCATTCTAATATTGAATGAAATCGACTTCCAATCCAAAGTTATCAAAAAAGACAAGGAGGGGCACTTCATATTCACCAAAGGTAAAATCTACCAAGATGAATTCTCAATTCTGAACATCTATGCTCCAAATGCAAGGGCATCCACATTCATTAAAGAAACTATAGAAAAGCTCAAAGCACACATTGCACCCCACACAATAATAGTGGGAGACTTCAACATCCCACTCTCATCAATGAACAGATCCTGGAAAGAGAAACTAAGCAGAGACACAGTGAAATGAACAGAAGTTATGAACCAAATGAACTCAACAGATACCTACAGAACATTTTATCCTAAAACAAAAGGATATACCTTCTTCTCAGCACCTCATGGTACCTTCTCCAAATTTGACCATATAATTGGTCACAAAACAGGCTTCAACAGATACAAAAGTATTGAAATTATCCCACACATCCTAACAAATCGCCACAAACTAAGGCTGATCTTCAATAACAACATAAATAATAGAAAGCCAACATTCATATGGAAGCAGAACAACACTCTACTCAATGATACCTTGGTCAAGGAAGAAATAAAGAAAGAAATTAAAGACTTTTTAGAATTTAATGAAAATGAAGCCACAACATATCCAATTTTATGGGACAGAATGAAAGCAATCCTAAGAGGAAAACTCATAGCTCGAGTACCACCAAAAAGAAACTAGAGAGAACATACACTAGCAGCTTGACAGCACACCTAAAAACTCTAGAACAAAAGGAAGCAAATTTACCCAAGAGGGGTAGATGGAAGAAAATAATCAAACTCAGGAGTGAATCAAACAATTAGAAACAAAAAGAACTATACAAACAATCAACCAAACCAGGAGCTGGTTTTTTTTTGAGAAAAACAAGATAGATAAACCCTTAGCCAAACTAACTAGAGGGCACAGGGACAGTATCCTAATTAACAAACTCAGAAATGAAAAGGGTGACATAACAACAGAACCTGAGAAAATTCAAAACTTCATCAGATCCTACTACAAAAGGCTATGCTCAACAAAACTGGAAAACCTGGATGAAATGGACAATTTTCTAGACAGATACCAGGTACCACAGTTAAATCTGGATCAGAGTAATGGTCGAAACAGTCCCATATCCCCTAAAGAAGTAGAAGGAGTCACTAAAAGTCTCCCAACCAAAAAAAGCCCAGGACCAAATGGGTTTAGTGCAGAGTTCTATCAGACCTTCAAAGAAGACCTAATTCCAATTCTCTTCAAACTAGTCCACAAAATAGAAACAGAAGGTACTCTATCCAATTCGTTCTGTGAAGTCACAATTACTCTGATACCTAAACCACACAAAGACCCAACAAAGAAAGAGAACTTCATACCAATTTCCCTTATGAATATCAATGCAAAAATACTCAATAAAATCCTCGCAAACTGAATCTAAGAACACATCAAAACGATCATCCATCATGATCATGTAGGCTTCATCCCAGGGATGCAGGGATGGTTTAATATATGGAAAACTATCAACGGAATCCACTATATAAACAAATTCAAAGACAAAAAACACAAGATCATCTCCTTAGATGCTGAGAAAACCTTGGACAAAATCCAACAACCATTCATTGTAAAAGTCTTGGAAAGATCAGGAATTCAAGACCCCTACATAAACATAATAAAAGCAATATATAGCAAACCAGTAGCCAACCAACACCAAATTAATTAGAATCAAACTCGAAACAATCCCACTAAAATCAGGGACTAGACAAGGCTGCCCACTTTCTCCCTTCCTATTCAATATAGTACTTGAAGTCCTAGCCAGAGCAATTCGACAACAAAAGGAGATCAAGGGGATACAAATTGGAAAGGAATAAGTCAACATATCATATTTGCAGATGATATGATAGTATATATAAGTGACCCTAAAAAGTCCACCAGAGAACTCCTATACCTGATAAACAGCTTCAGTGCA
>NC_034591.1:28090154-28096510 GCF_900095145.1 Mus pahari | reverse complement strand
CCAGAATATCCAGCAATACCTCTCCTGGGCATATACCCAGAAGATGTTCCAACTGGTAATAAGGACACATGCTCCACTATGTTCATGGCAGCCTTATTTATAGTTGCCATAGGCTGGAAAGAACCCAGATGTCCCTCAACAAAGGAATGGATACAAAAAATGTGGTATATTTACAGAAATGGAGTACTACTCAGCTATTAAAAAAACAATGAATTTATGAAATTCTTAGGCAAGTGGATGAATCTGGAGGATATCATCCTGAGTGAGGTAACTCAATCACAAAAGAACAAACATGATATGCACTCACTGATAAGTGGATATTAGCCCAGAAACTTAGAATACCCAAGATACAATTTGTAAAATACATGAGACTCAAGAAGAAGGAAGACCAAAGTGTGGATACTTCACTCCTTCTTAGAATGGGAAACAAAATACCCATGGAAGGAGTTACAGAGACAAAGTTCAGAGCTGAGATGGAAGGAAGGACCATCCAGAGACTGTCCCACCTGGAGATCCATCCCATAAACAACCACCAAACCCAGACACTATTGCATATGTCAACAAGATTTTGCTGACAGGACCCTGATATAGCTGTCTCTTATGAGGCTATGCCAGTGCCTGGCAAATACAGAAGTGGATGTTCACAGTCATCTATTGGATGGAACACAAGGCCCCCAATGAATGAACTACAGAAAGTAACCAAAGAGCTGAAGGGGTCTGCAACCCTATAGGAGGAACAACGATATGAACTAACCAGTACCCCCAGAGCTGTGTCTGTAGCTGCATATGTAGCAGAAAATGGCCTAATCGGCCATCAATGTGAGGAGAGGTCCTTGGTCTTGCAAAGATTCTATGTCCCAGTACAGGGGAATGCCAGGGCCAGGAAGTGGGAGTGGGTGGGTTCGGGAGCGGGGCGGGGAGAGGGTATAGGGGACTTTTGGAGAGGAAATTAGGAAAGGGGATAGCATTTGAAATGTAAATGAAGAAAATATCTAATTAACAAAAAAAGAAGATTGGTAATCCTCAGGTTGCAAAGATCAGGGAAGAAAATTCTGACCCATCTTTTCTCCCTTAGCAGCCCAGGTTCGTGATGTAGAAGGCATTGTCTCAAAGCTGCTATTCAGCCTTCCCCATTCCGGAATGATCTGCCACCTGGAGGATGGATACACTGAAGCCTGAGTCAACCTCTGGGATGTCAGAACTAGATCTGCTCATTACTGGGCCATTTGCTCAAGTAACCCAGGACACATTTCTCCATTCTTTACTGTGTCATAACTGCTATTCAACTTGCTGTAGACACTGTAATGAGCAAAGCAAGCCACATACTTATGCTCAGTAAGCTTATATTTTTTTTTAAGAGAGGGAAATGGCCAGTAAAAGGTATTTTGGGTAATGACAATTGCTCTTTCTGAATTTGGTAAACTACAATTCTTCCCAAGTAGCCACTGGGTTCTGTGACATCACCAGCTGTTGCTCAGAGGGAACAAGCAGAAATGTTCTAATATAGAGCTTCTTTCACTTAACATGCTTTGAACTGCCAGAGTGTCTTATTAAAATGCAAATTTTGATTCCAATGGACCTGGGCTGTGTCTTAAAGTGAACCTTTTAGAATTGCTTAACATACCCCCTCCACCTTAACTCGTCTTTAATGTGTCACTTCTTTATAACCAACAGGAGGGTGAAGGTACAGTGGCTGTTCACCAGCCCTCTCTGGGTTTGTCAAAGGGCAACTTCCTTCGCCACTCAGCAGAGCTGTGAGATATCTCATTAGAGCAGTGGTAAGTACAAGTCCTGTATGCTGGGAAAGTCCTGACCCATGTCGGCTCATCTAGGTCCCACTTTTACAACTGCCCTCATCACATCAACAGAACCACAACAAGCCCTGCGAGAGCCAACGGGAAAGTACCATTGTAAAAATGAAGACAGCTGCTTCCACAATAGAGCTAATTGCATGCTGCATCACAGATCTAAATTAGTAGTGAAAACAGTTATAAAAACTGACAGACAGTGAAACATGACTCACTTGAGAGCCGCTGCCAGCCAGGCACACTGTCCTTGGCCAGTGTTCAAAAACTCACACCTGCATTTTTCTTGAATAGTAAATACAGAAGATGCAATTACTAGGAAAACATATGCCACGTTCCCAATGTGACACTACTATTTTCTTCCTTGCCACCATGAGTGGCATGGTTCTAAACTAACCACAATGCTTATTTGCACCCAGAAGATTCCACAGAGGAAACTGAACTCAGCTAAGGCTTAGGATGAGTTACTTCTCACATATTAGAGACTGTCGTTAGTTCATACAGTTTTCAATGGTGTGTTTTGCCAACAAGAAATTTCTCAATGTCTTCTCAACTTCTCAAGGAAAACTGAAGTTGTGTTATATAAGAAGTATCCATTCCCAGTTGCACATGAATATACCAGTCAGCTGGACTACTCAAGCAGCAGTGAGTCCGGGTGTCTTCCCTACCTCCCTTCTCAGCTATCCAGTAATTGCTGTCTCAATAAGAAACAGATGTTCAGAGAAGTCTTCCAGTTCCTGCAGCCTAAACACATTTCTGCTTCCTCAGCTACAATGTGCTCTAGAGAGTCTGTAGCTCCTGAAATGATACACATGTATCCTTCCAGGTACAACTAAAGAAGGGCATTCTCCCTCATAGTAGGTATGTCGCTAGCAAGAACCCTTTGGTATCTGACCAGCTAGGTATAGGTAATGAACCCTACAAAGATGATTCCCTTTGAGCTAGTTGTCAAAGATAATTCTTCCAAAATAGCCCAGAGATGCCAAAGGGCTAGATACCACTAAGCTAAAGTGTGACAGCTCAAGTTCTAATCATTACATTATGACAGTCTCACCTGATATTTTTTAAATATACAAATTGTAATGAAATTTATTTCCCAACAAAACATAATTTCATTCTGAAACCAGCTCAGAGAGCTTGTTTAATATCCAGGTGACAAGCCTGACTTTGGAATGTATCAGCTTTGCCTAGAGGAACATTGGCCTTGTGAGTTGTGAAGCTACATATTAACTAATACTTTTCCCTTCTTCAGTTAATCAGTCAAATAAAGCATAAGTACAGAACCATTTATGAGATTTCTACTTGATTTTTTTAATATCCAAGATTGAGTACTAAAAATATAGTGTTTTCTTCATGTAAGAGAGGCTAGGAAACTTTATGAATATTTTTCATGTCATATTACTTTGTAAGTAGGATGTTAATATAAACAAAAGTCCTATTAGTATCAATTTTGAGAATGTGAGGAACATGTATCCAATTCTAAATGAGGGCCCTGTATTTTATGTTTATAACTTGTGGTTATATCTCTGAATCTCCCAGATTCATCAGTAGGTATCCACCAAATCCTATCTTTTGTAAAGGCTTCTGATCTGAATTTGCTTCATTGGTTTCCTCAGAATTCAAGATCAGTAGCCTTGGCTATGAAGAAACTGAAGTGAGGTCTTTTCAAAGTAAGAGAAGTTTGCCAAAGCTACTGCATATTGTCCAGGTTGGTTGGAGGGATGGGCATGAATGTAGTGGATTAGATTCTCCTGTCTCACTCATCCATAGTCACTTCTGAAAGATGTAGGAAGAGAATTTGTTAGACTTAAGCATGTCTGCAGTGTTGTTAGGCCAGTCGAATTAACCAGGACAATTTAGATCCCAAATCTCATTTCAGCTATAATTCTTGCAAATCAAAATGTTACACTGGTAAGTAACAAGGAGGGCCCAAGGGAGGATGCTTAAATCTATCTCAGAAGAAAAAATAAAATAGACATAGGGAGTGGATGGCGAGAGGGAACTGGGAGGGAGAGGGGATGGGGAGGGGAACAGAGGTGGGGGCCAGGTGTAGAGAGATGGGAGTGGGGTGAGAGGGCCCAGAGAGAGAAAGGAATCCATGCAGGGGAGGCATTTTGGGGACAAGCTGGAGATCTGGGACAAGTTAGGCTCTTGGGTGGGGATGGAGGTGACCTTAGCTGAGACTCTTAGTAGCTGGGGATAGAAGCCTAAAGTGGGGTACCTTCTAAAGCCAGGTGGGACTTCCATTACAGGGAGGGGGACCCCAACCCACCACCAAAACCTTCAACCCAAAATTTGTCCTGCCTACAAAATGTGCAGGGATAAAGATGTAGCAGAGATTGAGGGAACGGCCAACCAATGACTGACCGAACTTGAGACCCAACCCATTTGAGAGAGCCAATACCTGACGCTATTAATGATACTCTGCTATGTGTGCAGACAGGAGCCTAGTATAACTGTCCTCTTAGAGGCTTCATCCAGCAGCTGATGGAAACCCCAAACGTTAGGTGGAGTCTTGTGGAAGAGTTGGGAGGAGGATCAAGGGAGACAGAGGGATCAAGGACATCACAGAAGACCTATAGAGTCAGATAACCTGGGTTCATAAAGGCTCACAGAGACTGAACCACCAACCAAAGGTTGAACCTAGGCCCCCTAGACATATGTAGCAAATGTGCAGCTTGGTCTTCCTGTGGGTCCCCTAACAATTAGAGAGGGGGCAGTCTTTTTCTTGTCTTTGGATTCCTTTACCCTACCTGGGCTGCCTTGTCTGGCTTCAGTGGGGAAGGACCCACTTAGCCCTAGTGTGTCTCAATGTGCCAGGGCAAGCTGGAGTGGGGGCTCTTCTTCTCTGAGGAGAAGGGGGTGAAGGAAGGGGAGTAGAAAGGGAGAGAGGTTTTGTGGTCTGTGGTCAAGTTGGCACAGGACAGGGATCAGAGACTGAGGGAATGGCCCACAAATAGCCAGCCCAACTTGAGTCCCACCCCATGGGCAAGCACCAATCCCTGACACTATACTTTTAATGATACTCTATTATACTTTATTATACTTCCAGACAGGAGCATGTTGTCCTCAGAAAGGCATCACCCAGAAGCTGACTCAGACAGATGCAGACACCCATAGCCAAACAGTGGATGGAGCTTGGGGATTCTTATAGAAGAAATGACAGAAGGATTGTGGGTCCAGGAGGGGATAGGAACTCCACATGAATACCAACAGAGTCAACTATCCTGAACCCTTGGGGCTGTCAGAGTCTGAACCACCAACCAAAGAACATACACAGGCTGGACCTCGGCCTCCCCACTCATATGTAGCAGATGTGCAGGTTGATTTGACCTTTATGTGGGTCCTGGGCAACTGGAGTGGGGCCTATCCTAAAAGCTGGTGCTGTCTGTGGGATATGTTCTTCCAGCTGGGCTGCCTTGTCTGGCCTCAGTGGGAGAGGAAGCAGGTAGCCTCGAAGAGACTTGAGACTTGAAGTGCCAGATTGGGGGGGGGGGGATCCCCAGGGAGGCATATAATAAAGAAAACAATCAAAAGAATTAATTAAAAAAATAACTAAAAAAGACTGAAACTACTAATACACTAAATATTTTTATCAAAATAGAGATGATATTTTTCCTCCCTTAAATAAAATGTTTAAGTTGGAAGCTTTTGAGCTAGAAACTTCCATGCTATTGTCTGTAATTTTTTGCATGAGGTATATGTGAACAGCATGTGGAACAGGTACTAAAATAGTAAAAGTTAGGGCTGTATACATTACTCTTACACAATTAATATTCATGTTTAAGAGACCTAGACGTTTTGATGGAGATATTTACCACCAAAGGGGGGAAAAAAAACGTATTCAACTGTTATAGAAAACATCGGCTTTAGAATGAACCTATTTAAGTACTGAAGCATACATATTCTCTCTCACTAGCCAACGAATGCCATCTAACTCCGATACTGATACCCAACTCTTTGTTCAATCATACACAGATTCTTTCTCCAACGCTGCCTTGTTTGAGAAGAAATACCTCAGTCAGATCCTCAGTCATCTTAATGAACTCCTCCTTCCCCTTCAAAAAGAGCTTATTTCATTATTATTGAATACTTTGGGGTGTTTTGCCTGCATATATGTCTATGTAGTGTGTACATACAATGTTCACTGAGACCAGAAGAGGGCATTGAATTCAACCTGAAATGGTGTTACAGACAACTGTGAGACAGGACATGAACCCAGCTACCCTGGAAAAGCAGCCAGCTCTTAACCACGGAGCCATCTTTCCAGCCTCTCTCCTCCTTTTTTTAATCTTTGTTTTAGTGGTGTTTATTTTATGTCTTTTAGATGCATTTTATGATACCTTAAAGTGAATTTTAAGAAAAAAAAGTATAAAAGTATAATATTTCCAAAAATTGAATTTATTTCCCAAACTGTGGAACATGTGAGGAGTAAGTAGTTAAGAAGTCAGGGATCTCCACATAAAACCAGAGACACTGAAATTGATAGAGGAGAAAGTGGGGAAAAACCTCGAAGATATGGGCACAGGGAAAAAATTCCTCAACAGAACA
>NC_034591.1:28041085-28088904 GCF_900095145.1 Mus pahari | reverse complement strand
TGGGTGGGTAGGGGAACAGAGGTGGGGGGAGGGGTATGGGAAACTTTCGGGATAGCATTTGAAATGTAAATAAAGAAAATAATAATAAAAAAAAAAGAAGTCAGGGATCATCGTTGAGCCGGATAAAGCAAAAGAAGGAAAGGAGAAGAAGAGGAAGAAAGCAAAATATTGACTATTGTGAGTGTGGGGTTGGAGATGTGGGTGAGTGGTAGAGAGCTACAAGGCCCTGGTTTCCATGCCCAGTGCTGGGACAAACAAACAAACACCTGTACAGTGAAGCAAGTGTTTGCCTTCCTTGCAGACAGCAAGCCACACAGTAAAAGACATAGCTTGACAATCACATTTGTTAAGCATCTGGGAGTGGGAAATGTCAGGAGCTGGAAATAGCAAAAGTGGTTGTCAGCTTTCAGAATGGTGAAGGAGCAGCGCGCCCACACCCCTACGGGGCTAGAGGCTAGTGCTATGGCATTCATAATTCAAGCCTTGATAACCTCTTTCAATGATGGTGAGTCATTGCGACTTTCTAGGAAAGGATGAAAAACCATTAAAAATTAAAATTAAGCTCATTATCACATGTAGTCATAGCCACCAGCGTTAATAAATACAGTTTAATAACTAAAACTGTACTTGATGCTATTCTTAAATGCTTTATTAAACATCTAACTGAAAATACAACTACATTTTATTTTGGGAAGTTAGTGGACGTGTGCAGTTCCTGGTCCACGTGTGCTGGTCGCACTTGATCAAAGAGCTTTTGAGTTTGTGAAGACACTGATATATATTATTCATTTTTCTCTCAACTAATTTGGTGAACTGGGGGTAATTAGGACCTTATTTTATAGTATTTTATATTTATTTATAAAATTTCAGGGACAACTCAAAAACCTTTAGTCAGACTAAAACACACCAGGTGTTCACACTGACTCATATCCCATGATTCTGTTACCAGAGGGGAAATGTTTACTTGGAACTAAACTGTCTATGTTAAACATATAGGAGAGAGAGAGAGAGAGAGAGAGAGAGAGAGAGAGAGAGAGAGAGAGAGAGAGAGAGAGTTCTGTCAAATCAGAGATTTTCAAATTCAGCAGAGCAACGGCAGAAGATGTGATGGTGGGTTTTTCCCACTGAGAATGTCTCCATTAGGAGTATCTGACTTCCCGGTTCCCTCTCTAGGCTTTCTTATACCATGGGATAAATAGTAGTAACATCTGTTCTAACTGTTCACAGGGTGTGATTCTTCTAAATACCTCTAGTTGATTTCTTTTTCCCCCTCTTTTCTTCACAATAGCTGGGGTTGAGGGAGTCTGACCCAGGACTTTATATAAACATGATTAAATCTCAAACAAGGGAGGGCCTCCTCAATTCCAGAGTCTTCCTTCAACCAGCTTAAACAGCACATGACAGTTTATCAGTACCATGTATATTATAGCATATACCATACAAGTACATGCACACACACATATACACAAACACACACACCTGTACATACACAGAACAACATCAAAGATAGCTTTAGCTTTACAATATTTACTTACTGTTGCCTCCGGGCTTGTGGGGAGATATGTACATGTTAATAGGTAGATTGATGGATTAATAGATAGAATGGACAGATAAACGATATCTGTCAGATACATTTGGGATTCTCTGTACTAGTGCCTCTCTTTGGATTATTATGGTTTCATAATGCTTAGAAGTGTTTTAAAGTTTTTATGGATGAGTTGTAAATATATGTTGCTTGTTAAATTTTATATTGTTTTTAATAAAATCCAATCACTATTACCAATATCATATCCATATAATCCATAACTTCCTTTCTCAAGAGTTTATTTAAACACACACACATGCACGCACGCGCACACACACACACACACACACACACACACACTTTGAACTACTTATTTCCTCCTTCCCCTTTCATTCCATCTGTGATGGTTTGTATATGCTGGGCCCAGGGAGGGGCACTATTAAAAGGTGTGGCTCCGTTGAAGTAGGTGTGTCACTTTGGTCTTTAAGACCCTCATCCTAGCTTCCTGGAAGCCAGTATTCTGCTAGCAGCTTTCAGATGAAAATGCAGAACGCTCAGCTCTTCCTGTACCATGCCTGCCTAGATGCTACAATGCTCCTTCCTTTATGATAATGGACTGAACCTCTGAACCTGTAAGCCAGCCCCAATTAAATGTTGTCCTTTATAAGACTTGCCTTGGTCATGGTGTCTGTTCACAGCAGTAAAACCCTAACTAAGACACCATCCAAATGTCGTCAATTGTAAGCATTTTAGGTCATTATTAAAATAATAACTTTCCCAGATTATATAATTACTCAGAAAGTTATTCAATCACCCCAAACTCCTAGAAATTTTAGTTATAGGGATATTTTGGCATGTATATATGAGTGTACATGTGTCTGTTGATAAAGATACATGTGTGTGAAGGTTGGAGGTACTGTTTTTCAAAACATCTATCTACCTTGCTTTTTTATGAGAGGATCCCACACTGGAGCTAAAAGCTCACTGTTGCAAGTAAGCTGGCTAGCCAGCAAGCCCAGGCACCTGCCTGTGTCTGCTTCCCCAGTGCTGAGACTACAATTGTGTGATATCATACCTAGATTTCTTATGTGGGTTCTGGGGATTTCTATCCCTGTGCTTGTAAGTTATCAGTTAAGCGGTCTCTCTATTACTGTAAATATAAAAATATTCTTGATAGTATTATGAGTTATTTTTATAAAATCTAGTGGGATGTTTTTTTTATCAAAACTATTTTAAGTCCATGAACTCACATGGACAAATTTATTCCTTAGCATGTTACTAACTCAACAAGTATTTCTAGAATATGTACCATGAGATAGGTGCTACTCATGAGACTATAGCTAGGCACAAGCAAACTTCCTGCCCAGGAAGCTAAGTTCTGACTTGCTACCTATAGAGGATATTAAGTGCCTCTGGACACATTAATTGTAAGCCATGCTTTACATTCATTAGTAAGTTGTTTGTTTTGGAGGAGACTAACTATGTAGATGGATCCCATCATTTGTAGTTTGAGCTAGTTAGAATTTTATAATTTGTCCGTTACATCTTAACAAAACTTCTCAAGTGCCTCACCCAGGAACCTGCCAGTTGTAAGAACAAAACCAACAAGTTAAATATTGTTGGCTACAGCAATTCATGTTTTGGTCAAATATTGAAAGTTGGATTTTTTTCAACATACTTTTTCTTGCCATATTGTATTAGTTATCTATTACTGCATACAAAATTATATAAATAATTGCTTAAAATAATAAAATATTTCACTGTTTCTCTAGATCCACAGTTGATCATGGTTTATCTGAATCTTCTTTAGGCTCCTAAAAATATTCTTACAAACAAGGTGTTTACCCAGTGCCTGTGCTCTTATGCTGGTTCTATTGGTGGAAAGATAAATCTCCTAGCTAATTCACCTGGCTGATTCATTTCTCTGAAAGCTGTGGGCTGGAGGTCACCCTCAGTACTGCCCACAGGGAATATCCAACATAGTAAATGACCTTAGCAAATAAAGCAAGAGAGAGAGTCTGGTAGCATGAAGGAAACCACTGTCTTAGATGTAGGAGGATTATGGGGTTTATTTTTCAGTTTATTACCACCAGGTAAAAGTCTGAGAACACATTTACTGATTCCCATAGAGAAGGAGGAATGATTGTTGTAAAGATGACCAATGTGGTGGTTGGAATATGCTTGACCAAGGGAGTGGCACTATTAGGAGATGTGTCCTTATTAAGGGAATTGTGTCACTGTGGGGATAGGCTTTGAAAGACCTTACTCCTAGCTGCCTAGAAGTCAGTCTTCTGGTTGCCTTCAGAACAAGAGGTAGAACTGTCAGTTCCTCCAGTTCCTTGCCTGCCTTCATGCCTTGATGATAATGGACTGAACCTCTGAACCTGTCAGCTAGACCCAATTTAATGTTGTCATTTATAAGAGTTGCCTTGCTCACGGTGTCTCCTCACAGCAATAGAAACCCTAGCTATGACAAACAGTGTATTTAACACAGCGAAGAACTACGTTCTAGAGGGAAAGACTTTACCAGAGCTGTATACCAGCTGGGGGGGGGCATTTTTCTTCACTCTAGGTTCTTCCAAACTGCACCTTACAAAAATGAGATGTGGGGTCATACTCTCGTGATATTCACAACTTAATGGGATGCCTATAAGATGGGAGTAAAATATGACATGCCAGAACATTTCCCTCTTCCACATCTCACTGGCAGCCAACAAGATCCCGGGATGAAAGTACATGAGTGCTAAAGGAGCTGCGAGACCCAGATGGTTTCTGAAGAGCAGCATTCACAGGGACCCACAGTCAGATGTGGAAATGAAGTCAAGAATATCAGAAGAAGATTGGGCTTCATCATCCACAGGTACAGAAAAGATCTAACCCGGCTACTCTTCTAACTAGGTTAACATAACTGGATATTCAAACTATAGCAATCAATAACAATCAATGCTAGTATGAGTTCCCATGTCCAGAAATACTATCATCCAAATTCACAGGTGAAATCCTTTGTCTGGTAAACAATAATACATGACCAAGGTAACTGGAAGAAGAAAGAGCTAATTTGGGCTTATAGTTTCAGAGAGAACATTCATAATGCTGACAGGAGTATGGTAGCAGGCCACGTGAGCAGGAGGCCAAGAGATTGCATCTTTACATACAGATTCAAAGCAAAATGGGAACTTGGTAAGGCTAGACTATGAACTCGTAAGGCCCAGCCCCAAGGTGTGCTTCTTCCAGTAAATGTCCCCAAATAGTACCCAACACCTGGGAACCAAGTGTTCATATTCCTGACCTTAAAGGGAACATTTATCAAACAACCAAAACTAGCAATGTTTAAAATGCACTGTTGCAAGAAATGAAGGACAGCAGCAACTCAAGAGATGGAGAAAACTTAAGACTAGTCTGTCACAGACACCTGAGCTGCCCCTTCACTATGGTGTTCTTTGAAAGAGTTTACACTAGTTACATGTTATATGTTATATGGGGCTAGAGAAATGACCCCACAGTCATGAGCATGATTTGCTCTTCCAGAAGACCCAACTTCAATTCCTAGCACCCACATCTATTGGCTCACAACATCTGTAACTTCAGCTCCAAGGGATCTCCCATCTCTGGCCTCTTCAAGTACCTACACATATGTTTACACAAACATACATACATACATACACACACACACACACACACACACACACACACACACATGCCGTACATACACTTAATTAAAAATAATTTTAAAACTCTATTATAAATTCTTTTTCTGAATTAGATATTTTCTTTATTTACATTTCAAATGTTATCCCCTTTCCTAGTTTCCCTTCCGAAAATCCCCTATCCTCTCCCTTCTCCCCCTGCTCCCCAACCCATTCCCACTTCATGGCCCAGGCATTCTCCTATACTTGGGCATAGAACCTTCACAGGACCAAGGGCTTGTCCTCCCATTGATGACCGACTTGGCCATCCTCTGCTACATATGCAGCTAGAGCCATGAGTCCCTCCATGTAATTTCTTTGATTGGTGGTTTAGTTCCAGGGAGCTCTGGGGTTACTGGTTAGTTCATATTGTTGTTTCTCCTAGGGGGCTGCAAACCCCTTCAGCTCCTTGGTACTTTCTCTAGCTCCTTCATTGGGGGCCCTGTGCTCCACCTAATGGATGACTGTGAGCATCCACTTCTGTATTAGTCAGGCACTGGCAGAGCCTCTCAGGAGACAGCTATATCAATATACTGTCAGCAAGCTCTTGTTGGCATCTGTAATAGTGTCTGGGTTTGGTGGTTGTTTATGGGATGGATCCCCCTGTGGGGAAGTCTCTGGATGGTCATTCCTTCAGTCTATGCTCCAAATTTGGTCTCTGTAACTCCTTCCATGGATATTTTGTTCCCCATTCTAAGAATGAACAAAGTGTCCACACTTTGGTCTTCCTTCTTCTTGAGTTTCATGTGTTTTTCAAATTGTATCTTGGGTATTCTGAGCTTCTGGGCTAATATCCACTTATCAGTGAGTGTATATCATGTGTGTTCTTTTGTGACTAGGTTACCTCACTTAGGATGATATCCTCCAGATCCATCCATTTGTTGAAGAATTTCATGAATTCTGGAAATCAGTTTGGCGGTTCCTCAGAAAATTGGCCATAGTTCTGTTGGAAGATCCAGTGATACCACTCCTGGGCATATATCCAGAAGATTCTCCAACATGTAATAAGGACACATGCTTCTCTATAGTCATAGCATCCTTATTTATAATAGCCAGAACCTGGAAAGAACTTAGCTGTTCCTCAACAGAGGAATGGATACAGAAAACGTGGTACATTTACACAATGAAATACTACTCAGCTATTAAAAACAATGAATTCTATTATAAATTCTAATGCAACCACTAGGTTCTTTTTTAATAAATACAGAATATATAGCAATTGATTAAATAAAATGTAATTGAGAACAAAAATTAAATACAAAGGACTCAGAAAAATAGGGGACCTAAGCAAAAAAAGCAATAAAAGGAAGTTACAATTATAGTCAATTTTAATTCACCCATGAGTTGAAGATTCCTGTGAGTAACTTACATTAATAGCCATCATAAGTAGGATTAATTTAAATATATGATTGAAGACAGATTGTTGGGAGTGTTTAAGATCTTGTTACACTGTTTATCTCTAAGAAATAAATTTTGTATATAAAGATTTATACAGATGTAAACAGGAAAGGTAAGGAGAATGGTATTCCACACACACAGGATCAACAGAAGGCAGGGACAGCCTTGCGAACTTCAGATTAAGATGACTTCAAAATCAGGAAGGTCGGCAAAAACAAAGAGGAAGTTTACCTCCTGAAAAAGCCATCTCCCCAAGGAAACATAATCCTTAATGTAGATATATTTAACAAAAGATTCCAAATACAGGTAACAGAACCTATAGAAGCAGACTAATTTTATAGCTGAAACTCCAGTGACTATCTTACAAAGTAAAAGAAATATATCAGCGTTACATGCCCTGAACTTCGTAGCTATCTGTCTATTTTCGCTGGTACCTACAGAGTTCATGGTTGGCAGTAGCAGAGCATCCATTCTTCTCAAGATCATGTGGGACTTCACGACAGAGAAGAGGTCTGGGGCCAGGGAGAACTGAAATCAAATGATGTGTATTCTCAAATCACCGTAGAAATCAACAATTGAAAGATAGCTGGAAATATTAACAAATAAATCTATTTCCATATGAATAATATTTCCTCAAACATCTAGAGTATTGACCACAATCTATGGAAGGTCTGAAAAGATAATGTACACAAAGTGATAAGAAGTCAGAACACAGCTTCAATAACAGCCATGATAAGTTTTCTATCCAAATCATAATGTGATAGAAGTCCTCAAACTTTTTAGTTTTAAAATCTATTTGGACTATTAAAAATCACTGATAACCACCAATAAATTTTGTGTTGTATGGGTTACGTCTACTGGTACTTAAGATATTAGAAATTTAAGAAGTTTTAAAGATAATTGCTTATTCATTTTAAGTGAAAGTAATGAACTTCTAATATTTTAGTAAACACCTTTGAATGCAAAGCCACCATTTTCAACACCAAAAACATTAGTAAAAGTGGCATTTAATTTTTTTCATATCTCTTCAATGTCTGGCCTAATGTGATAAATTGTTATTATTTCACAGTTGTTATTTTATATATGAAGAAAATTTAACCTCATGCATATATAGCTGGAAGAGGAAATATGGTTTTAGTACTCTTTTGAATACATGGAGTTAATCTTTGGTATGACATCCAAACTCAGCAAGTGGCAGTTGGCAGTGTCTAAAAGAATACTTGCAATATGAAGTCTGCAAGTATGTCAATGCACCTACCCCGGTCTCTATATCAACACATTTCAGCTACCTGGTCTATTTTGTATGTTGAATGAGCCTTTATTCATCTAACCCCATGCATTGGTCATTTGGGAGACATTGTCCTACTGGATCACATGGACTTTTCCAAGGTTGACACATTTCCTAACACAGCATGGCAGTCATTAATATCACACCACTCTCATCAGAAAAGCCTTTCAATATTGGGAAGCTGTCAAGCTCACGGTGGCAGATAGGAATTTTCCAAAATTCTAATTTTTGCTTGATAGCTCAAATTTTATTGTTGGCAACAAATACTGTCAGTTGTTTTCCTAGAAGTGACAAGTTCACTTTGTTCCTTCCTGACAAATGTCTGCCACACACCCAAGTATGAATAACCATAGTTTGTCAGTCATTCTTTCAAGTAAAAATGACTTTCAATGAAAAGAAAAAAGAAATCCAGCTAAGCTCTGCTCTCAGGTATCTGTACAGAGCCATATTGTGCTTCAGAGTGCAGCAAAGTTGTGAGTATGGATGCCTCCCATTTTGTAACACTCAAAAACTAAGATTTATCCAACTTAGTAATTATTACTTCTCTATCCAGAACATTCTTTTTTTTTTTTTTGTCTTTTTGTCTTTTTTGAGACAGGGTTTCTCTGTATAGCCCTGGCTGTCCTGGAACTCACTTTGTAGACCAGGCTGGCCTCGAACTCAGAAATCCGCCTGCCTCTGCCTCCCGAGTGCTGGGATTAAAGGCGTGCGCCACCATGCCCGGCTTATCCAGGACATTCTTAATGACACTGTTTTTTTTTTTTCCACTTGTTAATGCACAGTGTTAAAAAGCATTTCTACTGGCCTAGTCTGCTGCCCCTGGCTCAATTTGGACTAAGGTCCCAACCCTCTTCCACCATGTCTTTCCAACCGTTACTTTACTTGTTAACCAAGAACTGCATATAGTGCCTTAAGTATTTTTATCAAAATACCTTTGATCCCTAGAAGGTTCTAGGGGATCTCCAGTAGAGCTTGGAGACCTTGAACATTATTGTGCAGGGAAATCAATGAGAAGAGACTGTGTCCTCTGTCTCCATCATAAGCTGATGGTGACTCTGAAGAAACATATGGACGTGTGGCTGAATTAAGAAGCTACTGACCCCTGTTCTTGAATTAAGGAAGGCTGAAAGAAGCTGAGGAGAAGGACGATTCTGTAGGAGGACCAGCAGTCTTAATTAATCTGGACCCCCGAGATCTTTCAAACACTGGACCATACACCAGCTGATCTGAGGCCCCCAACACACATACAGTAGAGGACTTCCAGTCCTGTGTTCATTTAGAGATGATGCATCTAACCCTCAAGACACTGGAGGCCCCAGGGATTTTAGAGGTCAGGTGGGGTTGGATGTGGGGGCATCCACATGGAGACAGGGTGGGGTGGGGAGGAGGTATGGGATGTGGAGCAGTCAGAGGGTGGATAGGGAGGGGCGGGGAATGGAATATGGGGTGTAATGAATGAACGACAAATAAAACTAAATTTTTAAAAAGCAGAAAAAAAAGAAGAAGCTAAGAAAGAAATAAACAATTCACAATGGTTGATTATTCTAATTATAGCAAAGAAAAATTGCAAATGATCAGTGTAAACTAGCAAGGGAATCAGGCTCCTTATAGGTCTGGGGATTTCGCAGGCACCTCATCTGGAAGTCAGTAGAAAATATTGCTTGGCGTTTCTTTCCCTGAGATGGTGTGGGGGGCAGGCTGCATTTTTAGTGGGATATGAGGTCCCCGTGCCAAGGAGCTGAGACCTGCACTGGTCTTACTATAATCATACACAAAGCTGGTGTTTAATGCAATACTAGCAGCATTTATTTTGATGAAAAGTTAGTATTCAGTATTCGGATGTACTTTATTCAAATATGTGGTTCAGGGAATATCAGGAGGTTTGATGCAGCAATCACGTGTTGTAGAGCTCCAGCCCCTCAGGAACTGGGAGTTGTAAATGCCAAAGAGGCATGTTTCTGGGAGGTCGAGGAGCCCATTTAAACAAGCAGCTTATGCAGAGACCCAAAGTCTTTTCTTTCTAGTAAATGTTATTTGGGAACTGTTAACCAATAATTCCATCTCAACCTTCTACGGTCTTCACCCTACTGAATCTGATGGGGAAAAAAAAAAAAGCATCTTTTACGGGCCAAAGCCAAAGCAGAAATAGATGTAAATGGAGTTAAAAAGTCAGGTTCTTTTCAGACTGTCTCTATAACAAGCTTTCAGCTGAAACAAGATGTAATTAGCAAGTTCGATAATGTGGTTTGCTCCGTTTAGCTCTTCACTGGGCTTATAAACAAATTCTGTCAGTTAACTTGTAAATCAGATGCATCTGCTACACGAGTTATGGAAGGCAGCCTCAAGCAGGTGCAAGAAATACAACAGGATGAGCTTTAATCAGACGGCCAGCCTACAGCTTGGCAGCCACGGACATACACCGTGGTCTAAAGGCTCCCCTGTGAAGAAGGTTGAGAAATGTTTCCATGAAGGATTAGAGAGAAGCAGAAAGCCCAGACTCAAATTCTAACCCTAAGCATCGATGTTCCTTTGAGAACCTTCCCACAGTGACCTCAAGTGTCATGTGGGGACTAAGACAACGTTCAATCCTAATGAGTCCTATCAACATACTAGCAGGGACTCTGAGGCAGGCCAGGTTTTTATAATGTTTCTCTATTTTTATATTTTTACCATACAAATTTCACTAAAAAAAATAATGTGAAAAAAATGAATAAAAATAAAATTTTGAGCTCATCCCACAGAAAAATTGAAAAGATGAACAAGTAATTATTCAAAATATAAATTACTCTGTTCAGATTTGGTGAAATTAAATTCTCCATGTTCTGTGCAGAGATTTGTGGATATAAAACCATAATCTGTATTTTGGAAGATGGTGACAAGGTAGGCAGAAATGTCTAACCTAACCCTGCACAGAGAAAACTGAGCTGGAGTGAGATCCAGATAGGGGAGATAGACCTTTCTGGAAGAATTTTAAAAGTCTTCACAAATTGAATGGGTAAATCAAATGGTCATTTAACAGTAGTGAAAATATTAACCCTCCCAGTACCACACCACCTCCCCTCCAGTCCAGATATATTCCTTTTTTGATGTTCATTGGAAAATAATCAGGCTTCTGAGGAAAACAATAGAGCAGAACAAAATATGAAATGAGAAAACAAAAACTAACACTATGGAGTTGGAAGACAAACAAAGAAAGAGTCCAAGAGAAGGCACAAGAGGCAGAAACCCATTCATTCTAGCATTCAGGAATCCCATAAAACTGAACGGGAAGTCCTAATCCATACAGATGCAGACCCCTGCGGGCCACATGCATGCTGCCTCAGTGTCTATGAGTTCATAGGATCTTTGATCATGTTGATTTAAAAGACCTGGTTTTCTCAGTGTCCTCCATCCTCTCTGGCCCTTACACTGCACAAGCTGGTTTTGGGTATCAACTTGATAAAAGTTACAGTCATCAAAGAGGAAGGAGAGTCAGTTGGGCAAATGCCTCCATGTGATCCAGCTGTAAAGTATTTTCTCAATTCGTAACCAATCTGGGAGAGACCAGCCCATTGTAAGGTGGTTCCATCCCTGGGCTGGTAGTCCTGGGTTCTAAGAAGAAAGAAGGCTGAGCAAGGCATGTGAGCAAGCCGATAAACAGCACCCCTCCGCAGCCACTGCATTAGCTCCTGCCTCCATGTTCCTTCCCTATTTGAGTTCCTGTCCTGACTCCCTTTAGTGATGAAGAGCAATATGAAATTCTAAGCCAAATAAACCCTTTCTTTCCAACTTGCTTTTTGGTCATGGTGTTTCATTGAAGCAATAGAAACACTAACTAAGACATAATATCATTCTGCACCTCCTTCCCTGGTGATCCCTGAGTCCCGAAGGAAGGAATTTGATGGAGACATCTCATTTGGGGATGAGTGTTGCAATTTGCCATTTGCTATATGATGCCTTGCTATGAATCTCTATTTGTTCTTCTCTATTGTAGGAGGGTGTTTCTCTGATGAGGGCTGAGCAAGGCACTGATCTGAGTTTAGCACAATGTCCAGAGGGTTTACTGCTTGTTTGTGTAGAGCAACCATACTGTATAGTCTTGGCAACAGCCTGAGTTGTTTGGAGATTCTCATGAGACCCTTTTGGCCAACATCATGAGATGTAGCCCAATCCCAGGATTGGAAGCTTCATTTGAGGACAAAAGATGGCCAGTAGGGACTCTGTCTTCCCCATTAATTAGTAATTTCATTTATATCCTCTTCACATATGCATATATTTTAGGAAGCTTCTACTATATTATGTTTCTGTACTACCTATCAATCACCCCTTAACATTGACTTTCTCTCACTATATTCCCTCCCCTCATCCCCTTTTCCTTTCCCCCACACCCCCCCACTTGATCACCCTGTTCCAGTCCTTCATCTATCCATAACTACCTGTTCTATTTCCCTTTCCAAATGAGCTCTATCTGTGTTCTATAGTACCTTATTCTATGCCCATGGTTCTACAGATTGTAGCTTGGCAATCATTGACTTAGCTAATGTTCACATATAAACAAATACACACTGCAGTTGATATTCTGGGTCCGGTATGTCTTACTTGGGATTATTTTTTTCTAGTTACACCCTTTATCAACAAATTTCATTTCTCTTGAGGGCGAAATAATACTCTATTGTGCAAATGTACTACATTTTCTTTATTCAGTCTTCTATACAGGGACATCTAAATTGTTTCCAATTTCTGGTTATTACAAATAGAGCAGCAATGAACATGGCTGACTAGGTGTCTCTGTGATTGGATCTTTTGGGTTTATGCCCAAGAGTGGTTTAGCTGGATCTTAGGGGTAGATTGATTGCCCACTTCCTGAGTAACCGCCACACTGATTTCTATAGTGACTCAGTACTCCCACCAACAATAGAGAAGTGCTCTTCTTACTCATGGGCTATCAATTGTTTTATTGATCTCAGCCATTCCTACTGGTTTTAAAGGAAATCTCAAAGTAGTTTTGATTTGTATTTCCCTGATGACTAAAAATGTTGAAAAGTTCTTTATTTCTCAGTCACTTAAGATTTCTTAAGTTTTAAAGATTCTCTGTTTAGTTCTACATCCCATTTTCAACTTGTTATTTGTTTTCTTAAATATTTTAGATATAAGCACTCTATAAGATATGCAGCTAAACAAATGTTTCAGATTCTATAGGTAAATTGCCACTTTGTCTAAATGATGGCATCATTTGCCATACAGACACTTCTCAGTTCCATGAGGTCCCATTTATTGTTGATCTTAGTTCATGTGCTAACAGTGTTCTATTCACAATATCTTTTCCTGTATTTATGAGTTTGATTGAGGCTCTTCCTTCTGTTTCTTTTTCATCAGGTTCATGTACCTGGTTTTATATTGAGGTTGGATCCATGTGGAGTTGAGTTTTGTGCAGGATGGTAAGTATGGCTCTATCTGGATTCTTCTACATGTAGCTATCAAGTTTGACCAACGCCATTTATTGAATATGGCATCTTTTCCCAGTGTGTATTTCTGGGATCTTTATCAAAATATCATGTCTTCATACATGTGTAGAAGTATATCTGATCTTTGATTAGATGTTGCAAAAAAATATTATAAAGCGAGCCAGCATGCTCCGTGCTTGCACCTCTGCCCCAGAGGCCTGGCCAGCCATGCAATGGCGGGTAATGGATGACCTGTTTTTATGGCACAGAGACTCTGACTCAGAACTTCACAATCTCTCCACCCTGCTCACTAGGTTCCCACTGACAGGTCATTACCATGCCAACCCCATGCTTGAAATCCCTCACGGTCTTTGTGGTGCACTGCTGGCATACACACACTTTGCCACCATACCTATGTCTCTTGAACCTAGACAAGCCACTGCATGAAGGAAAACGCAACACAAACTTAGGTCAGAAACAATAGTAACTCAGTCTCTGGGCGCAACAGTTAAAACCTAATCTTGTAAACCTTATTAAAATCTGATTACTCTGGTGGTGAATCCTTGTGGATCTGCCATGATACTGGGAAACTCTAGCAGCTACATCTTAGTTCTCTGTGTTTCCATTCCAAAAGAGACCAAACTCTCTCCTGCTTCTTCTCTTCCGCTCTCTAACCCAGAAGTCCCACCTACTTGCCCAGTGATTGACTCTTTATCCATTAGGGGATTGGTTCACAAGAAGCTAGCTGAGCACGTGACTCATTCCTCATTTCAGACAGCCAGAGAAGAATTAACGTAAAATACAAGCAGCACAGAGCCATCCACAACAAGATGCCATTGGTCAACATGTCTGCTATGTGTCAATGCCATGCAAGTTTTATTACTATAGATTTGTAGTACAACTTGAAATCAGGGAGAGTGATAACTTCCCATAGTTCTTTTATCATTCAGGATTGTTTAGCTATGTTTTCTTGTGTTTCTATATGAAACTGAGGATTTTTCTTTAAGGTCTGTGAAAAATTGTGTTGGAATTTTGATGGGAATTGCATTGAATCTGTACATTTCTTTTGGTAGGATGGCCACTTTTACTCTACTAATCCTCCTGGTTCATGATCTTGGGAGATCTTCCTGTCTTCTGGTCTCTTCTTTAATTTCTTTCTTCAATGTCTTGATGTTTATATCATACAAATCTTTCACTCTCTTGCTTAGCGATACCCCGAATTATTGTATTAGTTGAGGCTATTGTGATACATATTGTTTCCCTGATTTGTTTCTCATTTTATCTTTTATCTATAGGAGGGTTACAGAGTTTTGTGAGTTAATTTTATTTCCACCTACTTTGCTGATCTCTCTCAGTTGTCTTATCGCTCTAGCTAAGAAATTCCATTATTATATTTGTGGTTGTTTGAATAGGAATGAACCCCATAGGCTCATGTCTTTGAATGTTTGTCTTTAGGGAGTGGTACTATTAGGTGGTGTGGCCTTAATGGAAGAAGTATATCACTGTGGAAATGGACTTTGAGGTCATATACGTTCAAGCTATGCCCAGTGTGGTACACATTGTCATTTCTGCTGCCTGAGTGTCAAGATGTAGAACTCTCAGCTACTTCTCCGGAACCATGTCTGCCTACATGCCACCATGACAATAATAGACTAAAACCACTAAAACTGTAAATCAGTCCTAATTAATGGGTTTTTTGTTGTTGTTTGTTTGTTTTTATAAAAGTAACCACAGTTATGGATTCTTTTTATATCAATAGAAATTCTAAGATAATTTTTACTAGGTATGAAAAGAGTGGGCATCCTTACCTTGTTCCTGATTTTAGTGGAATTGCTTTGCATTTCTCCCCATTTAAATTTATATTGGCTATGTGCTTGTTGTGAACTGCCAAATATTAAGGAATGTTACTTGTGTCCCTAATCACTCCAGGATGTTATCATGAAGGAGAGTTGGATTTTGACAAAGGCCTTTTCTGAACCTAATAAAATGATTATGCAGTTTTTATTCTTTAGTTTATTTATATGGTAGATTGCATTTATCAATTTATATATGTTGAAGCATCTCGGGGTGAGGCCTACTTGATCGTGGTGGATGATCCTTTTGGTGTATTCTTGGATTTGGTTTGCAAGTGTTTTATTGATTTTTTTACATCTATGTTTATAACAGAAATTGGTCTGTAATTCTTATTCTTTGTTGCTGCTTTATGTGGTCTGGGTACCAGGGTAACTGTGGCCTCATAAAATGAATTGGGCAGAATTCCTTCTATTTCTATTATGTGTAATGATTTGAGGCATATTGGCATTAACTCTTCTTTGAAAGTCTGGTAGAATTCTTTACTAAAACCATCTTGCCCTGGTTATTTTATTTATTTATTTTGGTTGGGAGACTTCAATGAATGTTTCTATTTCCTTAGGGATTATAGGTCTGTTGAAATTGCTTATATGACTTTGAATTAACTTACCCATTTTTCTCAGATTTTTCAATTTGGTGGAAGCCAGGTTTTTAAAGCATGTCTTTATGATCCTCTGAATTTCCTTGGTGTCTGTTGCAATGACCCCTTTTCATTTCTGATTTTGTAATTTGTAGTCTCTGCTTTTTAGTTAGTTTTTATAAGTGTTTGTGAATCTAGTTGATTTTTCACAAATAATCAATTCTGTTTCATTGATCTTTATTTGTTTGTTTCTATTATATTGTTGACTTGCTGCTGGTGGCAGCCATGGTGGCAGTGGCGGTGGTATGTGTGTTTATGCGTGTGCATGAGTGTGTTTCCTATCTTTTGATGTGCTTGTCTAGGGTTGTTTATTCTCTTTCATTTGGGGAGTGTAGTTAAACTACTTAAATTGTAGTTTTCCTTCTAGCACCTTCTGTAGGATGGGATATGTAGAAAGATATTGCTTATATTTACTATGGAATGTTTTATTTTTTCCATCTATGGTGATCGAAAGTTTTTCTAGGTACAGTAGTCTGTCTGGCATCTGTGGTGTTGTAGTGTCTATAGCACATCTGTACAGGTTCTTCTGATTTTTAGTCTCCATTGAGAAGTCAGGTATAATTCAATAGGTCTGTCTTTATATGTTATTTTGTGGGTTTTGCTCTGCACATTTAATGTTTTGATTATTATATGCCAAGAGGACTTTCTCTCCTGGTCCAGTCTATTTGATGTTCTGTATGGTTTTTGTACTTTCACATGTACCTTCTTCATTAGGTTAATTTTTCTGTGATTTTGTTGAAAATATTCTCCATGCTTTGACCTGTGTTTCTTCTCCATCCTCCATCCTCCATTCCTATATTATTATTATTATTATTATTATTAATTTCCATTTTCAGGTCTTGAAATGCTTTATTTATTTTCTTTCACTGTTAGTGTCTTTATAGATTTCTTTAAGTGATTTATTTATTTCTTTTTTAAGCACCTCTTTCTTGTTCAGAAATAATATTTTAAGGTATTTTTCTTGTGCTTCATCTATACTTTGGAATACGTAGGGCCTATTATAATAGGATGGGTGGGCTCTAGTGAAGACATACTGTCCTTGTTGTTATTGATTGTGTTTTACACTGGCATCTAAGCATCTGGGTTTGGGAAGATCGGAGGTGTTTGGTTCCTTGGTTTCTGTTCCTCTCTTGTTCTTAGGAGAGGTTGGAGGTTGTATGTTTCTTGGCAGGAAATGACTTGGGGTTCCTGATAGACATGGCCCTTGGGGGACCCTGGGTAAAATGTTTTTCTCTGGGTACTTGGAACATACTAAAAAGCGAGGATGGCTTGGAGGTGAGGGCTCTGATGGGGTCCACAGAAGTAAGGAAAGCAGGGTGTTCTACCAGGATCTGCTTAGCCCCCTGAAAATAGCTACAATAGCAGGTCTGCTACAGGGCTAAGGATGAGACCTGGGGATTGGACTTGGAGGAATGAAGGAAGAGGTAAAGAGTTTCAGTTAACCTACTTGCTTCCCTGGATAGAGTGCCCTATGGGTTCTGTTGGAGTTGGGGGCTGGGATAAAGCAATGAGTTAGGAGAGGGAGATCTGTGTGATCCCTTGGAGACAAAGTTGGGTGGAGTAGCCAAAGCTGGTGGCCTGCTGCAGAGCTTAGGATAAGTCTGAGGCCATTAGTTTTAGAGGTGCAGAGGGTGATGTGAAGATCTGCAGTTAGCCTACCTAGTTCCCTGGACGGAGAGCATAAGCTTTTGAAATATGAAGCAGTCCTGCTTGTCCATTCTTGCTTTCATTTGTTGGGCAGTGAGAGTTCCATGTAGGAATTCATTGCCTGTGTCAATATTTCAATGTATTTCTCTCCATGTTTTCCTCAAAGAGCTTCCTAGTCCCAGGACTCACATCTTTAATTTATTTTGAGGTGATTTTTAAATGATTCTTCTTGAGGAGAGGATGATTAGTATGTATCAAACTTTTGCATATGCAGAATTCCAGCACTATTTGTTGAAGAGGCTAACCCTTTCAATAAGGTTTTTGTTGGTTTGTTTGTTTGTTTTCATTTCCCCCTTTGTATTTACCTCTTTTATATGTGGTTAGTGGTTCCATTGTTCTATTTCTTTTTAAAAAACCTTTTATTCTTCTCTCATACATTACATCCCGACTGCAATTTCCTTTCCCTCCACTCCTCCCAGTCCCTCCCCACACCTCTCTTCTCCCTGAGATCTACTCCTCCTCTGTTTCCCTTCAAAAGGAAGGAGAGAGAGAGAGAGAGAGAGAGAGAGAGAGAGAGAGAGAGAGAGAGAGAGAGAGAAGAAGNGAGAGAGAGAGAAGAAGAAGAAGAAGAAGAAGAAGAAGAAGAAGAAGAAGAAGAAGAAGAAGAAGAAGAAGAAGAAGAAGAAGAAGAAGAAGAAGAAAGCCTTTCAGGGATATCCACTGAACATGGCCTAACAAGATTCAGTAAGACTAGGCACAAACGCTTATATCACAGCTGGCCGTGGCAACCTGGTAGGAGGAAAAGAGTCCAAAGGACAGACAAATGAGTCATAGTCACCCCCTACTCCCATTGATGGGAGTCCCACAGGAACCCAAAACTACACAGCCATAAGGTATTTGCAGAGGACCTAGCTCAATCCCATATAGGGTCCATGTTTGTAGCTTCAGTCTCAGTGAGACCCTCTGAGCTCTGATTAGTCGATTGTGTAGGCCTTGTTCTCATGATGTCCTCGACCACTCTGGGTCCTACACCCCTTCCTACCAGTCTGTCTAGAGGGTTCCCCCTGATGTTCCCTGCCTACTATTTGACCGTGGGTCTCTGCTTCTGTTCCCATCAATTGCTGGATGATACCCTTCTGATGACAACTGGCATTGATCTATTAGTATAGCAGAATATCATTAGAAATTATTTCAGACTGGAGAGATGGCTCAGTGGTTAAGAGCACCAACTGCTCTTCTGAAGGTCCTAAGTTCAAATCCCAGCAACCACATGGTGGCTCACAACCATCCGTAATGAGATCTGATGCCCTCTTCTGGTACATTTGAAGACAGCTACAGTGTACTTAGATATAATAATAAATAAATCTTTAAAAAAAAAGAAATTATTTCATTGATTTTTTTTCCCAGTCCTACTTGGTTTTATTCTGGGTCTCTGAGCTGTTCTGCCTGGGTTTCTTAGTCATCCAGGCAGCCTTGGGCATGAGCTTCATTACATGGTGTAGGGTACACGTTGGGCCAGTCAAGGGTGGGTCACTGTTACACATTCTGCTCCACCATTATCCCCACACATCTTTCAACCAGGACAGATTGTAAGATGAAGGCTTTGTGGCTTGGTTGATGTTCCAGCCCCACAGTTCGGAGCCTTGCCTGGTTATTATAGACAGCAAGTTTGGGTTCTATATACCCCAGTGCTAGATTTCACTAGTATCCCTCTCATAGACTCTAGGGAATTTCTTCTACACTGGGTTTCTACATTGCCCCCAATTCCAGTTGTCTCCTCCAGTACTCTCCTGCCCTGTCTCCATTCTCCCATGGCCTGATCCCTCCTGTCCCCATCCCCACCTATCTCTAGTCCACCCCCCAAAAAATCTATCCCATTTTTCCTTCCCTGGGAGAGCCAAGAATTTTCCCATATGAGGCCTCCTTGTTACTTAAGCCTCTGTTTTACTATGTTAATTTATTTATTAAATAATTAAAACCGCATTTAATTTTTACTAGGTTAATCCTACTGATCCATGAACATGAGAGATCTTCCCACATATCTAATATCTTCTTTAATTTCTTTCTTTAAAGACTTGAAGTTTTTAATCACATAAGTCTTTTGCTTGCTTGGTTAGAGTTACCTTAAGATAGTTTATATTATCTGTGGTTGTGAAAGGTGTGGTTTCCCTGATTCCTTTCTCAGTTCATTTGTCATCTGTGTGTAGGAGGGCCTACTGATTTTCTTTTTAAAGTTAATCTTGTACCAGCCACTTCCCCAAAGGTGTTTATCAGCTGAGTTCCCAAGTAGAATTTTTGGGGTTGCTTATGTATACCATCATATCATCTGCAAATGAGACTTCTTTCTTTCCAATTTGTGTCCCCTCGATCTCCTTTAGTTGTCTTATTGCTTCCACTAGAACTTTAGTTACTATATTAAACATACATATATATATATATATATATATATATATATATATATATATATATATATATATATATATATATATATATATATATATATATATATAGAGAGAGAGAGAGAGAGAGAGAGGGGGGGGGAGTGGAGGGAGGGAGGGAGAGAGAGGGAGAGGGAGAGAGAGAGAGAGAGAGAGAGAGAGAGAGAGAGAGAGAGAGCGAGAGAGAGAGAGAGAGGACATCCTTGTCTTGCTTCTGATTTTTGTGGAATTGCTTTTAGTGTCTCTCCATGTGATTTGATGTTGCCTATCAGCTTGCTGTAAACTGCCTTTACTATGTTTAGGTATGTCCCCTAATCTTTCAGGGCTTTCATCATGAAGGGGTGTTAAACTTGAGCAGAGGTTTTTTCAGCATCAAACATTTTTGTTGAATATCAGTTGGCTAAAGATGTACCCTTTAATTCTAGGTTGCCTGGTCTGGCATGTTGATCTCTGTGCCTGTTTTTATGTCAATGGCATGTTGTGTTAGTTAGGACGGCTCAGTAATGTGCTTTGAAATTAAGCTTTGTGATGTCTCCAGGCCTGTCCTTTTTTTCTAGGTTCCTTTGTTCTTTGAAGCTCTTTGTGCTTCAATATGAACATGAAGAACTTTAGGGTTTTTAAAGCTTCTTGAAGAGTATCGTTGGTGGTGATTGATGGAGACTGTTATTGATTGTAGATAGTCTTTGGCATCATGAGCACATTGGCAACGTTAATTCTGTCAGCCCACGAACAGTCTAGTCTTTCTCTCTATAGGAGTCTTTTTTTTTTCTCCAGTGTTTTATATTTATTGCATTTTGATAATATCTTATTTTATATTAAATGTGAACTGTGGCTATTACATATGAAGTTATCTTGATTTCTTTCTTAGAAAATCATTTGTTGGTGTATAGAAATTATTGGGGTTTTTCTTTGTATTGATCATGTGTGTGGCTTCTTTACTGAATTAATTTAATGGTCTTTTGGTAGACTATGGGTTTTTCTGTTTATGCAGTCGTGTTGTATTTGATTAGTAATAATTTGGTTTCCTTTTTTCTTGTTTATGTACCTTTTCTTTCTCTTAATTAGTTTCTCTCCCTTAAATTCCTGTTACTATACAGGACAAGAGCACGCACCTATAGCTTGTCTCTGAAGTCTCGCTTAGAGACTTTCCTCACTCAATGCACTCTCTAAGGGTTTTTTACTTAGAACCTTTATTATTTTGATGTACGATCTTTCTGTTACTAATCTTGTCAGGGCCTTTATCATGAATAGATGTTGAATTTTATCAAATACTTTTTCTTTACCTATAAGATGAGAATGTCAATTTTATCTTTGTCTGTATGTATATTTATATGTATTGATTTTTGCATGTTGAACTATCCATTCATCTCCAGGGTGAATGGATAGTATGCTCATGATGTATAAGCATGTCTAAATGAATGATTGCATTCAATTTGTAAGTATTTTCTTGAGGATTTTTGCAACTGTGCTCATCATGAATATCAGTCTACTGGTTTATTGGTGTGTCTTTGTCAGGTATTGGTAGCAGAATAAAGCTCGTCTAGTAGAATGAATTTGGAAGCCTCCCCTTGCTTTCAACTGCATAGAACTCTTTGAGAATCAAATATGTCTTTGAACTTCAAAATACCAAACTTTCTAAGAAGACAGATCCTCTTCCTGTCTCTGCTAACAAAATCCAGTGATACAGATGCAAAGAATGCTAATGCCTACTGTAAACTCCTGGCCCTATACCTACGGTTAAATTAGGTACTGAATGAAGATTCTTCTTCCCCTTCCTCTTATATGTACCATGTTCTTTAAGGCAGAGGTCGACTTAGCAGAACAAAGACTCATTTCACTCCACTTCTCTCCCACACAGGTCATTCTTTTCTTGTTCTTGTCTGTTGCACTTGGCTGCTCTGAATCTCTTCTAGACAACCTACCGGCTCTATGACATACTGATTTCTCTTCAGATTCACCGAATTTGCCAGTCAAGTTCAAAAGGATGTTGTTTATTCAAGAATATCATGCTACGTTGCTAACTATCAAGAAAAAAAAAAAAAACGATATTGAGAATGGGAACCATTTATTTAGGACCCTGACACCGCAATGGTGTGGCTTATGACTCTCAAGCAACCTCTTTTCTAGATTTTTCTCCTTCATTGACCCATCTGGCTCTAAGCTATGACACACTCTTCTGACCACCCTGAAACTAACCCTAAAACAAACCAAAATTTTCTGTGACATTTCTCCCATAGCCAGAGATATTCGCTCTTTGCCTTAGTTACGCATGCTCTTCTGCAAAGTGATTTGGGTAGGAAGTAGAAAACCTATTTTTATGCTCGGAGTTAGGGATTCCTGGAGCTCCCCCACAGTAATTCAGAATCCATTAGTACCACTGTGAAGGCTCTTCCGGCACACCTCACAGAGGGAATTTTTAAACCTGTAGTCTGTGTGTTTGTTTTTAGAAAAGGATCACAATGACTATATATATGAAAAAAAAAAAAAAAGTCTCATTTGTGTCTCCCCAAAGACGGCTGAAGAGAGTGTAAAACACCCGGAAAACTATTTCTGTGAAAAGATAGTCCTTTTTAGAAATGTTATATTTCCATGCTCAGAATAGTCCCAGCTGAGAAGTCTCTTCCCAAGAGTGTTAATTTCTTGTTTATCAGAATCGTCAGCAACATGAGTACTTAGGCTTTACTCCCTGAGCAGAGAACATGTCCATACTTGTAGCTATTGAAAAGCCTACTCTGCGCACATACCTTGAATAAGGGAAAGTTAACTGACTTAGTTTATGATTCAGAATTAAAAGACTGAACTGGATTTCTGGGGTGGTGAGCCAGTTAGTAAATCTGTTGTGCAAGAAGGGGGCCCCCGAGTTCAATCTCTAGTACCCACACTTTCAACCTTAACTTGAGGGCTAGGGAAATAACTCAGTGGGTAGGAGAACCTGCAGTACAAGCAAAAGGACCTGAGTTTGGGTCCACACCAACCAGTTAAAAACCAGGCATGATCGCACATTCCTACAACCCCAGGGTTGGAGAGCAGAGGCAGGCTCACTCTGGGTAACCAGTCATAGTGGAAACAGGTTCAGGCTCGGACCTTATCTCAAACCTAACCAAATACAATGGTGGAAAGCAATAGAGGAAGACACTCAACATCCTACACACACACACACACACACACACACACACACACACACACTCACACACACACACACACACACACACACGCGCGCACGCGCGCGCACGCATGCAGACATCATGAATGCAGCAAGAACAAGCAGAGACAGGAAGACGATCAGGCTTGCACCCCAGTCAGTCTAGCTGAATGATTGAGATTCAGGTTCAGGGAGAGACTTGTCAAGAAATAAGATGAGTTCTTGAAAGAGTTGCCTAACAATGACTTCTAGCTTCCATGTCTGTACACATACGTGTATATGTGCACTCAAGCCACATATACATGAGTATGATATAGTGGCCCAACCCTAGGATCCTAACACTTTGGAGGCAGAGGCAGAATGATCACCCAGAAATCCCAGCTAGCCAGGGATACATAACAAGTCCCTGCTCCCCACAACAGAAAGGACCCTCAAAAAAACTAAAGGGAGATGTCTCCTTCATGGCAGAAGAACTTTGTTCTTCATTGATTAAATGCCAACACACAGGTGTTGCTCATCTAAGCTCTTTGGCACAGTATAAAATTAAAGGAAATCTATGTAATGAGGAAGAAGGTAGATTCTAAACTGGCATTTTGCTTACACGTGACATTAATTTTGAAAAGTTCTTTCATACAACAATATACCTTTTTTTTTCCTCTATCTCCCCCCCTAATTCTTACAAAACAGCAACTGGGCAAAGGTTGAAGTATCTACAGCCTGCTGTAGCCTGAAGACTCTTTGTGGAACTCTGTATGGAGCCTAAGGCGAAGGGTTATTGTGTCCTACTAGATGAGGTCTGTCGCCTAAGGGTTGTCCACAACACTTCTTTCTTTCCGCCAATCGTAGATGAGCTGCAACACCAGACTTCATAGAAATAGATGCTTCACTTACCTTCTGGAATATCTTGTAGGCATTGGGAAGCCCATGTTAAATTTCTTTAGTATGGGAATACATGTTAGGATAGTTTCTAAGCTTGTCAAGTGGTGTATAGATCAAGATTTCATATGGAAGGTTCTGGTGACAGCTTACAGAATAGGAAGAGATTGAATAACCAACCTCTTTCTCCTCCATGAGCTCCAGTGTCTGAGGGAAATGCAGGGATCCTCCAGGTCTTTGATCTGATATTCCGCATTTTTTTCCTTGTTTCAGTTGGGGTTTTTGTGTTTCTTAAGAGGAGTTTGGTTTTTGTTTTTGGTTTTGAATTGACACAGGATCTCGTTGCACACCCCTGACTTACTTCAAACTCAGGAGTCTCCTGCCTCAGCCTCGTGAGTTCTGGGATTTCAGGCTGCTGAATGAACTGAACAGAGAATAAAATCACCCTACTGAGAAGCGACGCGTGAACCAGGCACACCCACTTTGTGAGTTACTGGCAAAAGCAAAAGAAAACTCCAAACGCCCTTGTAGGTTTTAATTATTTCCAAAGAGTAGCAAAAAGGGTTCGGACAGGCTGGCTGGGGATGTATAACTTACTGCAAATGAGACTTGCTTTCTAAGAATGGTAGTCATGGGGGAACCAAATGCTACGCAAGATGTAACTGAACACTTGCAGCCCATCCCGTTCTGCTATCTCACAGAAAGCACAATTTGCCAGTAGTGGGAATAATGATGATAATGATGCGGATTAATAAACTTGCTAGCGAAACCTCCATTCAAACACACGCCGAGTAATTTAATTAGCCCTGGCTGCACTTTCTCTGTCAATCCCAAACTTACAGGGATTGGATTGTTAAGTACATTTTTTTTTTTAACTCTGTGAGTCTGAGCAGTTTATTTTTACCTGGCAAATTATTTTAAACGTGAGACAAAGCAGGGCAGCATTGGCGAAATCACACAGGAAGCCCGTGTCCCTGTTCCTGGAGCCTGGGGCCTAGCAACCGAGACCCCTGTGTATAAAGAACTGGTGTGAATTTCAGACCCGGGGCCTGCTCTAAATCAAGGGAGTGGGAGAAATTGGAAATGACATCATTCACCCAGGGGCCTGTGCCCCGGAGTTTCTTTTCTTTCTTTTTACTTTTTCTGTCTTTTTTTTTTTCTTTCTTTCTTAACTTTTACATCAGACTCAGAATTCACTGGCTTCATTAACATATGTATCCCTATATTAGCAAGGACTAGCCCCCCTGCCCCCACCTCCTTTTTTTATTTCATTTGCTTGTTGTTTCCCTCTCCCTACCCCCAAATATCTATTACAGCTTTCCTCTCAAGATTAAGTGGCATCCTGTGCTGACTTTTTTGTCCTCTCTGGGGACGTTCATTTCTTTGTGTGCCCAGTTTGGGAAACCAAGCCATGACTCCATGGAGGATGCTTGGTACATTCCTGTCTCCTAATTCCCCACATGGTCTTCCTTTCCCTTTCAACCTTACAGTTTTAGAGCAAAGGAGGGAATCAGGAAAAAGAAGTGTGTGTGTGTGTGTGTGTGTGTGTGTGTGTGTGTGTGAAGCCGAGGATGATTGTCCCTGAAACTGATATGTCTATCTGATAACAAAAACTGTCCTAGCCTCCCACAGAACACAAGCCCCCACACCACCCCCGGGCCTGGGAAGAACAAAGCCTGCCTCTGAGAGGAGTAGGGGGTAGTGGGGGGGTCATGTACAGTCTCTCATCCCTGTGGCACCAGCCCGGAGCCCACAAAACCATTTTATCATCCTCTGGCCCTAGGAGATCAAGAGAAGCTGTGTTTGGAAAGTTCCCTCCAGGCTGAGTTAAGCATTTGGTCTTTTGTTTGTCCCTGGGGCTTCTTTCCCCACTGCCAGCTCCTAGGACACACAGACCCATGAGCTGAGCCAAGGGATGCTTTCAGACCCCATTGCTTTTCTTCTTAGTCTGGTGTGGGGGAGGTCTTCACTGGGATACATTATCCCTCAGGGTCTCTGCTCCCTGCAGAAATTCAGAGCCCTTTATTGGCAGTTGGGCACAAAAAGAGATTTTTTTCTTTTTATACTGAGAATCTGTTTCACTTCCTGATCAGGATCACTTTTAGTTATTGTCTGTAGAAAGTTTGCACACAGTGTGTATTAAAAATCTTAAAAACAATGTTTCGGTCCCATGGGGAGACCTAGGACTCAGAGACCTACTCTAATGTTGTCAAAAGTAATAGGAATATCTGCAAAATATGTCTTACCCAAATGTATAAATCTTAGGGGTATATTGTCTCAGTTACTAGCAATAAAATGTGAACAAAATGTTAATGGCATGCAATGAGTTTTAAGAGGAAGATGATAAAAATTATTTAAAATCAATTGAGGTGATGGCTACAAAACTCTAAATGTTACTAAAATCTTTTTAATTGTGTGCTTCGCTGGATCATCTGGAGAGTTTCAACATTTTACCAATGTCTAAGCCCTACTCACGACCCAAGCAAGAGGCAGGCTGCAAGTGGGCTATCCGTGCATTCTAAGGTCCCTTTCTTCTTACATACTAGCTGAATACCTAAACCATTAAGAGCATGAAGATGGGGACATTTTCCTCCAACCACGCCAAGGTGGGGTTAAGGAGAAGAGTTTCATTGTAGATATGAGGAAGAGAATAGCCAGAGGCACCTGAAAGGGTCCAGGCTGAACCTGGCCATGAGAGGAGAGGTGGAGGGGAGGGGAGACTGCAAGAGCAGAAGAAAAAGGAGAGAGGAGGCAAGCTAAGGTAGAGAGGGGCCAAGGACCAAGAGAGCACACAGTCTAAGTGCCCGATTATAGAGTCTAGGAGCAAGAAGCTGGGCAAAGGGAATGAAGCCAAGCACATGGGCTGGAGAGAAGGGGGAGGGGAGTGGCGCACGGGGGAGGGGGAATTTTGGCGCGGAATCAGCCTTGGCCAGGGTTTCTTTGGAGCCTCTCACTAAGAATCCTCACTGGGATTCTGAAAATCTCAGATTCTTGCTGGGAAAGAGCCTTCCTTCTACCCTTCTCTCCACAAACAGTGCGCCCTCACCCTGTCCAGAAGGAGCCCCTCTTGCTGGCGTGCATCTCACTCTCCCAAGCACACTTTTCTATAGGCCCGTGAGTGTCAATTTGTGGCAGGCAGTAATTTCATACCCAGAGATTCATTAAATCAAGATATCTGCCATGGTCACCCTGGAATGTGGCCAGAGGTTTAGTTTTCTAGCAAGTTCTCAGAGGAAGCTGGCAATACTGCCATAAAAAAAAAAAAAAAAAAAAAAATGGAAGGAGGACCGGGAGCCATCAATAGAAATGAGGAGCCCAGTAATAAATTCAACAAACTTCCTGAGGTTGGCAGAGGTTGTAGGTGATGAGAGTGTTCGGTGTACAGTCTAACAAAGAAAACAGCTGGCTCAAGACCGCTTTTGGCCACTTGAAATGCAGTCACTATGACTGAGGACACACACTTTAAACTTTAATTTTAATTAACTGAAATTAAAATAGAAAGCCGATACTTGGTCTAGCCAGGGAAAGAAGTTTAAATGTGGAAAAAAAACGCATGGTATGTCTTCAACCATAAATTTCATACAAATTTAATGCAGGTCAAATGTTTCCTATGGAATTCTACATGACAGATATTAAAATCTTGGCATGAGCCCAGCATGGTGGCTTATTCCTGTAATCTCAGTACTCTATAGGTGGAGGTAGGAAGAATTCGTTTTTGCTTGAGGACAGTTAAGGCTACCCAAACTTTGTCTCAAAAGGGAAACAAAACGCTTAGTGTAAAATAGAATGTCATGGGTCACCAGAAGTTCTCATACATATCAGGACTGCAGGAGAAGGTCTGTGATCGCAGCTACTCCCAAAGCTGGTTGAATCAGGAATATCTCAAGCTAAAGACTGACTTGACAACAGAGTTGTTTAAGACCAGCCTCAATAGCTGGAGCTGTAGTTAATGGCAAATATATTTCTTTGTATGCTTTAGGTCCTGGGTTCTATCCTCAACACCAGTCACAAACACACACACACACATACACACACACACACACACACACACACACACACAACCATGTTGAAATAATTTTGCTATGTTTGTTTAAATATATTAATTACATAAAATGATGTTATTAACTGTGTAGAAATAACTTCTTTTTACTTATTAATGAGCCTACAAGAGAACTTGAAATGACATAGAACACAGTCATATTCCTAATGGAACGCATGCCATATATGAACCGGTGTACACAGCTGTGCCTGCCTCACTCCATAGATAGAGACCATTGACACCATCACAGGGAACTCTATGGAACAGCTCTGGTCCGTGTTTTCAATAAGTTTAGAGGTGAGATCTTTCCTTCTATTGGGGGAGAAGATTACTAAAGCCAAAATGGCAAGGGAGGTAGCAGAAGTACAGAATGAAAACCACAATAAGACGAAGAACAGTTTACTGAGTTAAAGAAGATAAGTAGAAGAAGGTCCAAGAGAAAAATGTCTAGGGATGCCGTGTTGAGCTTGCCCTCTCCTCCCTCCCTCTTTCCATACTTCACTCCTTCTGGGGCAGAATCTCATTGTGACAAAATGCCCTGGAGACTGCAATGGTCCCACCTCTCCCTAGGATTACAAACATGGCCCACAACATCCAATAAGGGAACCACTCCAAGTGGGGATGAAGGCTGAGGTCTGACTATGTTAGTGGGTGGATGAATCAAGCAGTGACAGAGACTGAAGCTAACGGGATCTTAATGCCACCACTGAGGTTTAGAGAATGAGAGCCGGTAACAGAATGAAGAACATAGCCACTGGAGATGGTCAAGGCCAGAAGCTGATCAACTATGGTCAGAAAATGGGAAAACTGACAGAAGATGATGGTTGGAACTCCAAGACAAGGAGGAAAGACAGAGAAGTGCTGGCCATAGTGTTTGAGGGAAAGAAGGCATAGGACTTCCTCAGACAAACAGAGTCTTTCCCTTTGTAACCTGACAGGCACCATGTATATCTTTGGTGAAATTCTGTAGGTCTTAGACCATGATGCTTTATATCTCTTAACGCCCTCCAGCTCTGCCCTGCTCCATTTAGTGCTCAAAAATGCCCATATATTTATCACACAGAGATGTATTTTCTGGTTAAAATAATGCTTCCTTCCTTTCTCTTAGTTTCCAAATTTCAAGAAATATATGTCAAATCAAGATCCACATTCTTGCAAGCCAAAGTACAAAGACTGGATCCACAAAGGAAAGGAAAATCTGAAGACACTCAGTAAAATATGACATAGCTCAACCCTCCCCATCTTCTTGTTTAGTTTTTTTTTTTTTTTCAATCAAAAATTTGAATGAAAGATGCTTGGGGAAATGTCAGAGAGCTGAGCCACTCCATCATTACACAAAGAAATCTGAACAATATTAGGATGAGTTTATCATAAAGATGAGATGAAAGGCCTGGACTGAGCATTTCAACCCCGATCACTGTGCGCTGATTTTCCACAAGGCGCTGTGCTCAGTTCTGTATATATGTACAGTCCTGGCAATGAAACCAAAGTGGAGTGCTAATATGAACACCAAGGGGTACACGAGGCATGATCAGTGAATTCCAATGACCTGTTCCTCGGATCAGAGCCTTCCAGGTGGTGGAAGCATTGAGTTTGGTCAGACCAAACGCAGAAGTCTAGCACAGAGAAAGCCAAACAAGAGAAACTTACATCCCTCTACACTAAGACAACAGTCTGAACGCCGTGACTGATATTTTAATCCCTCAGTACCCAGAGGTCAGGGATTTATGTGCCAGGAGTGGATCAGTCACGCACATAGAATGGTAATGTAGAGCATGTGCCTGGGGCCACATGTCAGTCTGTGTCATCTTGGATGTCGCAGACACTGCACACGACACATGCCAGGATATCTGAAATGCTAACATCCACTTCCTTCTTACTGCGCTCGACATCCTTTTCAGGGATAATTAACAATTTGGTGAAATTGATTTTGAAAAGAGGGGAAACAAAGACCACGTTTTATTTATTTCTTTCTTCTCTTTCCCTAAGATCTCTTTCCCCTCTGTCCTCTGTAAAGTTCAAGCTGGTGATGTAAACAACTGACTCTCATTTTGTTCTTGAATTTTGGGTAACTCTATAGTCAAAAGGCCATCTGGATACATTCCTTGAAACTCTTCTATCTGTGTTTCTGGACCATTGGTGAAGACATGCAGCCCGAATTCTGCACAGTATTCTGGGAAACGGATAGCAGTGAAATGGAAAAACTTAGCCTGCCCAGATAGGCCTCCATTTGGGGCTGCACATTTGAATACGTGAAGCCAAATCTTCATTCCACGGGGCTCTGGGGAAGCTTTGGTCAGCATGTAATTCAGTGTGGGTTGGGCACGGAAAAGACAGGAGAACATGAAACTGCCAAGTTTGAAGCCTGTTACGCAGTTGTGACCTGACCTAGAATGTGGTGCCGAGTTGTGTGTGGGGAGCGCAACCATAAAGAGGCAGCTGTGGTCTTATTAGTCGTGAACTCAAGATTGTTTTTACAGAAGATGAATTGCTCCTAAATGATTGATCTGGTACTTGGAGGAAATGCTGCTCTCTGCTTCTCCTAAATGGAGACACTAACCAGATACTTGTCCCATACCCAGAACGGGCATTTGTGGTGCGGCTTGTACCATGGTCTGCTATAGAATAATGACCTTGGACTGACAGTTCCCCCCCTTTAAGTAGCAAACTTGCATTTTTCATCGTACCATGATCGGCCAGAGGCACTGAATAACAACCTTTGCCCTTTCTCAGACCACATGTCGGTGCCAGGTTTAAGCTGAGAGAAGTTGGAAGGAGTGCTTTCTGAAAGGTCTGATTGAGGCTGGGAATAGGAATTTTCAGTAAGAGACAGTAACCCATCCTAGAGAACAACAATCAGAGACACTCTCTGTGAGCATGGACTCAAAGTAGCTTAACGTTTTAAACCAAGGGACATGCTCCTCCCTGTGCTTTGTGAGGCTTGACAGCAAAATCAATTGGTTGGTAGATGAAATTGGCCAGCTTCAGCATTGCCTGGCAAGATCTAACCTGGAGAATTAAGGGGCTCAGAGGAAAATCAGTAGGTGAGAGAAGCAAGCCTCCACCCTAGGTCAAGCTGGTCAAACTCAAATTTGACAAGTAGCCCGGATAGGAGAGTTAGGGTATAGGTGAACCCAACATCCTGGCCCCTGCCTTCTTGTTAGCCACAGACAATTAAAATCCTGAGGCTTCTGCTGAATGGCTTTTCACGAATGTAGACATGGCACCACCCTCTGACTTCCATCCAAGGTCAAAATTACAGTATAGATTTTCTTCCTTGTTCTCTCACCTAACCTTTAGCATCAGACTAGATTTTTCTTCTGAACCTTCTACCTTACTTTTGGCCATTTCAGCCTTTTTATTTTTTTTTTGTGGGGTAACAGGATAGTAAACCACATGACTGAGGTGTCTTGGTCTTGAACATGAAGATTATTTCCAGACGCGAACTCAAAGGAGTCAAGTGTTAGATCAGCTGTTCGATGAGAATAAAAACCTTGAGAATAACCCTTCCTGTTTGGATAGCATTTGATCATCAGAGAGCAGATTCTTCTCTTGGCTCATCCGGTTATCACAGAAGCTCCATGAAATAGGCCAGGCAGGCAGGGGTTCATTCCTAATGCTACAGGTGAAGAGAGTGAGCCCCCAGCTGGAACCCACAGGAAGTCTCTCTCTCTCTCTCTCTCTCTCTCTCTCTCTCTCTCTCTCTCTCTCTCTCTCTCTCTCTCTCTCTCTCTCTCTCTCTCTCTCTCTCACACACACACACACACACACACACACACACACACTTGCACAGTGAAGTATCAGACTTAATATTGGCTTGCCATGCCACCCAGACCTGTTCTACAAAAGAATATGGAATGATGAGACATCTGTAACATCCTCTGACTTCATCTATTCGCCTCTGACTCCTCGTTCAGCTGTGGTTTCCTCCAATGAGATCATTATAACATTTTCTTTCCGGTTCCTAAAGTTGCACGCCTTGGGATGCATCAAAGTCTTCCTTAACGGGATCTTCTTACCAGCACAAGTGGGATAGGAACGGGTTTCGGTTCACATCAGATAGAGGCCAGGCTGATGATTACAAAGCCCATCAAAGGACTTCTTCTTCCTACCTGCCCCCTTGCCTTGCAAGCACATGCCTGAAAGGCAATCTGTTTTGCTAGCTACCACCACCAAGAAAACAAGCTTGCTTTTTTTTTCCGAGTCTGCCTGAGATGTACAACTCTGGGAAGAACTGTTTACGGGCTATGCTATTGAACTCTTGTAGAGTTTTAGCAAACATATGAAAGCTTTGGGGGATATTTCTAGAACAGCATTCTGTTTTTTCATTTGAATTCTGGAATCTTTATAATAATCTAAGATGTAAGGGGAGCCTTATATGATAGCTCTCTGCCTAGAATACCCAGGTAGTTCATTTCCTTGCTTCCTTTGGGTCGTCAATCCTCCAGCCTCAACTTTCAATGAGCCCTCATCCCCATCCCTACCCTACTTAAAATTCTCAATGGACTTACTTCACTACATTTCTGTTTCCCCTTACATTGCCCCACAGTTCCTTTGCCTACAGTATGTACTACCTCAAGCACCATGTAATTTACTTGTTTGATTTGTCTGTTCTTCTTTGCCTTCTCACCTCCTTCTTGAATTAATTCCTAAGAGGGGACAGGGTTGGGATTTTATTGTGGCAACCATATCCCAACTACTTCAAGCAGTAACTGCTCAAAGATACTTTATTGAATTACTAATGTTCTCCTCATCCATGTATTCTATTCAGGTATTAATGCCCCTCTATTAGACTTCCGGAATGTTTTTTTTCTTGTCTTCACCAGTCGCTAGTGTTTCTTATATACTATAACTCCAAAACCCCAATTTATCTCTACTTGTAAATAATTCCACCGTGCCAATTAATCATAGCATCTTTAGAACTAGAAGGACATTTATTGAAGCAAAGGCCCAAGATAATGAATGTCTCTCAGATAGAGAGATTTGTCATTGAGCCACAGTCGGTTAGTTCTTTTATAACTGCCTATAGAGCACCAAATCAGGTGAGACTAAGAATTACTTCTTATTCACAAAAAGCATGTGGACAGTTTTGTTATTTCAGTAATTATGAAATGCTTTGTCTGCACTATCATTGGCTACCCAACTTTCTTCTCTCTGCTTTCTGTCACAATAATGGCCAACTCATGTATGTTACACGGAATACCATGCAGAGGTCAGAAATAGTTACTGACAATCTATTCAGAATAAAATATGGTAGAGACAAATCTAGCACAGGAGCACATAATCACCCATGCAGGCCATTGCATATATCGACTGAGCATCATCCTACAGAATAAATCAGTTGCTATTGGAACATATTGTGGGGAGGGGGGTTGGAAATGAATCAGGTTGATCAGAATATTTTTATTGGCTAATAGAGAATTATCTTCCCAGTGGATCAAGCTGCTCATGGAACTATAGTATTAACTAAAGATTACATAATGATTATAAATTGAATGAACTTGGATCTATTTTACTGGCAGTGGCGATAGTCCTGACTCTAGTTAGTAGAGATACAGACACGAGACCAGATATTCACACTAGCAGGTACTCACATATTGACTGTACATCTCTTGTCTTGACTTAATGATAACATATTTTTGTGTTAATAGTCACTGTGACACTTTTACCATGAGAGAGAGAGAGAGAGAGAGAGAGAGAGAGAGAGAGAGAGAGAGAGAGCGCTCACATGTTAAAGCATGCTTTAGTCTACAAGCTTCCAGCATATTGTAAAGGCCATTATACCTTATGCTCATTGCTAAGTGGTGACACTGGAAAGACTCTCAGTTCTAGTGTTGAGTAAGGAGACTACAGTGTGATGTCACCTCAACACATATATTTTCATACATGAATTCAGTAAGAATGGATTATTCACATGATCTATAAAACAAAATAAACTATGATTTGTGTCAAGCCCAAACACTGAATCTTTTCTCCCACATATGTATTGTATGCTCTGTCACTGTACATGAGTACAAGTGTATTCTTTCCATTCAGAATATGGTACTTTCATTATGTAGTAAAATCTGTCAGTCCTTACCACTGTGATATCATCTTTTCATTCTATGCTGAGGATTTGGACAGATATATACTAAATATATGGCAAGGCGTGTCTGCTTACATTTCAAAGTGTCTAAGTTACTTATACTATATTTAAGTAACAATGCATTAGGGTACGTGGCACAGGAGCAATGATCGTGTAGAATGACATTAGAAATTTGTTCAGTATAACTGCTTGTTGCTATCTTGAACATATGAAACACTCAGTTATCACAAAGCAACAACTATAAAGGGAGATCAAAGGCCAAGATTAGGTCATTCACATAACAGAACTTCAGATGTTTAGAAATACGAAAACATTCTCAATATCTAGTGGCCACAGAGATACAGTCTATAAATACTGAGATTCTGATTTTCAGCTTTAGGGTTAGCACAAACTCAAAGAAGTACATCATAAATGTTGAAATGAGTTTGAAGAAATGAATAATACTGTTGGGATGCAACCTCACAATACTTTAAAAGATTTATCTTTTTAGAGCTCTTTCATAGTTACAACAAAATTGAGGGTAAGGTACAGAAATGTCCATAATCTTCTTACCTCCATGTAAGCAGTCTCCCCTTTTTGAACAACCCCTACCAAAGTGGAACCTTTGTTATAATCACTAGATATGCATTGATAAAGCACTAACCAAAGTCATGGTTACATGAGGATTTCCTCTTGGTATTGGTCATCCTGTGGTCTTAGACAACGTATTGGTACATATCCAACCTCACCCTATCAAGAATATTTTCACTGCTCAAAAAATACTTGCTAGAAATATTTGTCCTTCCCTCTTCTCAGTTGTCTTAGTTAGGGTTTTATTGCTGTGAAGAGACACCATGGCCAAGTCAACTCTTACAAAGGACAGCATTTAAGTTGGGGGGGGGGCTCACAGGTTCAGAGGTTCGGTCCATAATCATCAAGCCAGGAAACATGGCAGCATCCAGGCAAACATTGTGCTGGAGAAGCAGCTGCCTTCTTCCAAAGTCTGTGAAGAGAAGACTTTGAACCATATGGCTAGGAGGAGGGTCTCAAAGCCCATCCCAACAGGGACACACTTTCTTCAGCTGGGGCACATCTCCTAATAGTGCCACTCCATGGGCCAAGCGTATTCAAACCACCACATCAGTCTACAGAAACCTTTTTCCTGACCTTTCATTGTATCCACTGTTTACCCACTTCTTGAGTGTCACACAGCTGGACTCTACAGCATGCACTTTTTTGACTGATTTCTTTCACTTACTAATATGGCATTAAATGTCTTCCATGGCTTTAATGTCTTGGTAGATCTTTCTTTTTAATGCTGAATAATATTACACAGTCTGGGCACATCACACTGAGATGTTTATTTACTCGCTCAATGGGAGTTATCTCTCCTAGCTTTGGGCCACTCAGGGGTTATTGCTTTTGTGCTATTTACCTGGTTCATCCTCCTTCTCCAAGTCTAAATTTTTCACTTGTGTGAAAATAGAGTCATCTTGGCTTGGGATTCATCCTAGTGATTTCCTCTTTACCTGATCACCGACAAAAATACCTCCATTTCCAAAATGGCCATATTGTCATGCAGACTTCAGAGACAGGTTCAGAGACAGGTTCAACAGTGACTCCAAAATGACCATATTAATAGAAATTCTGAAGTTAGGACTTCAACCAACATTGCTGATCACACATCAGTGAAAGAAATGGGGGTATAGTTTCATTCTTAGGCTTCTTGGCTTATCTACCATATTTCTGGTTTGAGTTCTTTATTTATTAAATACCAAAAACATTAACACCCTTTCTGACTCACCCGTCCTTTCCATCCCTACCTGCTCAACCTGCCAGGCCTTTTCAGGCCTTCTGTGAATTTCTACTTCATCACCCGAATAAACAGAACATGTGTTTTTATCAACAACAGTGGAGAGTTGAATGCATCACTTTCTAACAGTAGCAGGTCAAGAAATCATACATACATCACTGCTCCTGGGGAAGCTTTGCTCGAGCCTGTTTTTCTTTTCTCACTAATCCCTCATAATGTCCCTGTTTCATAATGTAATTTAGTGAAATTAAGCTCAAACAGCCCCAAATTATATAATTAATTACATTTGGCTTCAATTACATTGACTAATTGATCCAAGCCTGCTCACAGAGTACCTGTAGCCTAAGGTGGAATAAGCAGGTGGTAGAGGCTCATTAACTTCATTTGTACTAGCTAATTTGGTTTTTTTTTGAAATTGTAACAGATCTCAGATGAATCCCACCAAACATCAGGTGTGTCTCACTTAGTCCATGAATACCGTGCTATACACATGCATGTTACTACTCATCGAGGACCTTTGCTGCATCTATCCTGTAGTACAGCCCCTATCATCAAGCTCGCCACACTGTAGTCCATTCCAAAAAAGCCAAGTTCATTTTTGCAACATGGAACCCTAATGGTGATCTTGGCCTGGGAGGCAGGGCTTTGGTTGTGGGAACAGTAGGAATGACTGCGTGCCCGAGGAGCTCAGTCTGCCACTGTGACATCTCCTCAACAGTTTATAAAGAGTTACAGTGGTGAAATGGTTGCTGAGAATCTAGGACCTTAGAGCCTGACAATCCAAACCGCCCTCCAGGGAGTCACAGCAGTGTCTTTGACATTCAGAAATGCAGAAGCCAGGGCCAACACCAAATAAAAATCTGGAATTTAACAGGCTACCCGGGTGACTTGTATGCATTTTAGCTTCTTGAGAATCCCCATTTTAAAGGAAGGTTTGTGAAACTGAATTCACTTGATATGATGTGTGGCTTTCATACCAGGAAACAGAGTGGGAGACCTAGAGAGAAGCCAATGAGAAAGAGTCATGATCCCTTAACACACCACTCTCCATTGATCGTGCAATCCATCTTCCAGGTTGTTCTTATGTGTAAGGAGCTGGCTGATCTGGATTAATGCCTCCTCTTTCTACAGATTCTGTGTAGGACCCACCAACCTTCAAAGTTCCAGTCTCTATAATGCACCCAACCTAACTTTCTCGCCTCGTTTCCTCTACCACTTTGCCCTGTGTCCTCCAGCTGAGTGGATATGCTTACTCTTCCTTAGATAAACATTGTATATTCCTCCTTATGTGACCTGTTAGCATGGCAGTTTGGTTTTTTTTTTCCATAGTTATATCTAAAGATAACATAAAACACTGGGCTGTTTTGAGTATTGCACAGTAGGATTCTGTACATTCACATTTCTGTACAACAAGCACAATAGATCTCCTGAACACTTTTGTCTCTCCCAGTGGAAACTCTGCACAAATTAGACACTAACTCTGCATTTCTGTAGCCCACAGATCCTGTCTTTCTGTCTCTATGCATTTACCTATCCTAGATGTTTTTTATATTCGTGGCATCTTTGACTTATGCATGGATGCAGCAATGCGGGCGATGTTTAACACTTTTCATTGGAATTATTCCATGCAGCCATGTCCTTCAGCTTGGTCCATGTTGCAGCCTGCATCAGAATAAAGGTAAAGCTGACCAACCCTAAACTGTATGCACCATGTTCTGCTTCTCTCCTTCTGTGAACACTTGGGTTATTTCTACTATCTCTGTTATGAATGTAGCCATGAACACAAGCACATAAAATAGAATTTAGGTTTCCATAACTGTTGAGCACGATGAACATAAAGTCAGAGCATGTGAAGAGGAGGCACAACCTTTAGCATATGCTACTCTAGTGGTTCACTGTCAGAACCTGTATTATTGATTGTTCATCAAACTTCAGAGAAATGAAATTCTGGTCATCAGTTCTCTGATGGCTGTAGCATATGCTCATTGATGGGAAAGGGGAATCCGAGAAATGTAAAGGAACCTGGTAGACGTCTCACTTCAGCATATATGATAATAAAGATTGTAATCTCTTACAATAAGGGTTAGCATTTCATTTAAAAATAAGTTTCTAATCAAATCATGACACTTAAAAAAAAAAACCCACTTGATTCACAGTTCCAAAGGCTGAACAAATCCACAGAAAGTAAAAATTCCCAGTATTCCCTAAGCTCCCTGAAGACTCTTTACAGTAGCACTGCCTGCAAGCTTCCCGTTGGTCTTATAGTATTTTGACTGGGGACTATTTTCTTTGATCTCATTCAATAATATATTTATCCACCTTAACTCTCCCACTAGATCTGCAGCCAAAGTCTGAACGTGGTATTAATGGGCTGCAGTCTCACTGACGGTAATAAGAGTGTGGCTTGCTAACCACATGATAAGATCAAGATGCATATGTGAATTGACCGTATTTATGTTCCAGATGCAAGATGATTATCTCGCAGCAGAGACAACATGATTTAATACATAAGGCAGAAATCAGGGAATCTGGATTTTATTCCTGGCTTTATCACTTGGGCCATGTACACATGAATGTAGTATTTTGTAATTGCATTGTTCTTTCTGACCCTAAACTGCTTCCTCCTGCCACTAACGTACATTACTATATTCAGCCGTGACACCACTGCCTCGCCTCCTTTTCCTCCTGTGTTTCCCCCACCCCCCACCCCGCTTTGTCCTCATCTTCCTTATTTCTTACTAAGTTGCATGACATTTTTATCACATGAACAGTGCACAAATATGTTTTCACCTTTTCTAACATGAAGACAATAAATGTTGATCCCTCCCTAATTACCATGTCTCCATTTCCCCAACTTCTCCTCTTATCCTTAATCTTGTTTTTCTGTTCATTTTTATTTCACTTATTTTCTGACTAGAGTCTCACTCCATTTCTTCCTCACCTTCTCTTTTTAGTAGTTTCACCAGCTTGTGTTACACATCACAGCTTTTTAAAACTTTTTTATTTTATTTTATTTGCATTGGTGTTTTTACCTACGTGTATGTCTGCATACGTGTTTGGCTCACCTGGAACTGGAGTTACAAACCGTTTGTAAGCTGCCATGTGGGTGCTGTGAACCCCGGTCCTTTGGAAGAGCAGCCAGTGCTCTTAATCACTAAGCCATCTCTCCAGTCCCCAAACATAAAATCTTACCACCAAAAAAAATATTCTTCTGAGAAATGCAATGGAAGCATGCTATAGGACACAACAGCAAACAAAGAAACATCCCAGAACACCAGAGGGGTCTCTGTGTCTGCAGGACAGGCATTCAGTGAACTGAATGCTGCTCTCAGTCCATCCTACCCTGTGTCTGCAGGACAGGCGTTCAGTGAACTGAATGCTGCTCTCAGTCCATCCTACCCTGTGTCTGCAGGACAGGCGTTCAGTGAACTGAATGCTGCTCTCAGTCCATCCTACCCCACAGAGAAGAGATCAGACAGCAGCATTCCAGTGATCTGTGAACTCTCTGAAGAATGAACTACCTCTGCATCCCTGCCATGGTATAGTGTTCATGGAGAAGAGAGTCTGATTCACTGCAATTGTCTTTTGGTTCTTGTAAAGAACTTGTCATAACAGCGCCATAAAGAATGGAGAAGGCCAGTCTACAGCTAGGATTGCTAGCAATGTAGGGCCATACAGTTGCCATCCTTCACCTTTAAAAGTGTGGGTCACTGAAAAGGTCCAGCATGGGCTTATAAAAGGGCTTGGACAAAACTCGGTGTTTTCCTAGGTCATGTTGGCAAACAAGCAGAGAGGAGAAGGCTGGAGAACGGCTCCTTTGACCAGAATGTGTTGTTTGGAATTGTACTTTTTTTGTTCCTTTCAAGTTCCGATAGTTATACATGGAGTGACTAAGGGTGAAGTTAGCAGTCGGTAATTTTTGCCTCAATAAAATACTATTGGCAAAAATAAAGATCCATGTTTTCTTGACCCGGATACTTCTGCAAAATACAGAGCGCTTTTGAAAATAAATGTGAGATGCAGTGTTTTGGAGACACTGAGCAGTTTAGTAATCTCAATTGTGTAAACACACACGTTTGCACACATCCTTGAGAATATATATATAATCTTTTCTTTAAAAAAAAACGGAGCAGGCAGGCTGAAACATAAAATTACAGACCACTTTGGCACATGGCGAATAGGATGAATTAAATGGCTTCATGTGACCTGTGTCCTCAAAGAGCTCTTTTTTTTTTTCTTTTGTCTTTTGTTTTACCTTTTCCAGTATTCTTCTTTTTAAAAAAGCACAAAAGGTGACACTGAAGTCCTTGCCACATTCCAGTCTTCCTCTTTCTAAGAGGTAAGCAGTCTTCTGAAAGAATGTAGACCCTTTCTGTTTATGCCTTAAGTTTTAAGAACTTAAGTTTTAAGAACTTAAGGCATAAACAGGATATGTTTAACCTCGATCAATATATAACACTGAGAAGTCCTTTTAAAAGCAGTGAATTCTTTACAAGATTATGCCATAAAAAAATCACTGATTCATTTAATACATGTCTTTCTTAAATTCGCTGTCTATATTCAACATATTTTCTAATTTTTTTCAATACTTAGACCAAGATCGAGTACTCCCAATATTATGTAAGAGCTAACACACTTGACAAACTGTTCCCTTAAATATGGGTAGATGCTACTTAATCCTGAAGAACTGCTGGACATATGGTTCTCAACAGCAACACTAGCTATAGGCAGTGTTTTACATAACCATTATCATAATAAATCAACTTGGAATCTCCTCCAGCATTTGAATTTTGGTATATAATTGAAACAAGACTGACCCTGAGCGGATGAGCGGATACTTGTAGACTCAATTCTCAAATGCATTTTGTGGGGAGTTGTTAGACCATTCTGTGTTTTATACATGGTAAAAATGAATGTCCCATGATATTAAAAAAAAAAAAAAAGATATGGAATCCAGACCCCAAGCTTTTCTTTTCTCACAAGCTCTGCTTGTAGTCTTTGAAGATGGGAGTTGCAGATTCAAGAAGAAAACGAGCCAGGTTAGAAAAGCATGTGACTTGACAGCCATTAAAACAAATCCCAGAACATATACCTAGCCCAACAGCATACTTGTGATGTTTGAATTACAGAGGATGCTAGCATGGACTGCAAAAACTTTACAAATTCCCAAAAAAGTTATACTCAGCCTTTGTATGTGTGCATTTCTGAGGACAAAGTATATACTCTGTTCTACAAAGCCATAAAAGGAATTCCCTTTCCCTGAAACTCTGAAAAAACTCATGGTGTAAGGGGAAAATGAGGAAAACTGAGAACATGTACTATGGGCTCCATTAAAAAACCAACAGGAAGTTAGCAGTTGTGGGTACCACTGTGAATCTGATACTTGGGCAGCACTACTGCATCTGGGTGGGTAGTACCCACAGTGTCTGGGCTGCACTTCTTACCAGTCTCTTACTTCTTAGTCTCCTTGCTAAAGAAGCAGTTTTAGTGAACCCTGACTCTGCACACCATAACAACCATTGCCATCAGGGTTCACACAGCCATAGCAGCCATTGTCTTCAGTTAAGGGAATTCTAAGGTAAGAGCATTTAGTATAAGAATATCTACTGGCACTGGAATTTTCTAATTAATCATGAAGACCCTGGTTCAGTAATGGTCCCTCTGGTGCTGAAAAATGAGGCTAAGATGAGTTTAGGAAGCCTTGTGTTATTTTAGCATACCAGACATGTAAAAGATGAATAGAAACGTCACTGGATGTTTGCTTTGGCTAGCCCATCCCAAGGATGTGTCTGTTCCGGTGAGTCACACAATTCATAACACTTGGTCTTCAAGATGAGAACAGACATGGTATGTTTTCCTAGAAGAATCCTATTTCCCTTGTGAGCCGTAACCAGAGCTCTTTGCCTACCGAGCAAAGAGTGATTGATGGTTGTGATTCTGACAATCAACAAGAAGAACTTTCACAAGAGAGAATGAGTTTTTTCAATGTCAAGCCTGTGATTACATTCAAATGGACATAGAGGTCAAACTACTCACTATTCAAGAATGGAGGTAGCTATCCAATGAGACAGAATATTGCTTGTTGGTTCTTGGAGGTTATACTGGGGACAAAAGAGTTTAATGTTTCACTCAATAGGCATGTCTCTAATAAGTGATTTGTTAATAGCCATTTTAGAGGTCCTTCTTATCTAAAGATAAAATTATGCTTCTAGCAGAGAAATAATGTCTAACATATTCTATTGTCAACTGTGCAGGCTTGTTTTATTCAGCATTTGGGCAAGGCTTAGGGTTAAAAGATCTCACCAATCCATCAGTAAGAGGCTCCTATTGCTGGGTCTTAGACTCGGGAAGGGCTTAGAAGAAAGTGAAAAATAGAAGCCATTTCTGGGCTACATCAGAATGAGTCACTCAGTAAAGAATGCCTCTTTCNCTGAGGTTATATAATTGGTCTACATTCACTTGGCCCCTACCCAAGAACAAGACAGCTATGGCTGAGTATATGCCTTANACATAAGAGGAACTCAAGCATGTGTTGAGTGACAACAGTTTGATAATGGATTTGAGCATGACATCATTGGTGAGAGAACTTTCCTGCAGGCCTGGAGCTTACTCTTCCCTTGGAACATAAAGGAGTGGAGATCGTAANGCTGAGCCAAATCCAGTAACAGCAACATCTGCTTGATGAGCCCTTAGCATATATCAGGCCATATTCTAAATATCTTACACATGTTAACTCTCATAACAAGCCAAGGAGATGACTGTCACGGTCCATTTTATGAATGGAAAACTGAGGCCAAGAAAACCTAAGNAATGTATTCAAAGTCATATGGTTTATAAGTCACACACTCTGGGTTCAAACCCAGGCTGTTTCATTTCGGGATCTGTAGTCTTAGTTACTGTCTTAAACCATGGCTTTTGGAACAGAAACAGTGACCGAAAGCCTTGTTTTATAACATGTCCNTGTTTTGAGAGGCTATTTCATGACAACAGTGGGATAGAATGTGGTGATTTTCAGGGCACAGACCCTGGAACCAATGGTTTTTTTTTTTTTTTTTTTCTTTTAAAAAATACTGCCCATGGCTCACTGGTGGTTCTATGTAGATTGCCAACATTAAACTGTCGGTAATATGCCTTGCCTCAGAGAGACTTTCTGAAGATTAAGTAAAGCTCTTAGTGTGTTTGTTACACATGGTAATGATAAGGATAATGATAATAATTGACATTTATTGAGTGTTTGCTATTTACTTACTAAATATCTAATAAATTCTGATTAAAACAGCTTGGTGCACTCAATGTCTACCACATTTGGATGGTTTCTAATATTCTCTAACAACAGAGACTATAGTGACCATCAATTAATTTAAGGACTTTACCAACTACAAACTAACAGCTTTAAAAACTGGTTCTACAAAAGCTCTATGCACTAAAAAAATTGTTGAGTCAATGAATTAAAGATAACTAACCAAGTGTTGCTTTGATTGCATCCCTGCTGACTAGAAATTAATATTGTCAAATGACGTCAGTAAACATTTTTAACACCTGCTTTAGCCATTTCTTTCTACCCACATAGGAAAACCCAGTATCAAATCTAGGTGTTGTTCTATCTTCTAAAAATTTTGAGACAATTTAGACATAAGGGAAATCAGAGAGAACAGTAGGCCAGGAGCAGAGAGAACATATTAGCTCTTTCATGAACCATACTTAATCTTAGAATACCCACGGTGTTACTGTAATTCGCAATGAAATCCAAGAAGTCTGGCCTCGCAATAGAAGCATCTTGCCAATAGTCCTTAGGTAGCACTAATCTGTGAAGGTCAACCAGTGGCAACATCCTGATTCTTTGGGATTTCATAAGAGAAAGGCTGTTGCTTTGCATCATCCAGTTGAAGCTGAAGAGAAACCTTTGGCAAGTGGATGGAGAAGAGGGGAAGGAAAATATGGTAAGAGTTAGGTGGGAGTTTCAGGATCACAGCCAAATGCAGTCCAGACCTGGCAAGGAGCTGGGAATGAAAATGGGCCAAGATGAATATCTAACTTTCAGTCTACAACTATAAATTAGGGGATATGAGAGGAGACTGCCACAGGATAACTAAGGGCTTCCTGGGTATAGCATTAAAAAAAAACGAGAATTTAGGGAAGCTGGCTGCCTTAGAATAGTAGTGGTTTGTATACTTCAAGTCTCTTGCTGCAGTAAAGCTCATGCCTCTATTTGGAGATCTGGTTAATAGGTCTCAGACTTCCCCCTGGAATAATGCAAGATATATGTATAGGTATGCATATATGTAGTTTCCTGCGGGGAAGAGATTATCTCTTTTATTTGATTCTCAAACATTCTATCCAAATTGCAGCATAACCACAGCAAGTGAACTCTATATAGGCCTCATAATTTGGAATTGACATCGATCAGACACGTTGACCTATCTTTTTAATATCACAAAGAACACAAATAACATAGCATTAAACCAAAGCATTGCAGCAGGTTGCAACTCTTCATCCCCAAAGAGGACTCAGCTAACAATGAGCAGTACCTGCTTTTGATGATATAAATCACAAAAAGAGACCAGAGCCTGATCAGCAGGCTGAGTTCTCTTTGCAAACACTGCATCCTTCCATCCTGGCCATTGCCTCTCCATTCTTAAGCCTCTCATGTTTATCACAGATGCTAATGTAACCCTAGGAATACACATTAACTGCAAATGTGCCCAACAACCCATTCAGATTGGCGGTTACAAAAGGCTCTCAACCTAACAAGGTTTCTATGGCACAGGGAAAAAAATGGAAGTTTTCTTTCACAAACATAAAGCTATTGAGTTTAAACACCTTTACAGGCCAACAGGTTATTTTCTTACTGCTTGTTTATTATGAAACAATGCCCTTATGTCTTGATGGTGATGGTCAATGTGGTCTGTCCTCTGTTGTTAATTCTACTTGATCAATAGTGGCTCGCCGTTTTCGGAAAGCTTTGTCAAGCCTGTGAAATCAGAATCGTGGGGCTCAGAAGCAGTGCCTGTAGGTGACAGGGGATTGTAGCAAGCAACCTGTCGGGTAAGCTTCTGTTCTCCAGGCCTAGTGACTATTTGTAGAATAGAATTTTTTTTTTCACTGCGGCACTGAAACTAAATAGGCACAATCGCTTTGTATGTTTATTTGTTAAGAGGTGTCTGGCTTAGACAGTGAGGATGGCTCCTGGATCCTTGAAGTTCCATCTTTAACTGCAAATGTGCCCAACAACCCATTCAGTAAATGTCTACTGAAAGAGAATTGGTTTGACTCATCCAACACATTGGCGAGCTTCTCACACAGTTCTTGCCTATCATGAGCCATATTCATCCAGTTGGCACCCAGCACAAGGCTCCTTGCCTTATGTGAGTGGGTGGCAGGCTTTTAAAGCATGGCCCTATTTGGTTTTATTCCCAACTTGCTCTGTAAGTGACATGATCACTCAACTAGACTTTGCCTTGTACTGGCAAGGAGTGAAAAACTCAAACTGTTCTTGTTGCCTGACAGTCTTTGTTTAAAGACAATAAGTGTATGGGCTACTTAGAAAAACTGTCTTTAACATAATTACGTGCTCTGGGAATTATGGAGGTGAAACATTTTCATCTTAGCATAAACAGAAGTCAAGGCGCTCTTGAGAATAACTATGATTACCACTTTGCTGGCCTTCATACTCACATTTCAGACATTTTTTTTAACTCTATGTGCTTTTATTCTTTATGTATAATTGTACCTAAGACTTTTTCTTTTGAATAATTTCCTTGCAAATTCATACATTGGAAAATATTGAAAGAAACTTTGTAAAACTTACAGTGGGAGACAAAATATTATTAAATGCATTCACCAAGAGAACGCCATGTAAGGAGTACTTTGTATAGCTTTTGTTCATGTAACTTCAGGCATGGCCTTCCTCTGATCAACTCTACAGAGGGTAAAAGCTACCTCCAAGGGTCATTTTAAGAATTAAGTGTGCGAATACATGTGTTCTAGCACCAGACATGACACATGGCAATCAGTGACTTTGCCCAATTAGTGCCATTCGTATTATTGCACACTTGAAGCAGCAGTTGTAGAATAGTTTAGCAGCAGGAAAAAAGAGCACCCCAATCTCGCGCCGTTTCTTTTCGCCATTAAGTGACAACTTTCCTTCAATTCATCTCCATCATGGCTTTCTGAGAGAACAGCGGGATAGAAATAAGTTCAATCATTCTTCATCCCGGACCTCACAACAATCTCAGAAAATCCTCCCTGATCGTCAACACATCTACATCTAGAGCATTCACTATGCACATGGGCACACTTGCACAGACGGTCAATTTTTGTGAGATCCTTTTAGAATCCCAGTAAGCATCCTCGGACGAGGTTCATTCTTTAGCCTGACTTATATTCTATTGCAAATGGAAATATAAGCAGTATGGAATGCCACTTAAAAGCATGGGCCTTGAAGGCAGACTGCTTGGTTGCAAATTCTGGCTCGGCTCTGTTCAGTTATTCCCCCTTCCACCAAGGTTCTTTGTCTGTGAAGGTACCTTTATGGAAAAGCCATGGGAGTTAATTGAGAGGTTGTATAGGAAACTCTGGGTCCAACACCTGGCGCCTTGTAAATGCTCAGTAAGCTTTAGCTATCATTCTGAGCTGCAGATGTACATTTTTGTCTCGAAGTGTTCCTTCTGAGTCTTTACTGTTCTTTCCTCTAGGTGCATATGCGTTCCTCTCCATCCAAAACTGTGGAGCATATAGTAGTTGTCTCCCATAGTCTTTGTTTACTAATTCTGTCTTCTTTGCTGTTTCTTATTCTCATTCTACTAGGTGACACTCTCCTAACTCTTGGTCATATTTTATTTCTGCTTTTGCATACCCGATGCTGTGATTTAGAGGTAGCTTGAAGTATTCCCCAGAGGTTCAATTGCTAGAAGTTTAAAGGTGGGACCTAATAGAAGATATCTTAGATATTTGAAGTGTTGCTCTCAGACTGAAGTAATATAGTTCTTGCAGGACCCCAGTTGGTTCTTATAAAAAAGAACAAAAAATGCCTCTGCCCAGCTGGGCAGTGGTGGCTCATGTCTTTAAACACCAACACTTGGGAAGCAGAGGCAGGCAGGCAGATCTACAAAATGAGTTTGAGACCAGCCTGATCTACAAAATGAGTTCCAGCACAGCCAAGGCTACACAGAAAAATCTTGTCGAAAGAAAGAAAGAAAGAAAGAAAGAAAGAAAGAAAGAAAGAAAGAAAGAAAGAAAGAAAGAAAGAGAGCCCCTGCCCATCCTGCAACCTATGTCTTGATCAGAAACCAAGATAATGTGGCTTCTTATTTATGGATATTCAGCTTCAAAACTATGAGTAAGATAAAATGCACTCCTTAAAATATTTGTATACAGCAGCAGAAACAGAAAAATGTACCAATGACACCTTTTTTACATTATAAACTTTGTTATTAGCTGCTGCGTGTTGTAAATTTCATTTAATTGATGTTAGATTTTGATTTGCCACACATTTGGGTTACCTGGAATAAATTTAGCTTGCTTTTCAACAGTGCTAGGGTATATTCAGCAAGACTTTGGACTATAGCTAATTCAGTCTATCTTTGTTGAGGATTTGTCTGACGTCTCTGATGCTGTCTTTCCACTGTGGTTGGTAGGAATATGAGCTGCTCCATCCCATTTGCCTCACTAGTTCTCTCCAGTGGTCCTTTCCCTCATATCGCTCTTTTACTCTCATGTGTGTACAGATCAGTTCTCAGCCAGAAACTTGTGGCCACCTCTCCCACATACAATTTCTAGGTACCCACTTCTTCATAATAATGCCCTTTAAATATAGGAAACAGACTATATATTTGTTACAGTAATAATTGGAAAGGAGATAAATATTTCTTTAGAATACATTTATTATTGATGAGAAACATCACTCTTTCTCCTGATTTTGCCCTTTTTCTTTCTTATATCCCATCTCTTCCTGCTTTTTCTCTCTTTCTGAGTGTGTGTGTGTGTGTGT
>NC_034591.1:28039197-28041010 GCF_900095145.1 Mus pahari | reverse complement strand
CTCTCTCTCTCTCTCTCTCTCTCTCTCTCTCTCTCTCTCTCTCCCAGTAAAGCTTGCTTTCCAAAACTCTGTCTATCAAATTCTAAGCATCTTGGCCTCCATGAACGCCAGTGTTGCCTCTCTCAGCTGGACCACAATGTTCAGCTGCTCCTCTACACTGTCATCCCTGATACACCCCAGTCATTAAGCTGCTGTAATCATAGGACTCGCTTTCCTTGCTTCTCTTCTCGCAGGAAATGACAGTCACCTAGATGTTCAAGGTGGGATACCGAATCCAGTCTTTCTGGCTCCATCCTCGTTAGAAGTTGAAATCTTCAGCTATTATTTCCAAAAGCTAGTTTTAGGGGCAAAACATTACACATCTAAAGATAAATTTAAAGGAATAACAAATGCAACATATTGCAGAATGTACAGGCTCATGTGTGTTATTAAATACATTCCTCAATCTAGGCATGCATTATGTTTGTTGGGTATTTTTCTGTGTGTGTGTGTATGGGGGGGGTCTCCCTTCTGAAAACATTTAGCTTTTAGATTCTTGGCTCTGGGCCAATTTTGTGTAAAAGCCACAAATTTTGAAGCTTTTATATAATTTTAAATCCTAGATAGGATACAATTATGTCTTTTGTAAATGACTTAGTCAATTAAGGTTTTCCTAAAAGAAGAAAATTTGATTTTGTTGTTGTTGTTGTTGCTGCTGTTGTTGTTGTTATTGTACTCTGGCTATTAATGCCATGCAATCCCTAAATGTTGAAAGTGAAGTTCTCCTATATGCTAGCATTGCAAGAACTGTTTAATATACATATGAAGCCAATGCACAAAAAGATGGTGCAAGCAAGGGTTAAACTTTTATACCTCTACATGCTTATATTAAGCATAATCACATTGCTCAAAGCTCAGTTAGCTTGTAGAAGGTTTTTCTGTAAAAGACACAGAAAAACCGTACACACATGAACGGTGTGAGTTACACTAAACCTTTTGCTTGAACAAGAATACATGTTTATACAATGTTTATTCTGCATATGGAAAATTGGAAACTGAGGAATTCATACTTAACAAAAATTGCCTTTGAAATTTAATCACTGCATTCTGAGGCATACAATGGGATTTTGCATTTCCTCATTGAGACATTTATTGTTCCTGCAGAAACCGTATTATTTCTTATTCCTAAATCTGTCTTCTATTAAACTAAATAAGTCTATAAATCAATAATAACCTTTCAGATATCAACCGTTCCATAATTACGCCTTCCATATCTAGGTAATTGTTTGCATGTTTTATATAAAAATAAACAGGGCAAGGCATGTTTTGCTTGATTGGAAGGAGGGTCTAAAGATTTTAGTTGGTTTTCAACATTTGTGAAATTTGTTTTTATCCTCTTTTCCATTACATTTAAAAGTTAATCTATTTCACACAGAGAAGCAAAAAGATGGGCTGATGCAGATCAACTCTGCAGGAATAAAACTGACAAACCAAGCTCTCCATTTGAACTTGATGTGGATTCTATCATAGTATCATAGCTTCCACTAAAAACAACAGCAGACTTGTCAGTTAAAGAAATGTGTGATTTTAGTTGAATCAGGATCTGAGTATCTTTCTGACAATTCCTCTGTGTGTCTCGACAGGAAGTGGCTGAATGGCCACTCCAGATTGATCTCAGATTCAGAGACACCAGCATCTTGAAGCTGCTCTCTCTGTGGCGGGAAATGACAGCAACCAGAGAGGCCTGCGGCTGTTTTCCTCGATGCCTAGTCTGTGTGCCAGCCATCTGTGTTCATTTAGACTCTGTGTGTGTGTGTGTGTGTGTGTGTGTGCG
>NC_034591.1:28006228-28039144 GCF_900095145.1 Mus pahari | reverse complement strand
GCGTGCGTGTGTGTGTGTGTGTGTGTGTGTGTGTGTGTGTGTGTAGGTGGAGAGGGCAGTGAGTGACAGAGCTCAGGTTGCAGGTCTCAGCACGGGTTTTGATACAGAATGAGACCTTCTGCCTGATGCCTGCCTCTCTAACAAGACCCCTCATCTGCTGGGCCCTCCAGAGAAGTAATTTCACCAAGACCAGCTGCGAGGGGAATGTTTTGTGTTCTCTTTATTCAAAGTGAAAGATGTTAAACAGAAATTTTCAGAAGCACTTTTGTTTAGAAAATGGGAATGGAAGATCACGGAAACTGGAAAACATCCATGAAATTAGCCCGAAATCATGGCCAATACTGATCATTTGCCGACAAGCTGTCTGTCAGGGAAGCCACAACAATGGTTTATTCAGGGCATCCTAGGGCGACAGTGCTGTGCCGGCGCTAACCACACATTGGTACAGAGGTCGACATTTTATGTTTTCACTTTTGTCATTGCACTAGAGGGTCCATGGCACATTAGTAGCAGGCATCCTCAAGTACTCATTGCTATCTTTCTTTCTCAGATGCATTCCACTAGTGGGAATTAAGAGAATATAGATTTAAATAAAACTCGTGAGGACCCACAGGAGTCCCTAAGACTGGGAACGTGAAGAGATCCAGATAAAGGCCACACTTGGTCTCACTGATCTCAAACTTGGTTTACACTTGTTGAAAAGCTAACTCTGTGCCTATGAATAGGAGGTGGAAATGAGCTAATCTGGCTGTATACATTTGTTATTTATTATTTATAACACAAAACCCTAACAGCCTATAATTAATATACATATTTATAACATTTCACAATATCCCTATGGCCTTTAGCATTATTGCAATATTTCTTCAAAGAATCTCTCTTCTCTCCTCTCTTCTCTTCTCTCCTTTCCCCTCCCCTCTCCTTCCCTCCACTCCCCTGTCCTCTCCCCTTTCCTTCCCTCCCCTCTCCTATCCTCCCCTCTCCTTCACTCTCCTCCTCTCCCCTCCCCTTTCCTTCCTCCCTCTCCTTTCCCCTTCCCTCCCCTTTCCTCCCTCACTTCCCTCTCTCCCCCCTCCCCTCTCCTCTCTTCCCCTCTCTTATTCTCCTGACTTCTTTGCTCTCCTCTCCACCTCCTTACAGTTGCAGTTCCTGTAGCTTTCATTGCTCTGACCTTCTGGGAATGTCTTTACCATGCATCCATCAGTACTGCAGCACTAAGCCCATACCTAATCGGTTGCCATGCCCAATCCAGGAGCTCACTTTCTAAGTGTCACATCTGCCTACAGCAGAGTGATTTCTATTCCCAACTTAGTGTCAAGTTATCCATCGATGAAACTATTAAAAAATAGGTGTGAAACTGTCCTTCTTAACTTCTGCCCAAGGGGGACATTTTCTGTGTATTAACAAGACTTAAAAGCTTACTCTGAAAATAGCTCCTGAACTCAGGCAGAGCCAAGAGCCCATCCTGCATCGCAGAGCACTGCGTTTCCAATGCTGAGAGCAACGGGGCCCTCAGAAGAGTAGGAACACTTTCCAGAATGCTTCACATACTTTGAGAATTATATAAGATGAGAAACAGACTCACCTGGGTTGCATTTCATCTTAAGTAGTCACTGGTCCAAGTGTGTACAGTACCATGCAAAAGATTCATAAGGAACTGTTAGAAACAGCTGTACCCTCGCTGTTCTGGTATTTGACAAATACCATGAAAGCTTTCTTCTTAGGTAAAAGCAGTCTCTTCCTATGGCATTGATAAAATGCTTTTTCCACATTTTGAAATTTGCGGACTCAAGTTACGGAGTCTATCTCTCATGAATTGCCCCTCTAGAAACTATATATCATATATATATATATATATATATATAAAATTAGTATGTGGCAAACCAAAAGTGGGGAATGAGTGGCAGAGTCCAGAGTGGTGTGCTGTTCTCAGACTTAGGAAACTAAGAGATGATGTCAGCACCAGGAGAAATGGGGACATTAGGAGACAAGAAATGCACTGTTTAAAACAATGTTGGAGGTAAGAGTAACGGACTTCACTGAAATTGCCAAAGAACAAATCTGATGGATAAAATTTGTCTTTAATTTCCTCCTTGTGTGCTTTGCTAAGGAAAAACAAAACTTTAGAGATGTATCCGTTTGCTTGTATTTAAAAGTCAAACATTCTGGGCCAGGGAGACGGCTTAGCAAGTAAAAGTTCTTGCTGCCCAAGTCTCATGACCTAAGTTTGATCCTCGGCATGTAAATAAAGGTGAGTGGAGACAATCAACTCCGCAGACAAGTCTTAGGATCTCTACCTTCATACCATGGCACACAAGTGCTCACACATCACATATAGAAAGAGAGAGAAAAAGGGAGAGAGAGAGAGAGAGAGAGAGAGAGAGAGAGAGAGAGAGAGAGAGAATAATAAATTCTAAAAATTTAAATGAAAACTGTCCAGTGTTCTACAGTATACTTTTGGATTTATAAACCCAAAGGATTGAACAGATGTTCATGTTCATCGTAGCTTTGTCATTGCAGCCAAGAAGTGCAGACCCAGAGGTTCATCAATAAATTAATGAATAAATAAAATGTGGTTTTATATATAATGAAATGCTGTTAATAGGTTACACTTAGGAACATATGTTACTGTGTGCAATAGCAATTAGTGAAAAGGATGTCATTAATTTGAAAGAGAAAAAGGAGGGGTGTATGAGAGGGTTTGGAGGGAGGAAAGGGAGAAGGGAGTGTAACTATAATTACAAAATAGCAAACGCTGTTCATGCTCAAAATACATGGTACTCTGACTGTATCACTTCTTATAACTAGGATAAGTATTGAGGATGTTAAACTCAGTAAAAGAATGGGTTGGGTGTGACTACATAGGAGAGGGCTTGCATCAAATGTTTAAGGCCTGGATTTAATTCCCAGCACCACAGTTAAATAAGCCAAACCCACAAAGACAAGCGCTGTATGGTTTCTCTTATATGTGGTACTTGCAATATTTAAAGTCAGAAAGATACATAGAACAGTAGCTACCAGGAAAATTGGCAGCTGTTTATTAGCATTAGCAGACACAGTTTGAGTGAGATAGGACACACACTCTGGAGATGGAGCCCTGTCATTTCACAGGAGTATGAGTTTGCTTACTGAATTATATGTTTCAAATAGTTAACATAGTAAGCTTTATGTTATGCATGTTGCTTTTTTTTTTTTAAAGTATTTTGACCTGGGGTATTAGCTTAGTGGTAGTCCTCTTACCTGCAGTATGTAACACCCTGGATCCAATCTCACACACTGGGGGAAACTGAGTCTCAAAGAAAAGCTATGTACAAACACTGAAAGCAAATCAAAGAAATGTTTCCAAAAGACGAATGAAATCTGTATGCCTGGATCATCCTAGACTCATCCACTTGCTAGCTCATCTCTATGGGATACAATGATGAGCATTAAAAGAACTAATATGAAATTCCTTTGCATCTCCTGATTCTCCATAAATATGAGTTTCCTCTGCAGTTAACAAAGCACTCTCTGAACTTTTACCCTCCACAGAATTAGACCTCAGGGGTCTGTGGGCCTCATTCATACTGAACTGAAGATCTTCAAAGAAGAGCTGGCAGGGAACAAAGGAAGACAAAGGTGATTCAGGAAGCACCGCTTCCCGGACACAAAGACTAGAGCAAAGGAAGACGTAGCTGCAGCCATAAGGCTCAGTCTGCACAGGACTTGTCTTGCTACTATAAGGACCAGAGTCTGATTCCTAGACCTACAGAAGAAAGCCAGGAGTGGTGACACAAGAGCTTGCAGTCCCAGTGCTTAAGAGGTAGAGACAGCAAGACCCCCTCAGGCTTGCTGACCAGCTAGTCTAGCTTACCTGGAGAGCTCTGGCCAGTGAGAGACCCTGCCTCAAAAAGAAAAAGGCCTGATGAACACTTGAGATTGTCCTCTGTGTCCCACATGCATGTGAATATACCAAAACACACACAGACGGCATACACAGAGTATACACACACAGAGCATACACGGTGCACACACACACATACACATATACATATCATACACACACAGAGAACATACACACAAGTACACACATACATATACACACACAGAGAACATACACACATACACACACACAGAGCATACACAGCACACATGCATACACACCATACACACACAGAGAGAGCATACAGATAGACACACACAGCATACACAGAGAGAGAGAGAGCATACATACACAGGGCATACACAGCACACACACACACACACACACACACACACGGATCATACAGACACACACACAGCATACACAGAGAGAGCATACACAGCACACACACACATGCATACACCACACACACACACACACACACACACACACACACACACACACACACGGAGCATACACAGAAATAGGCAGACGATTTCAGTCTCTCGGCACTTCATTAGCAGAGAAGACACTTGAAGGGAAGACTGAGACCCTGCCAGGGTGAGAAGCTATCACTGACATTAGTTTCAAAAAGAAGACTAGAAATTATTACAATTGTTGAGCATGTAATTATAAAGATCTCAAGATCATCATAAGTGTCGCAAAAGCACTTAGCATTTTGCTAGGTAATGATAATTCCTGATTTTTGTAAGAAAGAAATTCCCACCATAATGTTTATCAAAACCCGAACTACACGAATGGAAAAGTTCTTCCAAAAAAGTCTAAACAAGTGGCCGAATCTCGGCTTTGTTTTATTTTTTTATTTTTTCAAGAACAATGCAAAGCCAGCACACAAAAATCAGATACTACTCATTACGCTAGTAACTCATTCGTCAGCACAATCGAAAACTGCAGGAGACCCCAAGGTCATTTACAGTGGTGTTGAGACCAGAATCAAGCGCCCTAATTCTGAGATAAGCACATGAATCCCAATAGGGGTCACAAATCAGCCACAGAACCCCACTAAGGACACTAACCCCAATACCCAATATAGGCGTAGCAGAATAAACCCACCACACAATTCTGGCTGTTTGCCTCCGAAGCCATGTCCAAAATGAACCTCACTCATTCTGTAAATGCTCAGTGATTTATAATCTAGATCACAGAGTCCCATCCATAACCACATTTGTCTTAGCCCTGTTTAGTCTGTTTGTCAGCAACCCCACATATACACACACACACACACCACCTCATGAATAAAAGTTTCTATAACTCCAAGTCTAGACAGACAGCTGGCATCCTGCCTCCTGCTTTGCATCACAGGCATTTTAAAGAGACACCTCTGTGGTCTTCATTCATGGAAAACAGTCATTTATACTCCACGAGATTCAAAACCCCAGGGAGGTACTTTAGTAATTTAGCATTTTTGTTTCAGTGAAAATATTATTTCTAGTTCATAATGGGAAGTTCAAAAACATTGCTTCTTATCATTGAAAGCTTTCCGAAGTGTATAATCTGGACTCTTTATAGGTATGTTGCCTATAAAAAAGCCCTGGGGAACAAAAATCGGGTCTTCCTACAAAGAAATGCCTTCAGTATCTCCAGTTGCTTGAGGACAAAGTCTTTAATTTAGGGCTGAGTGAGACTCACAGATAAACACTTTAAAGTCTTGGGATCTGCACTTAGCTTTAACAAGCTTTTAAGATGGGATGGGGGCGTGCTTCTCTGTCTGCCGGGCAGACTGTGAAGTCACAGAGCACACAGGGCTTTGTCCACGAGTTCAGTATTCTGTGCCAGATTCTTCATGGAAGCCCAGGCAGCACAGGGATCTTGCCACCGAGGGGGAGTGGGTGAAGTTTGAATTCTTTCTCTTATTGACCTTCCCTGAGTTCATGTCCACCTGGCCCTGCAGAATGAGACCTTGCCTGGAAAAAAAAAAAAAAAATTCAGATGAGCTGAGAGATAATGAGGGGGGCTTAGTGAAAGAAGGTGAGATAAATCCAATTCAATAGACATAGATAGGGCATCAAATTGTCCACGGCATCCCTGTGGAGGTAGAGATGAGAATGAGATGGCTAAGCTGGGCAGTGGTGGCCCATGCCCTTAATCTTAGCACTCGAGAGCCAGAGAGAGGCCTGTGGATCTCTCTGAGTTCCAGTCCAGCCTGGTCTACAGCGTGAGTTCCAGGACAGCCAGAGCCACACAGGGAAACGCCGAGTTGAAAAACAAAACAAAACAAAACAAACAAACAAACAAAAGACTTCTGGCATTATAGTGTGGGGAAAATACATTCTATTGATGTAAGCCACCTTGTTTATGATACTGTGCTGCTATAGCAGCCTAGGAAACTGATATATACCTCACCTCCAAACTGCCTGTTTATTAGTCTCAGGTGAACATGGGCATCAGTATTATTACAAGGGCACCCCAGGTGATTCCCAGGTTGTAGCATTTGCGGCCCACGCAGACTTCTCAGACTTTAAACTCTAGGGTGAAGACCCAGCCCTCTGTAGTCCCTCCAGATGATCCTTGCTGACACGAGCCGATGTTTAAATGCTTGGTTAACAGCTACTACAGAGCAAGGGATGCTAACCATCAGGAATGAGAAAGAGCAATAAGCAGGAATGTTCTAGAAAACAAAAAGAGTCATTTGTGTGTTTTCCTGAACGGCACTGAGAATGGTGCCTCTGGAAACCTTTACCCATCCAGCTTCTGGAGACGCTGAGGCAGGGGAATCCGTTGAGCCCAGGAGTTCGAAGGCAGCCTGGACAACCATGTCATTTCCAAATTTGTAGACGCTGCCCTCAGATCATTGCCACTGGGACACAGGACCGCTCAGGCTCTAGACGGAGACTGTATCTGTACCATGTGTCCGGAAGCAGAAATCAAGGGCCATCTAAACCCTCGAGATCCAAAGCGTGGCTAGGGCCAGCTTCTTTTCCCTTCAGTTATTAGATAACTGCCATTTCTTTTTCTCCATACCCCAAAGAATACAACAGGCCAGTAGAGAACATTTGGTGTGGAACTCTGCCCTTGACCATAACCAATCTATGTGTGAGTGACTACAGAAAACCACTAAGGATAGGGGCGGGACTTTGGTAAAGGCTGCGGGAGGAGCGCTGCTTGGTAGAAAAGAAAATATCAGCTTTTATTTTCTTTTCAGAGATGAATGGTTTCAGAGTCGTGTTTACATTTGTTTGATTTGCGTGTGCCTTCCCTCAAGCAGAAAGCCTTTTCTGTAAGCAGTGAACAATACTCTTCTTTAGGGGATTTCATCCTGACCACATCTTCGGCTTACCTTCTCCAGCACCTGGAGGATCTGGGGTAATACATCTGCGCTGTAAGTCACCATGTCTGTAACATTACACCAAAACAGCGCGTGTGTGAGATCCTAGGTGATCTTGGCTTAGAAAACATCCTAGGAGAAAGAGTGACGTCACCTCTGATAAACACTAGGAAAGTTAGGAAATGGACGGAGGTATGCCTCTGAGGCGCCATCCCTCTTCTTGGAGTACGCTGTGTCCTCAGGAGCCAGGACTCCTCAGAGGAGATGATCTAATAAGATGGCAACATTACTCTCCAGCTCCCCGTCTCTCAGTCCTTGAAGTTCACCCAATGTTGTGGTTTAGGCCCTGGTTCCTTATGGATTTGGGTCTCGTGCTTGCTCTGCAAGCCTTGTGCCACTGCCCTGTACTCCCTAGCCCTCATTTTGAGACAAGCGTATTGTAAAATTGTCTGATCGGGCCTTGAAGTTTTTCCTGCTGTCTAAACAGGACTTGAATTTGGAATCCTCTTCCCTCCCTCCCTCCCTCCCTCCCTCTTAGCTAGGATTAAAGCTCTTCACCACCAGGTGTGCAGTTATGTTCTAATGAGCTGAGACCAAGGAATAGTCTAACGTGCAGTCAGTGAAGAACATACCTTGGCAGGATATGGTGGCACATGCCAAATTAACCCTTTCCTTCCCAACTTCCTTTGGTCATGGGCTTTATCAGAGCAATAGAAACCAAAGACAGTCTCCAACGGGCAAAAGGGGAAAAAAAAGCAGCTGCTGGTACCCATGGATGGTGGCAACTCCTTAGAAAATGAAGATGACAAAGCAAACCAGACACAGAAAGCTGAGATGTCAGAGGCCCTAGCAAAGTGGGTTTGTTTATAATAACTGTACTTGCGGTAACTGTGTAATTTAAATGCTGTTTTTATTAAGTTTTACAAAAGCACAGAATTTTGTTTTACTTATTTTAAGCTATGCTGTTAGCATCTGAACCACCTCATTGTTCCGTGTGGGAAGGTACATGTGTCACCTCACAAGACTTATCTCAAACTGCTTTGATGTGGGGAAGACCTCTTTCTTGGCTAATTTTGAAAGATTCCTCTTGGAACCTGGGATGTCCAGCCATTCGGCCACTTTGGCACAAAGCCATCTGTGGTATGGGAAAACTGAAAATTTGTTTCTATGTCTTCCTCCCACTCTATCAAGAACAAACTCCCAATCAACTGGAGATCCGCTGACCCCGCCTCCTTACAGTTAGCTCCGCAGACACTCCAGGCAAGCTGGACATGTCGGTGACATCGCTGAGATGGCACACCCAGAAGGGCAGTGATTCTTTGTCTGAGACCGTATCTCTACACTGGTCATTCTGCCATTTCTATTTTACTTCCTGAATGCCAGGGTTGATTTGTGAAAGGTTGTTAAGCTACAGCCAGAATGTGAATTGCCAGGATTGACTCAAACCCTTTTCCTGTTCACAGCTTGTGAGGCTATGCCAGTGCCTGGCAAACACGGAAGTGGATGCTCACAGTCAGCTATTGGATGGAACACAGGGCCCCCAGTGGAGGAGCTAGGGAAAGTACCCAAGGAGCTGAAGGGGGCTGCAACCCTATAGGTAGAACAACAATGTGAATTAACCAGTACCCCCAGAGCTTGTGTCTCTAGCTGCATATGTAGCGGAAGATGGCCTAGTCAGCCATCAGTGGGAGGAGAGGCCCTTGGTCTTATGAAGATTATATGCCTCAGTACAGAGGAATGCCAGGGCCAGGAAGTGGGAGTGGGTGGGTTGGGGAGCAGGGCAGGGGGAAGGTATAGGGGACTTTTGGGATAGCATTTGAAATGTAAATGAAGAAAATATCTAATAAAAAAATGAAATCTTCTCTGGCTTTTTCAGTGACTTTCTGACTTGGGCCATCATCCATCCAAGGAAATCGGAAGTTCATGTATACTGTCAGTGATTGTTTGCCTAAAATACTGTGCCTATTTATTAAAGTATCTAACAAAGTTGTATACAGTTTGAAAATATTAAAATGTCTGCACATGTTTGCGGTGGCTATAAGAGTTTGCGATCACAGCAACAACAGTGAATGAAGTGTCCCTTCCCACAATTCTTGCCAGCAGTTGTGACTGGTTATTTTCTTGACCATAGCAATTCGGTCAGAGACAAGTTGTTTACATTTGCATTTCTCTCATTTTTGTGTTGTATTTGTTTCGTTGTTGTTGTTGTTGTTGTTGTTGTTTTGAGACAGTGCCTCTCTGTGTAGCCCTGGCTGTCTTGAATACACGCTGTAGACCAGGTTGGCCTTGAATTCACAGAGATCTGCCTGCCTTTGCTTCCTGAGCACTGGGACTGAAGATGTACACCACCACCACACAGCAACATTTCAGAAATTACTGAAGATGAACATTAAAATAATAAAAATAAAATAAATAAATAAATAAATAAATAAACACTTCTCAGTTATTTGTATTTCTTGTTAAAAGAACTCTGTTCAGATCAATAGCCCATTGTTTTAATTGAATTATTTATTTCCTTAACTGTTTTCTGAGCATTTTATATGCTCTGGATATTGTTTGTCAGCTGTTATCTTTCTGGGAAAGGCTTCCTCTTCATTTGATGTTTTCTTGCTTTTTAATGTCATGAGGTCCCACTTAATTGTTGACCTTTGTTCCTGGGCAAATAGAGTCCTACTGTGAACACCCTTTTTTACACCTATATCTGAGCAGACTCTTCCTATGTTTACTTGTAGCAATTTTTGTTTTGTTTTGGTTTGGTTTGGTTTCAAGATAGGGTTCCTCTGTGTAGCCCTGGCTGTCCTGGAACTCACTCTGTAGACCAGGCTGGCCTCAAACTCAGAAATCTGTCTGCTTCTGCCTCCCAAGTGCTGGGATTAAAGGCGTGCACCACCACTGCCCAGCTTCTTATAGCAATTTTAACATTCCAGGTTTCACATTGAGGTCCTTGATACTTTTGTAGTGGCATTTTGGGTTTGTTTTGTTTTATTGGTACAAGGTGATAGACACAGAGTTTAATTCTTCTACATGTGAATATCTAATTGTTGTTATTTAAACACCATTTCTTGATGATACTGTTTTTTTCGCCAGGTGTGCCTTGGGGATTTTTTTTTTTTTTTTTTTTTTTTTTTAGTATTCTCTTTTATAAACTACAGTTAGAAGAAGAAAAGTTGTTTGGGTATTCTACAGCACAGTAGAGCAACTATAATCTACCACATGTAACAACCCATCCACAAATAGCTAAAGGAGGAAGTTTGAAGGCACTGAACATAAAATCACTGTGAGGGGAGATGGAAAATGGTAATTACTCTGCTTTGATCAATAACCAACATGTATTTGTATCCAGTCATAATACCATATCCAATAAGTAATTACAAATAATTTATGTCAACTAACCATAGGTAAGTTAGAACAGAAGGTGGGCATTCCATGCACCTAGTCCCCTTAGGGGGCCTTGCTTCCTGGAACACAGAAGAGCTTCATTAGAACAATGATGCAGAGGCAGTCTAACTCCCTTCTCTGGAGGAGAACAACTGCAAAGGCCCCGGATCCTTCCCAGGGCAGTTTGGATATACAGGTGATCCCCTCCAAAGCTTTCTGTTTCAGTAACTGCTAGTGTGTGCTGGAGTCTGACTCCATGTTCCTTGGTCTTAAGGCAAGACTAGATGACAGTAGACTTGGATAGCCACAGTGAGGGAGTGTCTGATAAATGAGGGTGAGAGAGAGAAAAAGAGAGAGACAGAGAGACAGAGAGAATAACTCTCAGACGAGTGCCCACCCCTTCCAATCTTGACAACCTGCAAGTTCTGGGACAGTTCCTTCAGCTTCATCAACAGGCCCCTCATGTCTGTGCAGCCTTTGCTATACATGGAGGGCGAAGGCAAAGGAAGAATGGCATAAAGGGGAATGGCCCAGAATACCAAAACCAGCACCCCAACCAAGAGGACTCTGGAATCATCAGTACCAGCCCCCAGACAAGCAGAAGGATCAGTAAATGTCAATCTACCCAATGCCAGAGTCATGATGGATTGAACCTGGATCAGCCAGCAAGCAGATGTCCACTCCAGAAGGAGAAGTAGAAAGAAATCAACTCTCCGAGTCCTTGCCATGGGGACCAAAACTGCAGAAAAATAAACACTAACCCTGTGATGTTTCTGCTGTGACTTTTATATTTACATTTGTTATTTTGCTTTTTTGTTTGTGGGTTTGTTCTTTGCAGTTCCTCTACGGACTTTATTCAATGATTAACAGTAAAGTGTTACCTATCACAAATCTTTTTAAAAAAATTTAATGAGTGAATAATAATTTTTCTCCATTAAAAAAAAGCCCATATCCTAATCTCTGGAAACTGGAAAGATGCTGTCCTATGTTGGGAAAGGGATTTCGGAGATGTAATTCTGTTGTAAGTGTGGAGACAGGAAAATTGGCTTAGTTTTGGTAGGGGGTCTGATGTTGTCCCAACAGGCATGTGGGAAGATCAGCAGGGGTATCGGACGGAGTAGAGGCAGCTGTGAAGAGAGGCAGAAGTGGAGACAGAGTAGAGATAAAATGGTCAGAGAAGTTGAAAAAGTCAAGGGAACAAATTCTTCCCAGCAGGCTTAGGCAGAAAAGCAGCACTACCGATACCTAAGTTCTGGGCCTTTGAGCTCCAAGACTGGAAAAGAACACGTTGGCCTTGGTTTAAGCTAGGAGGTTTGTCAAGACCTGTTATAACATTGATACAAACCTCATGCAAAGGAATAAATATCATTCTGATATTTTTAAATTATTCATAGGACAAAAACTGATCTTATCCTACAAGTAATTTGAAAATATTTAAAGCTAGCAAAATATTATTTTTTCTGCATATTTGATAGATCTCAAAGCTGAATGTGAAGTCGGTATTGGTCTGTCGGGCAGTGGTGGTGCACACCCTTTAATCCCAGAACTTGGGAGGCAGAGATCAGTGGAATTCTGAGTTCAAGACCAGCCTCATCTACAGAGTGAGTTCCAGGACAGTCTACACAGAGAAACCCTGTCTTGAAAGAGTACTGGTCTGGCTAGTAGGCAACACCCATGTCAGTGCTATGTACCATCTGCCACTAGCTAGACACAGTGGTGCACACCTATAATCCCAGCACTGTGGAGAAAGAGCCAGGATAATAGAGTTCAAGAGCATCTTCTTGGCTGTGTTGAGAAAGCAAAGTCCCGAGGGCATATCTAGCTGGTATAAGATGAACACACAGGGTGAGTGAGAAATGAATGTGTTTTGATGCTAAGATTTGATGGGCTGATGTTACAGCAGCAGAGTCTTGCCTGCCCTGATGTGTATAATCATCACAAGCTCCCTGGCAATTGAGTCACTCTCCTCCTAAAGTGATGAAGGACAGAGTTTTTACCTGTCAGAGCAGTTTGAGATAACAGCAACTTCACTCCTGGACACAGTCACATTGCTATCAGTTCTGACCACCATGTTATCTAAAGCGAGATACAAAACTTCTTCAAGCTTCGACCTGCCCCCCTTTTTTTTAAAAAGGAATAGGGCTGGGGAGGAGTCTACAGCTTAATAGGCACAAGGGACTAGATTCAATCCCTAGGACCACAAGCAAATACATGTAAAATTAATAGACATAAATGGGGTTATTGATCGAATGAAGTAATAAGGTGATAAGTATTTCAACTCTAATTAAAACTTCACATTCAAATTTCAAAGAAAATAGCAAGTCTGCAGAACTTGTTTTAGTTCACAGTATTCCCAGTCAATTCCACTGACTAGCATGAGGAAAATTAACCAAACTGTGCCATACTACTAGACAGTGTCTGGGGGCATATATCTCTAAACCTTTCATTATAAATATGTACCTACAATTAGTAGATAATTTGCTTGAGGATAGTAATCTATTCCAGTGGCCTAGTGCCCTTTCTTGCTAAATGTTCAATCATCTGTCCTTTATTCAGAACAAAAACCAGGCTGGGTGTTGACAAACAGGCCCCATGAGGACATGGCCCCATGAGGAGTAAGATAGGATCAGTTTATCTTACTCATTGTCATAGTTCATCTTGACTTCTAACTGTGCGCCTGGGATACAGTCCTGTGTTTTTATTTCTTAGATTGCTTTGATTACAAATATTCTTTTTGTTTGTTTGTTTGTTTTTCGAGACAGGGTTTCTCTGTATAGCACTGGCTGTCCTGGAACTCACTCTGTAGACCAGACTGGCCTCGAACTCAGAAATCCGCCTGTCTCTGCCTCCCAAGTGCTGGGATTAAAGGCGTGTGCCACCACGCCCGGCTGATTACAAATATTCTTAGTTTCTGCCTGACTGAGTATTCAAACATATAAGCCTATAGTGACCATTCTCATTCAAATTGCCACACAGGGTATAGAAAATCTAGAATGACGTTCCACTCTAATGATCTGCAGATTCTTGTGGAATTTGTAATGAGGATCAATGGGTACAATGCTTCTGGAAAGCCGGGCAGAAGAGAGTTCAGAGGACCCCACATCTTATCATCACACAGGGACATTTACTGCAGCACACCAATAGACACCTCGTTGTCAGGATCTGGCCTTCAGAGAAAGTGTGGTCAAGACGGTGACTCTCTGGGCACTCTCACGCCTTGAGGCAGAAGGGAAACGCTCCTACCTCTCCTGCAGTGTGAAACCAACAGCTTAACTGATTCCAAAGTTCAGAGGGACAGTGGGTTATGGCATTGCTTTGGAAGGCGTACAGGGTTGGGTTAAGAGAAGAGACAAACAGTTCAAAAGTCTTTCTTTAAGATAACAGGAATGCAATAGATTCCACAATAGCAATGCCTTGTTTCTCAATTACACTAAGACTCCTTTCTTCCGGGTTTCCCTGCTTATTCTTGGTTCCCTTGTTCCCCAACTAGCATATCACCCCCAAAAATAGTCATTTAGGATGCCTGGGAATATTTCACAATTTTAGTATTTTATGTTTAGCCTGTAGATTTTCATATGTGTATTATATTAATTATGTTATATCTGTACTTTGATTCTAATTCTCCCTCTTTTCTCTAATTCTCTCTCATCACAACACCCCCACTCTGTGTGTTTGTACACATGCACAGGGAGGCCAGCATAGAATTTCCTCTATTATGTTCTGTTTTTCTCCCTGAAACTGAGTCTTTTATTAAAATTGAAGTCACAAAGAAACCATAGCTTTGCATGAAATTTTTTGCTCCTCTTATTATAAGGGTATCATTATTAGAGCAGGAAAATAAGATTAAATATATTTGTTTTATCATATTTACATATTGTTCACTATATATCTTATATACATATATTAATAATATTATTATTATATATCCTGTACTATTTTGCAGTACAGAAGTAAAACCATGGGTCATCCTTATGCTATATAAGCACTCTTCCACCGAACTCCATTCCAAGACATGCAGTGTATTTTATGTAACAATTTGTAATGAAGAAAACTACTGTTCTTAATCCCCTCGGGTCTATTTGTTTATGGAGTGTCCATCCAGCCTCCTTACCAGACAAAATACAGGTATAAGACAAGATGTCCTCAAAAGATAGCATCTTTGACCTTAGACCAGGATGGGAAGGGGATAGCCCACAGGAAGTGACTTACTCACCAGCAAACATTGAACTCATCAAACAGGGGCTGCCCAGTAGCTCCAAAGCAAACTTATAAAGTGCTTTAAAGAACTGGTTCCTTGGGGTCAGTGATGTCTCCCAACTGACAGGATAAGAAAGTAACAGAAAGACACAGAGATGGGGGAGATTGAGCTCCACAAATAATATCGTGTGTGGTGAGTTTCTTCAGCTCAGTGCTTGGATACGTTTACAGTAAAGAGTGCATGAACTTGACAGACAGCTGAGAGCACTGATTGTCTCAAGAGCAGAGATTCCTTGGAAATGATCAGGTGCAAACACTGTCAAATGGCTCCCTTTGCATCACACTGCGGATCTCTAGCCATAATGGCTGCGAGGACCAGCAGGAGTCAAGCAGCCAGCCATCCCTCAAAACACCAGGCTCCTGCTACCTGTGGGGTCCCTGGACTGCATAAGAACAGGGACTTCCGAAGCTCAGGTTTGGGTTGGGTTTGAGACAGAGAATCTCTGGCCATGGGACTCAAATGGAGATGCGGCAAGGGAAGGATGCTGTGAAGACCATGTGGTGAGGATAACCAAACAGGGGAGCCCTAGATACAGGAAGCCAGAATTCTCTGCTAGTCTCATCCTCTTTCCTTTGTGCTGATGTGGGCAACAGGCTTACTACTGAAGATGAGGCTGAGCCTGGGGTTGTATCTTCTTCAACTGAGCTGCAAGGGACTATGTCAACAGAAAGAAATAGGGGATCCTGACTATAATTAAGAAGCAGTGCACCTTAACTGGATTCTTATATGAGAGACCCAGACAAAACCAATATTAACTAGAGAAATGTCATTTTTGTATGGGAGAGTCATACTACCTCATCCCTACCATAAATGTGGGGTAGCCTGGCATACTTTACTCATGCCATATGCATAAATTCACAGACTGTGCAGGTAATACAGCCACAATAGTTAACATTATCCATGGTTGTCCTTTTGCACTTATTGTGCCCAAACACTTATTTCCAACAACAAGCTTTGTGCTGGAGAATTAAAACCATGAATGATCACAATGTTAACAGGCCTTGGGCTTCTTTAGACGCCGCTGAACCTGTGCAGTGTCTCTTCTTGATGAAACAGTGTGTGACAACTGAGTTGGGTTCTATAACTTCCTAAGGCCCCACCCAGCCTACTGAGCCCACTAGTGTAAGATGGTAGATTTTCATATGGAAGTGTGGTCTGACCCGGTTCTCTTCCTCGTATTACCGTTTAGACTAATCCTTCCGAAGCAGCAGACCTCGGCCCAGAGGTCCATGCTGCTGAAAGTGTTTGGAGAGAACACACAGAGAGGGAATTGTTGTCTGCAAACCTGTTCTGAACAGTGACATCTTTTCTGGTCCCAATCATCAGAAAACACCAAGACTCTCTACCCACTAAGAACATCCATCCTAAGGCTGTTTCATGGATTTTTTGCTTTTGCTGTGACAATCTCACAGGCTTTAAAATCAAAACTCTCCTGCCTCGGCCTCCGCAATACAAGGACTACAAGCATGCGCACACACACAGCCTTGTCCTAAAGATTTTGTTATTGTTTGGGTTTTTGTTTGTTTGAGCCAGATACATAACCTTGTACATAACCATATATAACCTTGGCTGGCCTGGAACCTGCCGTGTAGACCAGTATCTCCTCAAACTCATAACATCTGCCTGTCTCTGCCTCCTGAGTACTGGAATAAAAGATGTGCACCATTTTGCTGGACTTGTTCTAAGTCCTTGGTATTAGCAAATGCAACATGTGATACTGTCTGAGACTGACTTAATCAGCTTACTATGGCTATCTCCCATTGTAGCAGTGGTCCTGTAAATGACTAACTTCACTCTTTATGACTAAAAATATTCCATCACATGTATAAACCACACTAGTCTTAAGATTCAGAAAGTGAACAAAACTTAGTCCCAGAGAGCTGTAGCTTACAAGATTCACAAGGGCCCTCCCTGAGCTCCACCACTGCTGGAGAGAGGAGATGCTCTAACAGTCCAGCTGTGCAGGACGCTCCAGGGATGCAGGTTTTGTGAGTTGTAATCCATGCTGGTGTGGGCTCTCCATGGCATAGCTGACTTTAAGTCACCCTTAATCTACATTTACCAATAAACTCATTGCTTTACCAAGATAGACTCTTCACAAATCATTATTTTGGTGTGTTATTAGTTGGGGTGAGTAGGACAATTGTATCTCCTCAGGAAATTCACATAAACATGTATTGATTACTCTGTCCTACATTTGAGAATCATTAAGATTTACTGAAGCATTTAGCATGTTTTGTTATAATTAGGGGCCTATTTATGGGATATTCATGACAACTGGATGTATCCTTTTGTTTTGCTTTTATTTATCTTAATGGGATGATAGAGTTGCCTGTGGCACATTGCACAGGTAGAAGTCAGGGAACAACTCAAAGGAGTTGGTTAAAGCAGTTCATATTGGCCACTGACACACCCACATTTTGAAGTAAATTCTCCTTAAATAGTCTAAGTAACATTTCCCAAGCCACCTGAGGGCAGGTGTCTGGATGCAAACATTTAGAAGATACCTCTTTCCCCTTCACTATAATAGATAACGGGGTTCATAGATAGCAAGTTTCTCCACTTTTTTCTACTAAGGGTTCCCCATGGATCCAAGTTTAGGCCCTACACATCACGTCTACTCCGACCTCTTTCCGTAGGTATGCCTTTGACTTTGTAACTTGTCTCTCACTAGGGACTGCTGGAAAATGGTCTGTAGGGACACAGAAAAGCCACCTACTCTAATGATTCTTCACCTCTCTAGATGCCTGCTTCCCTCTAAGTTCCTAGCTCAATTGTGCATTTAGAATTATCTTTCTTTTAACTTGTATATATCATTTTCAGTCATTGTTACCATTTACATCCATCATTTTGTCATCAAACAAAACTAAGTAAGTGTTGTTACTCTTTCCTCTGTCTTTTGTTTAGTAGCTTACTATTATTTTGCCCATTATCCACAGTTCACATGCAAATAATGCTTATACACCTACAGATATTTTCTAGTGGTCTTTTCTAAATCTCTTATTTGTTGTTCAAAGATTCTTTAACTTGAAAGAAAAAATCTGGCCATACATCATATTGAATCTAGTGTCTACTTCCTTAAACTTCTTTCTCCTGAAAGTTTTACCTTTTTTAAAATTCTATTTCCCTAGATCAATATAAGCCTATTAAAAAAAATCAACAAATACTTGCAGCAATTGAAAAGAATTAACCAGTAATTCCCAGTATGACTTGGCAGAATTGATTTTACCTGACAATCTATGTGTCCCTAAGCTGAGAACTCTTCAATAAAACACAGTCACAATGCATAAATCCTTTTTTACAAAGATGGGAATGCAGCCTCCTATAGACAGTAAGGGCAGGGCCTGTAATGGATCATAATCTAGTCCTGTGGCACACATACCATCTCCCCTGAATGAATGAGTAAACTCTTTGGTTGGGATACAGGATGCTGAGTGAAGCACATCTTTACTCAGGTGGGTCTTTATTGGCTCCACCTACGATGCTCCCCAAAGTGACTAGCTGCAGTAAAGATTACCTCATTCTCCATCCAATTCCCACTTGAGGTCCATGAAAGCCTCCTGGACAGTGCAGCACGGAGGTCTTCCTTCCCTCCAGTCCCCTCCCACGCTCAGCATTTCTCTCTCACTGTCCTTTCACAAGACTACCTTAACTCTGCTTATTCCTTGTCTGCATTTCCTTCTTCTTCCTGGGCTTGAGAAATCAATCTTTGGTGATATGACCTTGGTATCTGCTCCCTCAAGTCCACCAAGAGCTAAGAAAAAGACCCCTTCACACTCAAAGAACCCACGTCACAAGTGAGTCTTCAGATGTTACCAAGAGCACATGCATCTATGGAGAAGAAGCAAGTAACAAATAAGGGAATTATAATACAGAGTTCCACTTTGACATAAGATAACAAAACCACTGTCACAGATTCCCACAGAGACCAGAAAGTCACCTTAAAGCATACCCATACTGTGTTAGTCCTGATCACATTGCATAACTACCTAAGCAATACCCAACAGAATATCGACTTCATCTTTCTAATATTTAAAACAATCTAATTTAAAGTTTTATATATTATGTTCCATAAATGTGTGATTACATTTAAAACCTAGGATTAGAAGAGGAGAAAAACAAACCATGTCTCTCTTCTTTGAAAAATCTATGTGCTTTTGGAATCCCATCTCTTCCTTTACTAACTGTACTTAGTATCTTTCCAGAAGAACATGTTGCAACCAATTCTCTCAGTTTATGGAGATATTATGTCCACTCCTAATATTCTCTTAACAGATCAGACCTATAGTCAAGTAGACTATAAGTTACTGAAGCCTTTAACTAAGCTTTACAGAATTTAAAATCTCTTTTAGTAACTAGCTTAGGACATTATAAGAGCAAACATTCATATCTGCCTCCTGAGTAACCCACGTCTATACCCTAAATGATTTCAAAAGAATTTCATGACTACATGGAAATTGATTGAACACATAATCTATTTTCCTCATGCGCATGTAAATTTTGCATCTCAAAATACTGGGTTTCTTTCACTTCCAATGGGAGTTTTGCACACAGTCTATAAATCTTGCTGTTAAGACATTTTCCTTCATTATCCTAAATTTATCTTAATTTCAATCCAATTATAAACTGTTTACTAGAGTTTTCCCCTCATATAATTGAGCACAGTATAGTTGATTTTTTAACTGTAAACATACATCTGTGAATAATTCCTAAATGCCACAGTACATAGGAGATCCTGCAGCATAATGGAAGTAATTTATTTCCAAATTGCTCCCATTTCTCTCATGCCTTACTCCCAGCGCTTTATTAAAATCAAGTCCAGCAGGTACGACAGGAGGCTGACCTTGTTTCTGAAATACTACATATGCTGCCCGTGCAAGACTTCCCAGACTCTTGTGTAGCTCAGAAACTCACACTCTCCGCCACAGCAGTCACAGGGAAACAACAAGAATCCAAAGAAAGTCATGGAGGTTCGGATACTAGCTCACCAAACTCCCCAGTTGTGTGACAACTCCCCAGTTGTGTGACCTTAAACATTATTTAACCTTCTTTTGCCTTAGCTACTGCATAGGAGCACTGAAAGCACAGTAGGCTTCTTCATAGACCCACTGTGAGCAGTGAATGACTGGCAATGGAAAGAATGTAAGCGGTATGTTAACAGTTGATATTAATATAATTATCATATGATCACTTTTACTCTTGAGAAATGCATTAGACAATTTGGGGGCATTAAGTAGATAAAGTTGCCCCATAGAGGTTCTATATCAATGCCTGCAAAAATGATAATAGCAGTCATAATGTGATCTCTTTATTCTATCATTTTCATGGTCAAATGTCACAGACCAGCTAGTCAAATCTATTTTCAGCAAATAAACCCTAGTCGCTCTTAAACCAGTCAACTCTGTTTTTCTCAAATGAAAGACCTTGGCTTTCTAGCCAACAATTTGAACAATGTGTCGGTTGAGTCAGACTCATCAAAATGGTAGTGGACATCTCCTGTGTGCAAGGCACTGAGTCAAAATGTATGCTAGATGCAAGAATAAAGGTTTATCCAGTAACTGTTACATGACCTTTGCTACGTCAGGCATAGAACTAGGTAATAAGGACATAAAAGAGGAGGTAAGAATAGTCTTTATTCTTGAGTTTCTAACTCTGAATGGAAAGAAGACTGTGGGGAGGGGAATAGTTATAACAATGGCTAAGGGTTGTGTGAGAAAAGGACAAAACTTGAAGGGAGAGAAGGACAAGATGAGGTGGAGAGAGGAAGAGATATAGTTGAAAGTGGTATCTAAGCTGAACACAGTATCAGAAGGAATGACCATGCAGAAGGTCCAGGCAGAGTACTAGGAAGCATAGACAAAGCCCCAAGAGGGCTTTGTTCCATGAAGAAAGTAGCAGGCATGATGTCTTGTGTGTAAAGCATTGGGCAAGTGTGGATAGAAGGGAGAAGATGCTCACAGAACACAGTGAGCCATGCTAAGGGGCTTAGAAAGGTGAAGGTACTGAAGGGTGGGGCAGGGAATGTGGTGATCAGCATTGCGAAAGCATCGTTCTGGCTGCAGAGTAAGGACCAGGTCGGTTAGGAGACAGTGGGACAAGACTTGAGTGGGAAAAATAATTCAATTAGCAAGGCCTGGACCTGGCCTGGACTCATAGAAGACTGTTGGACTATAAAGAAACAGCAGTTTCGAGGGATACTGAGAAGAGAGACTCAACAAGGTCTGACAATTGTGGTAAAGTAGGTGGGGAAGAGGGAAGAACCAAGGACAGCTTAAGATGAGAGAGAAGACAAAAATAAATAAATAAATAAATAAATAAATAAATAAATAAATAAATAAATGTAGAGAATGAAACTGCCTGTCCCTGTGTAGTATAGAAGGCAGGACAGAACATAATAACTGATAGAAGCAGAAGTGCACAGAGACAATTCCTTAGGGTCCCCCAAAACATCACCCAAGTAGACAAGGCCTAGACTGGGGTGAAGATTCCTGAGGAGGGGGGGTGCTTGAACAAGCTGCAGGAGTGTTTCCATCCTTCAGTGGTGTCAGAGCTACAACATAGACGCTTAAGGGTGACGGGAGTGCCGAAGACAAAGTTGGTTGCAGGACTATGACCTCGAATTCTAGGCTGAGAGTGTCTGCCTCTGCACCGGCCTTCTCTAGCTGCACATCTATAAGGTTCTGTCCAGCTCTTGGTAGGTTTGGGCATTGCTACTCTGAATAGATTCTCAGGGAAGATTTTGCCATGATGCAAGCTAGGGGTATTCAATATGTGTAAGGTTCTGGGTTAAATCCTCAATGCCTCAAATAATTAATAAATCAATCAATCAATAAGTGAAAGGCAAATGTTTACATAATGCTTCGAAGCTTCTCTGTACTGAACTTTTGTCTTGGAGTAGATTTTGACATTAACATCAGACTTAAAAAAAAGAAAATAGCACTGCTCTCAACATGTATTCCCAATGCTGGTACCTTCTACTCCAGCCTCAGTAACCTCAGCCCTGTGATTAGAGCGCTTGGCCGTGCCATGGAGGAACCCGGAGGAGAGTTCCTGCCTTTTAAATTGCCAAGCCAGCACATGTGGGATGCATCTTTAACCACAGAATATGTTTTCTTTAAGGCCTTTCCTCAATCGTAAAATCTTAAATTTAATAAGGACTGAGGAAGCCTATCAATCAAACACAATAAAATCATAACTCATACACCTTGTTCTAAGTGGGGCTACATATATTTTTATCATTGAAAAGTATAGATCTGGGTGTTCTGCAAATACTGGTTTCTCCAGCAGTCTGGGGGACAAAGCCACATTAGTTTTCAATTTACAGAACATGATGTTAGTGATTACATTAACTTAATCTAATATTATTTCCCATATTTAAAGATAGAATGAGAACCGTGTGTTTCAATTGTTGTTGGCTTTAAAAACATAAACGGGAACGCATGTGCGCATGTGTATGTGTGCATGTACATAAAGGAATAAGGACTCGGCTGGCCTTCCATATAATCAGCCAAGTTATTAGTACAGCTGCGCATTCTGTGTCTCAGGGGATTAGAAGCTCGGCCTGAAATCTCATTTAATTACAGAGCATTGACTACCATGGACCTCTTACATCTGGACCCAGGATAATAGAGAGCATTTTGTCTGAATGGTTTGTAGTATGTGGGATGGAAACACGTGTAGTTCAATTTCTAACATTTGATTGAGAACAAAAAGCAATAAATTCACAGATGGTTAGCTCAGCCTATTAAACAATTTCACTAACGTTCCTCAACTCTCTTCTCCTATAGAGACTTCAAAAATGCAGTTCTTTCCCCTTGGGCATGTAGGGTGAAAGGACAAAGAATATTTAGTTCATCTGTACATGAATGTAAAAATAATATTTGTCTCAAATTGTCATAAGAACAACACCAGGCAATGTAAAGGAGAGGCTGCAACAAAAAGTTAGATGATAAGTTAGTTAATTATAACTACTACTAGTAGCACCCATTCATTCACTCTTCTTTAGAAGGAAAACAGCCTTTGAGAACCCCCCAGGTACCACGCCCTGTTCTCCATGAAGAGAGTAGTGTGATAAGTAGTCCAGTTGGTGCTTCTGCTCTACTGCAGCTCTCATCTAGAGAGGGAACTAGGTGAATGAGAAGATGCTCCATTGAGTAATGAGCACTGAGAAATCTGATGCAAATAAGGGGACAGTGCCGTTGGGACCTTTAGGGAAAGTCTCTCTGAAGCATAGCACTCTAACTGGAGACTAAATAAATTAAATGAGAGAAAGCCAGCTACCAGAAATATGTTTCCAGATGGTGAGCAAACACTATGGCCTTGAGCCAGGCCCATAGAAGGACACCACAGGCACTGGAAGGTAGGGACAGGTGAACCTTAAGGAGCACTAGATAGGGAACCAGTCTTGTCCCTGATGCAAATTTGGACTTTATCCTAGGAAGCCACTGGAATATGCTAGGCACTGAAGAGATGTCTTCTGAATCCTGATATAAGAAGGGCACCGCTCTAGCTGCTGTGAGGAAAATGGATTAAGGAATGGATGGTGAGGAGGAGAATGACCAGAGTTGCACCACAGACATGAATACAGTAGCTATTATGTATAAAAGAAGGATGGCTCTATGATACTTACATTAGATGCTAACAGGCAACTAGATGGAGTGGCCAATCATGAAGCTTGCTGCAGAGCACTAGAGAAGAATAAAGACTCAGCCACAGCAGGGAAACCAGAGCAAAGGCAAGTAAAGGTTTGAATCTGAATTGTCCCTTAGGGAGGTGATAGAAGGAAAAAAAGATGGGTGTCATTATGTTTTGGGATATCCCCAAATTCACAGCCTTAGAAAGGAAAGCCACCAAATGGGGAATAAACAAAGGCAGTGAGAGTTTTAGGAAAGATTTTCCAAGAGCCAAGGGGGAAAAAAAGTGTTACAAAGGAACAAAGGGATTCCTGGTAAGTCTGGTACCATTTGGAGAAATGGATGAGAATCCAGAGGAGCCAATTGCATTTGGCAATGAGGAAGTAGTGGATGACCTTGAGACAAGATCTAAGTGGTGACTATACTGGGCTGAGAGAAAGATTTGAATCTGAGGACTGTAGAAAGCACTTCTAATCAGCTCCTCTGCAAAGTTACACTATGAAACTTAAAGATAAGAGGAGTGGCTCTAAGATAGTCTTTCCCATAATAACTAATTCTAGTCGGTACCATTTTTATGACTAGGGAGCAACGTATATCATCTCCATGTCACTGATGCCTTTTCTGATAAATAATAGTACTTAACTGTTTACATATCAGCTGATGCAAAAAGAGCTCTTGTGACTTGCATAAGATATAGCCATTATTAAGTAGAGGAACTAGCATCAGGTGTTTCCAGCTTCGTGTCCCACGGCTTCCCTACAAAATTGTCTACATTTTCAGCCATTCTCTCTAGCTAAATAAATCTGTATCCCCGGATGCTGACTCCATGTATGAGCAAATACATTCCTCACCACGCAGAGCTCTCTGATGTCCGCCTACCCTGGCTAATGACCTCATACAGCTTGAACACCAAAGGTGGAAATAGCTTAAGAAAATCTGAACAATGGTGCACCGTGAGCCAGCTTTTTCCTTCTTTCTGCTCTGTGTTCCTCAATATCGCTTTTATCTCACGCATCCCAGATCCATTCTACAGAAAAAAAAAAAGAAAAACAAAACAACAACAACAACAACAACAACAAAAACCCTGTATTTTCCAAAGTTCAAAAGGATAGACAATTCCCTTTTTACCTGAAATTTAGCCAATCTCCTGAGCCAATTAAGGCTATATTTACCTTTTTATTAGTCAAATGTCCAACATAAATGGGATTATGAACAATAAATAAAACCATGGATGCTCATTGCCCTCCCTCTTATGCAAAATGTCAACAATGGTTCACAGATAGATCCTTTTGTGAGAAACCAATCCACATCAAAGCCAATAGGGAAATCTGAAGTACCGCCATGACTGAATCCCTACCAGGTCACAGTACCATGTGACTAGGTTTTTGTTTCTGTTTTTGTTTTGTTTTTAAGCCTCCCAGCTTCCATGTTCTTCATGGAGAGGTGTAGTGGTTTGAATGAAATGTCCCCCATATTATTGGACATTTAGTTGGTCTCAAGTTGGTGATCCTGCTGAGGAGGCTAAGGAGGTGTGTTCTGGTTAGAGCAAATGTGTCACTGGAGGTGGCGTGGTTTGAGAGTTTAAAGACTTGGCATCATTTTCAGTTTACTTGCTTTGACTGATGTTTGCAGTTCGAGACGTGAGCTCTCATATGTTCCTTCTGCCTTATCTGCCTGCTGTCATGCTTCCCTTCCATGATGGTGATGGACTCTTGTCTTTAAGTCCATGAACAACTCTTCCTCCTCTAGTCATCTTGGTACAAGGAATGACTATTGTTGTGTCAGGCCTGACCATCTTGATCTTTGGAGGAATGTGGAAGACCCTGAAATAAGAGCATTTGAACACTGTCACTAGGGCTTAATGAGCCATCATCCTATTGTCAGGTCCAAAGGAAATTCCAATTCCCCAAACTCCAAAAGGCAGTCCATGTATCCAGAAATAAGTTCAACCCACTAAGATTTCTGGAAGTTAGGCAGAAGCCAGCAGTCCTTAGGCACTTCTTAAACCAGTTTCAATTTGAAAAAAAAAAAAAAAAAGAGGTAATTTTTCTTAACTCTGGCAAACACACGCCTGTAGTTACATATCAAAGCAGATACCGATCTCCTGGCTACCTCCAGATCAAAAGTACCTGTTATGCATTACAAGGTTTACCCTAGCATCCTGGCCTTCCTCGCCTATTCAGGCTTCCCTCCTCCCAGATATCACAATGCCAGGGCTCTTCACCAGGCTGCTTTTACCCTTATTCTTTCTGTTCTCTATCTCTGGTTCTCTCCCTTCTCTCGTAGATAGCCCTGACCATGCCCAGCCTGTTGGCCATGTTTAATTTCAATCTCCTTCCTTCTCTCTTTGCTCTGAACTCTTTAATACTCCTCTGTTTGTTTTTCTTTCTTTCATATCTGCGAGAAAACTTTAACCATGTCACGGAGCGGTCATGTCAGCCATTTCCTCACTGCACGTCTTCACATGTGGAACTTGGAACACAGTAATGTGGAGAGCTGTGCACACTGAAAGTCCAGAGCAAGCAATTTCACAAGGGAACAATATTAGCAAGAGACTGTTTCTCTGATATTGTTGACCAAAAGGGGGAAAAGAGTGTCTAATTTCTGTTCCTGACCTACGAACTTACCTGAGGCTAAATTTAAAATTAATAGAATCAGGCATGATGGTGCACACATTTAATTCTAACATTCAAGGCAAAGGCTGGCATATCTCTGTGATTTTGTGTAATACCTCTGTGAGGTTGTATAATATCCAAAATTAACCTGTAAGCCTCACCTGCCCAAGGACCAGTTAACTTATTAAAATGCTGCAAGTTGTAGTTCCATCTCCTGAAGGACCAGGTAGCCTCCTGAGATGCTGAAAGTTGAAATGCTTGGAAAACAAAGGCTCATGGGAAAAGTATAATGACCTGGGAGTTTTGTCTAGGCACACAACATGTGTCTCAGAGCTGCTCATCTGGAAAAATTCCAGAGAGTGGTCCTGACCAAAGTCCATTTTTTTTTTGTAATGTTTAATAAAGCTGGCCTCAAATTTGGCTGAAAATGGAGGTTTTGTTTGTTTGCTTGTTTGTGTGTTTCTCCAGCAAATCTCAGAATTAACAACAGGTCTACATAGTGAGTTCTAGGACAACCATGGATGGGTAAAGAGAACCCCTTTCAAAAAAAAAAAAGTAATAGACTAAGCTAAAAGAGACGGCCCAGTGGGAAAAAGCATTTATTGCTGTTGCAGAGATATTGGGTTCGATTTCCAGCATCTACGTGGTGACTCACAACCATCTGTAACCCCAGTTCTAGGGGCTCCAACAGGAACACACATGGTGTACATGCATGTATGCAGGAAAACATTCATTGGCATAAAATGAAATAAACCTAAATAAATAAATAAATATAACGGGCAGAGGAGATTTCAAAACAGCCTTATTTTGACTCTGTCACACAGTTATTAATGATCATAGTCATCATTACTGTGTAAGTCTATAATAAAAGGAAGAGCTAGTAGGTGGGAGAAAGAATACTACACATACAGTTTGACAGACAGAGAGTACCAGGAAACTTGATATTGCCACCAAGTCTACTGCTAAAACAGAGAAGGTTAAATGAGGTCTAAGGTGCAGTGGAATAAAGGAAAGGGTACCCTAAGTCAAGACCTCACTCAGCTAAGTTCCAACACATGAAAGAAAAAGCCTAATGAATTTCCTGCTCCCAGGAAGGAACAAAAAATCAAAAGTTACTGCAAATGTAACTCAGAGGGGTCAGGGATCATCCCAAGTAGACAGTGGATGTTACTAGCATCTTCCACATGGTGTTTAGAGTCATGAAGTGCCAAGGACTTGCTCAGGGGTCCTGAGGAAGGGGTGTTTGGGAGCAGTGGATGAAGGACTCCAAATCAGCGATGGATGCAAACTGACAGCTCTGTGTTCTATTCCAGGGAGCTCTCTGCTTGAGATCACTCTTTCTTGAAGACCAAAGCCCAGTCTTTTATTTTACATAAACTACTTCTTTATGAATTCCTTAGGAGTCGCATATCAGTTCAATCATTTACCACCACCATCCCCCCAGGATTCCTTTTGATTATCCCATAAAGCAACATTTTATGACTTTAGGCCCTTGACTCTAAAGACAGACCCACATGGCCAAAGATGCCAAATTCTGCTGTTTGCTGGAGTTAGAACATGCCCCCATTGTTCTATTATATTATCACTAGTTTTCTGTTTTCCAACTCCTTCACTGCCTAAGCTTGGCTGTCCTGGAACCTGCTCTATCAACAGACTTTGAACTCAGATCTTCATGGTTCTGTCTCCTGAATGCTGGGCTTAAAGGCATGTACCACTATGCCTGGATTTAAGCTTTTTTTTTTTTTTTTAACCTAGAAATTTCTCTGTCCCAAGATAGCCCAGAACACAGAAATCTGCTTGCCTTCGTCTCTTGGGATTAAAGGTGTGTACGACCATGCCTGGGCCTAAACTTTTCGTGGCCACTGTTCCTCAAAATCCAGGTCAAAAGATTATATCTTCCAACCTCAAGATCTGGATCACAAGTTTGCCCTCCATTTCTGGATTGTATTTATTCCAGATTAAAAGTCCAAACTGTTCCTTGTTCAACTGCAACCACAAACACTAAGTTTAGATGGGTAAGATCTTGCCCTGAGATCACCACTCCCTAAATCTCTTTATCTCCTTCCTTAATTTATTTCTGATAATGCTGGCTCATTAGTGCAGTTGCCTTTTAGAGTGGCTTATGTTCTTAAGATAGTTTTGTTACCCAAAAACCTGTTTATAATGTCCAGCACATAGGCTAAAGGAAACCTGTCCCCAGCTGGCTTAGACTTAGAAATAAAGTTGCCAATGGCTGGGCAGAGAGACAGAGACAGCACTTTTAGGATTCACAGGCAAGAAGCACAGGAGAGGAAGAAAGGAATCTGCCATGAGAGGGGCATAGGACAGACTACTCGGTGAAGAAGCAGAAGGTGAATGTAGGTGCAATGGGAAAGCAGCCCAATAGAAGGGCTGCCCAGAAGGGAAACAGGGTGGCAAAGATAAAATATAGATTTAGAAAGTGGTAACTCAAGAATACCAGAGGGGAGGGGAGTGTGTGTAAATAACAGGGAGGTTTGAAAGTGCCCAACCAGTAAGCTAGTTAAGGCATATTAAATATAAAGGGTGCATCTTTTTCATTCACGAATCCAGAGCTCTTGGGTGGATGCAGGGACTCACATGCACCCACTGGGAACATAGAGTGAACTTTTAAACAATTTATTGCTACAGCCTCTGTTCTTTCAGGTCCATGAAGCCCCTCACACAATTCATATTGCTTCCTTATATTTGACATAATTGAGAGATCCTATAAAGAGCAGTTCTTACACTGATTTATATATTCTTGAACTCATGTTTTCAGAATTCTTTCCCACAGCCTTAAGGGCTGCCCTGAAGATCATAGCATTACCATTTTGCAGAGGAACACAAGAGACATTCTCACTTCCTGGAATCTTGCTGTTTCTGATTATCATAGAGTCATTATCCTTGGCAGGGAGTACATTCTTTGAAGGAGGAACATAAAGTAAAATATATACACCATTATACAAATAAGCCTTATGTCTACAGTAATCATCAGAATTCGAGAAGACCTACACCCTGCTGGCTCTACTCCAGGGACAGAAAATGTCATACTGTCCCTTCTGTGGCCATGCTGGACCTGACAATGAAGAATACAGGAGTAAATAGGTCATGGAATTCTCCTCCTAGGTTTAAGTGAGCAGCTGAGGCTAGGCATGTGGCAGGAACTCCCTGGCTAGTGGCCCTCGGAGATTTGTGAAGCTCACAAAGAAAAGCCTAAGTTGTGTTGGAGACACCAAGGTTGGAGTTGCCAGAACTCTGAGATATATATCAAGAAGACCTACCTGTACACAGGGGTAGAACCAGCCCCAAAATAAAAACATATATCATAGGCAAAGATATGGAAGGGCAGAGCCACCTAAGCACTTTAGTATTGGACACGAAGCTGGAAAAATTGGTATTTGCCCTACCAGGTTTCAATCTTTCTTTGGTCCATTGTTTTCTCTTCTTTGTCCCCATTCCTCCTTTTTGGATTGACTAACTTCTACACAAGCTTGTCTTGGAGTACTTACATGATATGACATGGCTAACTGCCACAAACAAGTGAAGATGGAGATGATGGACCAGGCTAGCAATCATCATAATGATTCCATCCCTGAGCTCATTAAAATGATTGGGTGAAAACCCCAGTTCCCAGCTTCTACTTAGGACAGTTAAAAACATACTCCACATATTCAAAGATCCAACTTATTTGGAGGTTGTCTAAGGAATAGTGCCAGTCTTACTTATAAGAGCACAAATGTGACAGAGCATACTCTAGAGGCCTAGGAGTCACTAATAGCAAATAAAGTGTGTGGAACTTGTGCGAATGTTTAATAGATTCCTCACAACTGATAGATGACATCTTTCTAGTACCAAACAGTCCATATGGACTATGAGTAGTGGTTGTTTAATACAGAAACACATTACAGAGATCAAACAAAATGAAGAATCAGTCAAGAATGTTCCATAAAAGTACAAGATACATTCCCAGAAAATAACCCTCATGAACCAGAAGTAAAAAACTTACCTGAATAAGAATTCAAAAGCTCATAGAAGTGCACTGAGGTTAGGATAATAATGCAGAGACAAAGTGAACATTTAAGCAATGAGACAGAAAACTTTAAAATGTTGAACCGAAAGCATTTAGCCAAAGAATGCAATAAATCAAATGTAAGAAAGAACTGGTAGAGGAGTTCAAAAACAGACCAAATCAAACAGGAAAAAATGTTCAGGGAATTAAAAACCAGGCTATTGGTAAATATTAAGACCAAGATGGCTTTAAAAGACAAAGACTGAAAGGTTTGTTGGACACCATTGACTAGAATGTTACACATATCTTGGGACTCTGAGAGTGGAGAGTGTTGGGGAGGGAGGGAGAGAGACAGAAGACAGACACAAAGACAAGAGACAGGCAAAGAGATAGAGGAAAACACACAGAGAAAACCATAAGACTATCAACAGATTCCTCAGAAGAAATCCTACAGACTATAAGACAATGAGATGATAGATCCTAGGTACTAGAAAAAAAGAAAAAGAAAAAGAAAAAGAAAAAGAAAAAGAAAAAGAAAAAGAAAAATTCTGCCAACCCAAGTACTATAAACAATACTGTTCTTTAAGAATGAAAGTGAAATGAAAGTTAATAAAACCTAGAGAAATAAAAGCAGAGGACTACATCATGACTATGCATCATGACTGTATAACCTAAACCTCATAAGAAAATGTATACTTTACACGTAAAAGTGGAAATGGGAATTATTGAGACTAAAAATGGACTCAAAACAGTTAACTTGATAACTTACGAAGGTCTAAAATGTGTTGATGAAAGTAAATGAAGAGGGAAATGTAAATAACGCACTGGAATAGCGGTGATCAAATGACCGGATTCTGATATCAAAGTTAAAAGGTATGCAACTGTCCTTCAAATATCCTCAGCATGTTGAGTTATGTTTAGTTTTGCTCCTGTTGCAAACATAAAACACTCTGGCCAAAACAACTTGGAACAAAAGCCTTGTCCTTTCAGATCACAATCCACCATTGAAGGAAGTCAGGGCAGAAGCCTTGGAGAAATACCATCTGCTGGCTCATTCTCTGCCTTGCTTTCCTGGACTCGTTCCTAGCCAGCTTTCTTATATAGCCCTGGGCCACCTGCCAAGGGATGGTGCCATCTCCAGTAGGCTAAAAAACTAAAACCGAAAGATCCTTGGGTGACTCACGCGTACAGTAAAGTTTGAGCAACATCATTATAGACTACTTCTGAACGTGTCTTCCATTCCAGATTCGCTGTATTAGGCCTGCCACTGCATTCACCAGATGTTCATGCATATGATGTGCATATTCATGTTTGGTACATGTGCATGTGTGTGCATGCAAGTATGTGCACATATGTCCATCTGTGAGTAGAAGCCATAAATCATTGTTGGTTGTCTACCTAAAGTAATTTTCACTTCACTTAGTCATATTTTTTTCTTTAAATTTTGAGAACTTTATGCATGAAAACTCTACCTCATTTCTGCCCCTCACTCCAGCTCCTGTGTTTTCGCAGCTCCCTCTCAATCCCATGACCTCTTATATAAATATTATTGCTACATACACATACCCTTCTGAGTGTGTTAAGAGTTTCACATTTGTACATGTGTTTAGGGAGACCACTCAGGACTGGATAACTTCTCTGGGGGCTCTTTCCCAGAGAATAGCGGCTATCTCCCCTCTCTCAGCAACCTTTGGTTATCTGAAGCTCTTCATCAAAGAAGTGGAGCCCTGCAAAATTTCCAGCACGGATACTGGCACATTGAGTAGCGGTACCATTATTCAGAACTTGTTTAGGATGCCATACCATCGAGATTTCGTGGATGTGGTATCCCTGCTATGCATATGAGACACTATCCAACAGCAGGGATTCTTGTCTTGTGGATTCATCTCTCTCTTTTTTTCTTTTTCTTTTTCTTTTTCTTTTCTTCTTTCTTTTATTTTTTTTTCTTTGGAGGTAGGGTTTCTCATTGAAGATGCAACTCATAAACTTTGGCCAGCAAGGTTCACTTCAAGTATCTGTAAACACTATTAAAGTCCAGTGCTCCCCTGTCCCCTGCCCACTTAGGTCTTCATGCTCCTATGACAAGCACTTTGACAATTGCTTCATCTTTCTAGTCCCCTTCTCTTTCTTCATCTTACATTGAATCTTTCAGTGAATTCCATATTGGCTAGAGTTTTTCTCACACATTGTCCTTAGATTTGATAGATACATAAAGAAAACAAAAAACAATTTATGAATCTCAGAATTCTATTAGACAAAAGAAGCTAGATGTAGATGAATATATGCTGTATGACAAACAAAATGGAATAGCTGATGAAGGCCAGAATAGCTGTAACTTTGAGGATTAGAATGTCAGAATTTACTAGGAAACTGAAAATGTCTGTTTCTTGTTCTGCATGATAGTTATATGTGTTTAGACATATGCAAAAACATTCAATTGTATGCATGCTTAAGATCTTGACATTTCTACCTTATGTGACACATCAATGAAAATTTTTAAAATGGCTTTAAATGATGACAAATGAATTAAAGGCTACAAAATGAAAGGGGGAGGGAGGCGAAAACAAGACCAAGAATAAGTTTGTCCTTCATAAAATGTACAAGATTGAACTGAAACCGGCTGAAGGCGAGTCCTAGCAAATCTCACAGTAGCAAATGTATTTAATTCATTTTAAATGTTAGTAAGTTTCAAATTGACCAAAATGAAGAAGTATAGATCCCAGCACTCGGGAGGCAGAGGCAGGCAGATTTTTGAGTTCGAGGTCAGCCTGGTCTACAAAGTGAGTTCAAGGACAGCCAGGGCTATACAGAGAAACCCTGTCTCGAAAAACCAAAA
>NC_034591.1:27978389-28006217 GCF_900095145.1 Mus pahari | reverse complement strand
CAGGGTCTGTTGTTATGTCTCCCTTTTCATTTCTGATTTTGTTAGTTAGGATGCTGTCCCTGTACCCTCTAGTGAGTCTGACTTCCTTCATTTTCATCCCAGAAACATATATCTTAGGCTTGACTGGGAGATAGAGGGAATAAAGCAGACTTAAAACAATAAAAATGTATGTGGTTGAGAGCTAGTCTGTGAGCTCCAATGCGAGGATCTTTAATATTCAATTTTAACTTCTGGCCAATAGTCATCAGGTGACTAAGAAGCAGTGGACAGAGGTTTTTCATTTAATTGTTCAAATTATTTTAGGGCTAAGAACATAACTTAGTTTTTACAGCATGTGCCTAGCATGCATAAAGCCATTTAAATATCACATAAACCAGGTATACTAGTATCACATAAACTAGATATACTACTATCACATAAACCAGGTATAGTACTACCAAATAAACTAGGTATGGTGGTGCACAGCTGTACATCCCAACACTTGGGAGGCGAGGCAGAGGGGTTCAAGATCATCTTTGAGCTGCATTGGAGTTGGAAGCTAGCATGGAATGCATGATAATCTATCTAAAAAAAAATTAGCTAATTTATTATTTCATTTTAAAGCCACCAATCAATTGGGAAGCATGATGTACCAAGCACATCCTGGTCTCTGACAGGATGTAAACGTGAAACAGAAAAGATGGAGAATGGAGAGTTATGTGTGCTCTTCTGAAACCTGCAGAGTTAGCACAGTAGTAGACAGCTCAACTTCTCAACACACTCTTATACGCTCTCCTGAGAGGGACAGACACTAGACTAGTTGAATAGTCATGCTGCCACACCCAGAAGCCCCCGTCCAGCTCCCATGTCATAGAAAAGGCATTTGCTACAATGCATTCACATTTCTGCACCAGGGACCTACTGTCACTGTTTCTTCCCAACCTCCATACCAATGAGATTTGTGAAGCAATTGTTGCATTTACTGGAGCTGAGAGACTCCTTGCATTTCCATTCATCTCTCGCTTTCTGGGGTTCTGCATTCAGGCATAAGGAAAGAAAGGGCAGGGAGAGCAGCGGGGTTTGGTCTGAAATCAGTACACCGAGTATCAGCCCACGTCAAAACAGATCTTTTTGTAAAGTTGAATGCGGCTGATAAAATAATACATGGTCCTGCTGGGTGGAAGCTATGGGGATGCGGCTAATGGGACTCACACAGGTTCAAGGGACCAACCCAACAGTGGCAGCAAGAAATGGTGACAAGCCAGGATCTAAATGAGGTCAATTAACCCAAGAGGTAAGTGCGTATCTGCATATGCATGTAGCTACCTGTGGCAACTGGGAATGTGTTGAGAGAAAATTTTAACCAACACACACACACACACACACACACACACACACACACTATATTTAGCATCCTCTGTTGTAAGTTTGAACATTGTCTGGCAAGTACTTTTGGTCCTATATTTCAGCTATACTCCTGCTGAGAAAACAGGTTCCCCAAGATAGAGGGGTGTGTATTCCATTAAATCCAAATCAACTGAATTGTTAAGTCGAACAAATATTTCCATACAATTAGTAGCATAAGTATAATTTTTCTAAATCATGTCACATAAATAAATCTTAAAACATATTGCTGAAGTCAAAATGTTCATTTAGAGTTCCCAATCCTCAACTTCTCGTAGTGATTTCCAGCCCACTCAGCATCTTAGGAACTCAGGACACACATTCCACAGTCAGAATGAAAGAGGCAACCGCAGCATCTCTCCACAAGGCCAAGACCATTTTATTTAAACTTTTGGACCCCTTCCTCCCAAAAGAATGCCTGAGTGTCTCCTGTGGATTCAGAGAAGACTGTGATAAGAAGGGACTCCAACCATGTGCTGAATAGCCCATGTGCTGAACATTTAAAGAATGAATGTGTGCAAGAGAGAGAGCGGCAGACACAGAGAGCCAGAGCCAGAGCCAGAGACAAGGAAAGAGAATCAAGAGGGTACCTGCTTTAACAAGAAAGAGTGTTGTGTTTGCTGAGGCATAAATGAGAAACATGCCCTCCTTATAGAGCCAAGTCTGTACACGTTCTCTCTTCCTTTGTTAGGATTTGTAATCACTCCCCCAAGCTGCTTTATTTTTACAGTCAATAGACTTAAGTAGAAAAGGCTGTGGTGCTGTTAATATAGCATTGTGGGCTTGCTGTGCTAAAAAGAAGGGCTGCCCTTCTCCAAAGACTGAAGGGCTACACAGTAGCTTTCCTACCTCCATGAAAGTGCAGCTACTGACTTGAGCCTGTTTCAAGATTCTCTGGGACAGAGCATATGGCCCAGGTAGAGAGGTGTATATGCTGTCCTGAGTCTTCATAAGCAACTAGAAAATGAGTAATCAACTCAATTCTTTAGCATGTCAATATTAGGTTCTGAGCGGTCAAGCAGTGAAGCCCTTGAAGAGGAAAAAAACCTTGGATGATCTAACCGTCCCCCACATGCCCCTAGGTGACATGACACAATTAGCACATAAGTCAAAGGAACTTGAGTCTGTTTAGACCTGAAGACAAGAGGATAATGGAGATGTCCTTGGCTTTGCAGCAAAAGTCATGGGTTCCACTTAACATCTGGTTTAGAGATGCAGGAGTCATGAAAGTCATGAGTGGCCATTCAGTAAACTCAGAGCTTTGTCACTCCCCCTTCCCCTCCCCCTCTCCCCCACACATTTTATTTCAGCCTGAGAATGAACCTGAACATAAGGTAATTGTAGGGTCCAACATCTTTATAAATATCTGGTCTACCATGGGACGGTATCTTTAAAATGCACCACGGTGGAGCTCAGGTTTGGCTGCGGACACTCCGAAGTTACTCTGGTAGAATTACTTTGAAGCTTATCATGCTATTCGCTAAAGGCTAAATTATAATATGCTATTTCCAATCCCTTCTATGTGCCATAACATATATCCCATTAGGATTTTTAAAAAGGGGAAACATATTATACTGCACATGCCTCCCGTGTTCTCAAGAGAACCATACATAAAGTCCTCTTTAAAGACACCAACTCTCCCAAAAGTCAAGAGGCAAATATAGGCAGATCTCTCTGAGTTCTAGGCAAGCCGGGGCTACGTAGTTAGACCCTCTCTTTAAATATAAAATAATAGAGTTAAAAGCACTGATTCTGAATCTTGAGGGCTTGCCTATAGAATTCCTCTTTCACAGCCATGATTGAGAAAGGCAAGAGAACGTATGAGCACTTTTTGGGGATTGTGATGGTTTGTATATGCTTGGCTCAAGGAGTATTTGGAGATATGGCCTTGTTGGAGTAGGTATGTCACTGTGGGTGTGGGCTTAAGACCCTTGCCCTAGCTACCTGGAAGTCAGTCTTCCACTAGCATCCTTCAGATGAAGATGTAGAACTCTCAGCTCTGCCTAGATGCTACCATGCTCCCACCTTCATGATAATAGGCTGAACCTCTGGACGTGGAAGCCAGCCCCAATTAAACGTTGTCCTTTATAAGACTTGACTTGGTCATGGTGTCTGTTCACAGCAGTAAAACCCTAAGACAGGGATTTTATGATCATTTATGTCTTGTACTGAGAATTATAATAAAAACATCAGGACAGAGTATACAGTGGATAAATCAATTTTTCTTTCATTCTTTGTGTATCTGTTTCTAAGACTACTTCCTGATCCTTTTCTGAAGTTGCATATCTTATTTTTTTTTTCAGAAGATTTTCACTTGAGATGGTCTTCTGGAAATGAATTATGCAAAGGGTAACCCAGCTCTGCACTCACTTCTACAGGTAATATGGTTATCCACCACTTTAAGAAAACACAATGCAAACAGATGAAGCAGTAAGCGGGTAATTATCTATTTTCTGGAAAGACTATCAACTCTCCAAGAGAGAATTGCTATAGACCCTCGTATTGCGGGTTTTGTTTTGTTTTGTTTTGTTTTGTGTTTTGGGGTTTGTGTGTGTGTGTGTGTGTGTGTGTGTGTGAGTGTGTGTGTGTGTGTGTGTGTGTGTGTGTGTGTTTAATGTTTTGGTTTTAGTTTGCCTGGAGCTCTTTGTAACAAAGGTATACCTATGAGAATCTCTCTTACAGTAGGATTTAGATTTAGAGCTAGGCTACACAGTCTATAACTGGCAGCACATTTGCACTTCAAAGCATTACTTAAAAAAATATATATTAACCCCATACTACAAACCTGTACAAAACAGCAATTAGAAAACTGAAGCCTAAAAGGACTTCATCCTCTGGAGACTGGAAGCCTGAGGGAGACTTTTTCCAGCCCTGGCCACTAATCCAGTTGAATTGCATCTGCATATGAATGAATGACGTCAGGTCCTTCTACAGCTGTGACCCAGTGGGGTCACTGACCAATCAAAGAATGCAGGCGCAGCTGGCCCTGGCCCTTTGCTGGAAGATCTTATCAAGCTTTCTGGTTTTTGGATTTTTTTTTTTTTCCATTAGAACTCTGCTTGCTCAGGCTCCCAATTCTCTGCTAACAAATGCCCAGAATAGAAGACTTAAAGGGATCTTCTAATCTGCTGGTTTTCAAAGTTGTTAATTTTTTTGTTTTGTTCTGTTTTAATCAAGGAATCCTTCTCTTCAATTAAGACTTAGCCAGAAAAAAAAAAAAAAAATGGAAATTAAGACACAGGCATTTTGGATGTATCTGGTCAGGAAGAGGGAAGCCAGCAGCCCACCTGCTGCAGTGACTTATCTCTCCTCTCAGTAAGAACTTCAAGTTAGAAACTCTGTGCCTTTCATGAGCAGGTTGGAAGGTCTAGACACATTCAGACTTTCTATGGAGAAGTTGAAGGCACTGGAGACCAGAAACTATCTTAGCCCACAGCAATGGTTTACTGTGGGGGTCCTGGAGCATTGCTGCCTCTCACTACATGCTGCAGCGCCCTCCCATACTTGTGTTGGCCCAAATTAACTATGGGGAGAGAAGAATTCTGGCTCCACAGTGTTTTGAATCCCAGGCCTTGGGAGGGATTAGCTACTGACAGAGAACACTCTGCTCTTTAGTGTGTGGACTTTCCTGCCAGGTACCATTGTTTTCTCTTCCCTCACCCATCTTGAGCTTGGTTTAATGATGTGGCCTCTGCTAATACAAGCTAGCTTCTGCTCTGTGGGGTTGCCTTGCCTTCTCCCATCCAATACTGCTTCCATGGTAGGAACATCAGCTCTACCATACAAGAACAAAGGTTAGTGCTCTCGAAGAAGCTATCCCCTGGATTGTATGGTCAACGCAGCTTCCCTCAGAGGTGATTTTCCTCCCAGCAACCCAGGTTGAGCTGATCTTTCTCTTCTCTCTGGTGTTATTTGCTTGGATCGGCTAAGTTCTAAGCATCCTAATTACCATCAATGGTCCTGGTTGTGCAGCCAGATGATCCGGGGTTTGAGTTTTCTACCACTGATGAGACTTTGTAAAGAACTCGTGGCTTTTCAAAAATAGGACTCTTCCCTTGCAGGAATAGCAGTATGCATTCCTTGCAGTACTGTACACATGACTGGGCACCATCTGACACTCCGGAAATGGTGTCCCTGCTATGTCACCATTTCCTCGACCTACATAATTAGGTAGAATAGAGTAAATTCCCCGGTGGAAAGTTTCATCAAGCTGTCAGTGGGAGGGAAACTAAGCAACCCAATTCTCAATTCTTTGCCCAGAGATTCTTACATTATATAGACTTGAGCAGTAATGCCAGCTCAGTTGGGTAGAGAATGATAGGTTCTGCTCTTCTTCTACTAATGGAGAGCCAACGCCCCTGTTGGTGAGATCTTATTTCCTACTGATAGAAGGGTCAGCAAATATCCAGACCTTTTACAATGAGTTTTTATGAACAGTCTATCAAGTCTCCACTAGGACTATCGTATCTAAGACAGCTGGGATCCTTTTTTTTTACTGACAGTTTGAGCTGTATAGTTGAAATCATCTTTGATGAGAAAAGAACAGGCTCAAGTACAACGAAATCATAGACCGTCCATTGTGACCAATTTTGAAGCTTCAAAAACATACATGAGTGCTTAATTATGTATGATACACAAAAAAAGAATTTTCAGAGAAGCTGGATGTAAATTTTTGTCTTTTAAACTCAGTTACTAAAAAAGAACAGTTGAACAATTTTAAAAATCATAGCTATTAAGTCAAACTAAACCAAACACTGTGTTCTGATATGTTTGCCAAAAGTTTCAAAGCACACTTTGCTAAAACTATTAGTTTTTACAAAGTTATATATGCGTGGAGCATTTGTCAGACGCCTGCTCAAACTCTATCCATATGGCTAGTCTTTTAAATGATATATACAGATGTTTTATATATATATATATATATATATATATATATATATATATGAAAAAGTATATTATTGAAAATAGTTAAAAGCTAAATAAATTATAAATTCCATGTTAAATTCCATGTTGGGATTCTTCGTAAATAGATCAGATTCATGCCTACTTCTTAATAGAAAGCTTTCAATGTGTCTCTAAGGAGATTTTTCCAGGAAAAGACTGACATTGAATTCATAGCTGGATTTCCTTGCTTTTTTATTTTAGATGAGACAATAATTACTCAATTAATCTCATTAATCTCATCAAACAAGTAGTGGCTGGTTTCATTTCAGTTGCTCACTAATTATCAATGGGTAGATTTTCAGAGCCTTGAAAATGGTGTCCAATTGTGGCAAGCTACTAATGAAGCAAGGCTTGCTTAATGAGGGAATAAGAGCAATTAGCTTGTCAGTGGTTCATTCCGACAGTCCCTGGAGAGATGCTACATTTAGGGGATCCGTATCACAGGAGTTATTGACCTCGAGACCTTCCGCCTCCTCTGTCACTGCTGTTTAATGGAAAGTCACTTATTTTTGTCAGGCTAATAACTGGGGTAATAAAGTAGCCTATAGCTTCAGCTTTCTGCTCTGTTTTCCTATCGCTAAGTTTAGAAAGTTTAAAAATAGATGAATGGATCTATTCTGGACATCATTAAAAGAGGAAACCCAAGGTGGGGGGCTAGACAGAATCCTTGGAGACTGCTGGCCACCAGGCTATCTGGAGCTCATTATTCTACCAAGTCCTCTCTGCCGGAGAAGAGTTGCCTGTGAAGCAATACGAGTAAGTCCAGGCAGTTTTGTTTGAGTATTTGGCTTAATCAGACAAGAAAAGATGATTCTGGAGTGAGTTCTTGGGGGCCTTCATTATTGTCTTTAGAGAACGCTGAAGCCTGGGTGGCGCTCACCTGTCAGCCCCTCACTTGGGAGCCTGGGGCAAGAGGCTCATGAGTACCAGGCCAGCCAGAGCCACACACAAACCAAACAAAAGCAGTGGGATAAGTGAATGTATTCAAAGCCACCAATTTGCTCCCAGGAAAGTAAGGTTAGGGTAGGGATTGTTTATTGTAAAAAAAAATCTTGTGAAATTTGTTTATTATAAAAAAAAAAAAAAATCAGAAATAAAACTCAGAATTTCCCAACAAGCTCACCCAAGAGTAATCTAACTGTTTGGATCTTGGACCTCTTATCCCAGCATAAACTCCCTGCAGAATCTACACACTAGATGAAGACCAAGTGTGAAGAGATTAAAAGCTTTCACTGGGCCCATGTGCTATTGCATGTTCCCCCATTCGTCTGATGAAAGGACATGGCAGGAAATGGTGTGCCAGCATCCTGGAAGAACAGGCAGTGTCACCCGTCTGTTATCTGCTTCACGGTGTGTTATAGACCTTTACTCCCCTCTCCTTCATATTTACCCTTGGGGACACTGAAGAAAGGTCTCTAAACATAAGCCGTCAGAGCCACAGAAGACCTAAAAAGAGAATGAAGGAAAACTGGAAAGAGAAGCAACTCAGCTGATCTCAGCCCAGAGTTTGGTTGCCAGCAATACTGGGATAACAATGTTGACTTTAACTAAATGCATCTTTCTTTTTTCATCCTCTCCTGATTTCTGAACCAAATCAGAGATCCAAAAGAGGTATAGTGGGTGGGAGCCCACATCACCTTTCATCTTAAATTGATAAAGATCACTTCAGGCTTTACTGTTACCCCAAGGCAAATTTCCTCAGTGTCTTAAAGAAATCAACAAATATCACACCATTGAATAGCATATCAGAGAAGGTGGTTGGTACGATAATGTAGCTTCTCTCACAATCAGGCAGGCTTCCTAGTAGGTCACCACAGAATGACAACAGCTGGACCTTCGTCACACTTGTCACATTATCACTTAATGTGAAGGAATGTGCCCATGTGAACCAAGGAAATAAACAGAAGACAGCACCTACTGGTGGCCACAAAATCATGAGGCAGTAGCGGGCTTTACAAGCTCGCCTTCATCTTACAGTGGACAGTGAAGGCCCTCCTCTTTCAAGGGAGCAACAGGGATGGGTTAATAGAGCAGACAAGCTTTCCAAGTAGAATTTCTTCCTAACAGATATTCCACATACAGACTAGACTTTCTACATGGTTATATTCTCTCTGACTCATTAAGAAGTTGAGTACAATAAAATCAGAATTAAATCTTCATTAATTTAAAAATTAGGGCAATTAACGTTTTCATTGTCAATACACAAAGAACCTAGGAGGCTAATTATTAGTGTCAATAAAATGTTCAAGAGACTATTTTGATTCCCAGGAGAAAGCACTCATTTTAAAACACTTCCAAGTATCCACTCAAGTAAACAAAAGCCCATGCTAATTATAAAGACACATTTAGCTGGTTAAGTAGCTCATATATACATGTGTTCTTACCACAGCAGTTGAATTTTGTATCAAAGTAACACAGTGGCTTTAATTTTGCTTCTCAATATGCACATATTCTCCCAAGAGAGTCTACCTTGACCTTACTGGGGAACAAAGGTTGTAAGGAAGAGGAATGATGGATGACCTGTGTTTTCCTAACCCCACCCCCACCCCATGTCAATATTTTCAGCATAAATGACTAATTCAGAAATTAATTAAGCTGAAGAAGTGATAGGATTCCCCGGCCATGGAACCAATATTAGTCTGAACAGAAAGTGTGATCATTTGAGGCTGTTAGCATTCCTCGTCCTTCCTCTCTTTGTTACACAGATGTGGCTATAACATGCTCCTCTTTCTTTAAGTCTTGCTGAATTCATTGGAGGTCCACTAGAATTCTGTGCCCCTGGGGTATTACAAATACTGTCTTCAAGTGAGATGGCTAGCTATTGTGCATGTCTCCTCAAATGTGAGCTCTATGATCCCACTATATGTCATTTGCAGGCAAGTTCCCTCTCATTGGCAGGAAACATGATCATTGTCACATGCGAACACAAATTCTTTCATCTACTGATCCTAAGGAAGAGATGTACTTCTCCCCGTGTTTTTAAGCAAATTCCACAGGAGTCTTCTACTTGACTCATTTGCATGGTCCAGCTGGATAAGTCACTACTAGGGTTCATCCTTATTGACCTATCTGACCATACTGTGGACAAGGCAGACACAGCTCCAGACAAACAATGGAGACCACATGGAACAGATAAAGGATGATGTCCCCAAAAGATGAGTTGCAGGAAACAAAATGACATGTGCTTGACTACTGTACCCCATCCCATCCCTAGAGCCCTTATAATTCCCTGAGAAATTGACACTTTTATATGATCAGGGTTTTCTGGGCAACTTCAGCCTTGGATTCTCTGACCCCTCCCCCCACCTGGGGATGGTTACACGAAAAGTTTCTGCATGTATTTTCTCAGTAGCCACCTCACTCGCTATATTCCTTGCCTTTGTTTTCATGTCTGTCCTTTGACAGTGAGCAGGTGCTGAGAACAGTAAATGTTCCCCAAAGAAATGGGTGTGTGGTTATTTCACTTTCAAAGATCACACGGCTATTTACAGAGTCAAAATTAGAATGCTGTTCCCTTGCCTGTGTTTCAAAGCCTTCGTAGTATTATACTCAGACAAGATACTTGTGAAGAAAGGCTGTGACATTTCACATTTATTGCAGTTAAAGCCTTAGCTTGTGGATTAATATACAAAGAAAAAAAAAAAAAAACAATTCTCCACTGAATAAATAGAGAAATCTCAGAATGTTCTACAAGTAAATTGTATCATGGAAGTCGTGATAACTCAGGGAACTTTTTTATTTTGAAGTCAGTATACTGGGTAAACATGGATTATTTAATGGATACTGAATAGGAGCCTGCCCACCCCAAAGATAAGGAAAGGAGTGTGGGGGTACCTAAGACACATCGCTGGCTTATGAGAGGAGATGGTCAAAAAGGAGACCTACACTGTGCAGCCTACATGGGTTTTATTTTTAACATTGATAAGTTGTGTCACTTTATCTTCAAAAACACCCACTGGTTCCATTCTTATTCCAGAAACCTTATTACTGTGACTTGTAAAATGCTCATGTCTTCTAAAATCTTTTCTTCTGCTACTTCAGTATTTCCAAATTTCTGCCTTAGGCTGTTGTTGAACCATGTCTAGCTAAAATAACTTTCCCTCAGCTGTCTAATCTCCCTGATCCCTTTAGTCTCTGTTCAAGTACCTTCTTGTCTAAAGACGTGTTCTTGTCCAGATTGTTTTAGTCTCCTCTGGGCCTCTAACCCTGCACTTTGCTTCATTTCTTAAGCTCTTATTATTAACTAGCACAATATAAATTTGTTTCACACACACACACAAATTATAAGATATAAATTATTTCACAATTATGAAACCCCAACAGAAATTTGCTGTATTACTCACATTCAAAGCACAGTTGCTGAATGAGTTAATGGGTGAGTGAGAATATATACATCCTACAGACTTCAATGAAAATATACCGAACCCAACTACATGACTATAACTAATTATTCTCTTGTATTTCTCCAATAACAGCTCTTACTGTGAGATGAATCCTGCCTGGTGTTTAGTCTAGTACTGAGGCTGCTGAACTGGATGTTGTAACGGATACAAATTGTTAAAAGGAGATTGATACTTTAAGGAGACTTTGGTTTAATAGGATATAGAAAATATACACTTGGTCACCCAAATGGGATCAAATGGTCTTTTGAAGATACAGCATGCCATCAAAGCCAGAAGAAAGAGAATTTTTCTGGGAAGGTCAAAGAAGACTTAGAGAATGCACTTTAGTTTAGGTGTTAAAGACACAAGGAAAAGGCAATTGGCACAGACAAGACTAAGACAATGAAACCATAAGACCGTAAGAGAGTTTCTAACCTTGCCCGACACCAATAGGAAAACAGAATAAAGACAGAATGAACAACTGAGATCAAGGGAGCCAGTGACTATGCTCAGTAGCTGGACTGGATAGGGGAGGGCGGTAAACCTGTGCTCACATCCACCCTGGGTCTCAGGAATAGAATTAGCCTATTAGGGAAATTGAGATTTCAATCCCTCAATCTCAGAATTCTAGCAAATAGCAAACATGCATAGCTCAGAGATACCAGAAGTTCCATTACAGACCGCCACCATAAAGTTAATACTACAATGAGGTGGGTTGCATAAGTTATAGCTTTGGTGACTGTAGAGACCTTGTAAAAGTCTGTCTGCCTCTGCTTTAAGCCAAGATTATATTCTAAATCTTTTATTATTTCATCAATGTACACAGCACCTTCAGCAAGTATATATCCCAGCTCATTTTCCTTTTGCCTGTTAAAGACCAAATCCATATTTACTTCCACATAAAATAACAAGGCGCTAAGCTGAGATATGTCAATAATACAAGTGATGCCTGCTTCTTGAAAACAAAACCATTAAAATAAGTCGATCTGGAATGAAGCAAACACAAATCCAGCAAATGTTACCTCTGTTATGTAAATTGTTGTTGTCTGAAGGGAAGAAAAACCATAGCACAGTGTACCAATAGTTAATACCCATGGACAGGACAACAACAACAAAAACAGCACACATATTTTGAAGTACAAAAGGCCACGTTAAAAGTTGACTTTTTAAAAAATATATACATTCATAATTGTAGCTGGGAAGGAGAGATTGGAAAGCCACTCAAATTTTATTCAATTTTGCCTCAGTAGCTACTGATGTATAAGACAAACGCTTTAATTGCTCAGCTGTAAGAAGTGATGCCCCCTCCATTCCAGTTTTTTCATACACTGAAGCAATTTGGCATCTCTTCAGACTCCACTTCTAGTTCTGTTGCTATTTTCACCACTTCTCCAGTCACTTCTACACTAATGTCTTCATTTCGTCTCCATCATCCATGAAGGGTCAAATTGACGTCTTCCAACCCCTTTTTAGTGTTAATATTTTGACCTCTTCTGATGAATCACACACACATACACACACACACACACACACACACACACACACACACACACGCACGCACGCACGCACGCACGCACCTTTAACAGCACCTAGCACCCTTTCCAGAGGTGTTCAATTTCCTTCCCCCAGGTCTGTCAGCAGGATCACTGTCTACACTGAGATTCGTGTCTTAAATACAAAGACTTAAAAGGTTGAGTTTCTCCATGAGCAGGAGTTGTATTAGAGACATGGCAGCATCCATGTTACGTTTTCAGCTCTTGAGTGACCAACCATGTGCAGAGAATCCTTTTTCTGGGCAGTGGGTCTCAATAAACTCTCCAGTTAGCCCTGTAAGCAGCTGAACAGACTTTGCTGCTCATATGTAGAGAACAAGCAGAGTGGGCATAATACTATTATTGTCAAGGGCCCCTAGGGCTTTCAGAATGGAAGAGCAGTGGCTTCAACTCAAAGTCATTAACATGTACAAGAACTGTCTAGACCTTTGAGGCTTTGAAAGCAGGCATTGACTTCTATCTACTTATGAAAGACCTAGATGGTGTCTTCTTCCAGTGGAAGGCTGTTTTGTCCACACCAAAAAGGTGGTTATTGTTTCGTTTATCCAGCCACCTTCCCTTTGATCTTGGCTAGATCTTTCAGAAATGCATCAGTTCTGAATCATCTCTCACTGTCTTCTCCCTACCCCAACACTTTTGTGTTATCAAGATGGATTTCTTCCCTAAAACTTCTCAACCAGTTTATGTTACCATCACATTTTCCTTCTGCAGATTCCTCACTTTTTAAAGATTTTGGAAGTAGAACTAGATAGGGTGTTGTTCTGCATTAGGTGTTGACTCATGGGAATATTATGGTGGCTCCCTTCCAGTCTACTGACACTTTCCACCTCAGCAGTCAAGCTGGTTTGCCCTCTTCCCATTAGTGTATAAACTAGAGTCAAACTCTCTTCCTTGCATGGATACTTAGAGGCCACTTCAGGGTTAATTGATCGAATTCCAATATTATGAGTAATCATGAAAAAGTTTGAAATGTTGCAAGACCCACCAAGTATGGGGAACCGAAGAAGCCTTGAGCTGGTGTACAAAGAAATCCTGAGCGGATGTGTATGTTGACATAGGAAGATCAATCCATGTCAAGGACCCCGATGCCTCAGGTCCATAGGAGCAGCAAAGCTTTACCCCAGTTAGGCTCAGGGGATTGGCAAAACATTTCTCTGCTCTGGGTACAAATGTGAAGTTTGATCATTTACCAGTGACTGACCAGAGTGTGCAAGAATTAACAACTGCAGCTTCTTCTCCTGGATGACTGCAGGCTGAGTGTGCTCCCTGACAAAGATCTCAAGCTAAGGCTAGCTCTTCCTCCCTGTGCCACACATAGCAAATGATCTGAGGTTCTGGGTTGTTACATAGTTGGTGCACCTTCCAAAGTCCAAGCACAGCTTGCATTTCTGATTCCAGAATAGCTGCTTGTGTGCCTTGTCTTTCTTCATTCCTTCGCCGCCCCAGTCAGGTTTCAAGAAACAAGCCACAAAGGGGTATGACACAGATACATATGAACACTGCTTCTGGGGAAAATTACCCCCATTTATTTGCTTATACCAGAGTTGCCATAAACCTTCAATGTATACCCAAAAAATGCAATATAGTGCCTTCCAGATGCTATATAATGAAGCACAATCAAAATGAAGTATGGCTGTATTTGAAAGCACTACTGCATATTGTATTCCATCAATACTGTTTTTTATCATTTATAATGTATTATCTAGTCATGGAAGCAATCTGAACAGTAGAATGTCACACTCCGAGTTTTTGCTTATTTTCAAATTATCCGAGAGCTCTGGTGTAGTTGAATTTTCCCTTTAATGGGGACTTGTGAAATGCCAAACTCAATTTTCCAGTCCCCATATGTCTATCACATGTATGATAACAACATTAACCTCTTCTTTATATATCTTCCACAAGATGGGACAACAGATTCAACCCACTTCCTTCTTGGATGTGGGCCATAAGCTGAGAAGGTTATTTTTTTTTTTTATGTCTTTAAGATGACATGTGGAAATTATGAAATTTTAGTGCATATTCATAAGATAATATTAAACCACTGCCACCATTGTCCTTTCTTGTATTGTCTGTGGTAACTGCCACTCTGAAGGATCAAAGTGAAATACAGAGATCATATAACCTACGAAGCCATGCATTTCACCATCTACCCCATGCATTTCACCATCGTCTACCCCTCTACAGAAAATGCAATTGGCTCCTGGTGTACTGAATCATACTAACCATCTAGAGAGAGGGGGGTCTCTCACAGCCCCCAGCTTGGTGATTTCTACGTTCAAAAGAGTTGCTGAATGTCTCTTGCCTTTAACAGCACTGTAAAACGTTTAGTATTCAAATGTATGCCACAAAATTCCTGCTTCTATATGCTAATAAATTTGAAAGCACTAATTTCCTTATATTTTTACAAAGCTTGACACTTACCTGGTTTGATATTTAGCATATGAATTCTACAAAAGATTTTTTTTTTTAAAACAAGAACTCTGCGCGGCAATGAGAATTTATCATACCCAAAAAGAGAAGCAATTTTGTAGTCTTTAAAAAAATATGAAGTCGATGTTCATGTTGAGATCTTGAAAATTACACTAATGTACCATTCAAGCTTTAAATGTCAGTACATAAAACTGTTAGTTTTCTGGTGCAAAACTAAATTAAAGACTAAAAAGTTCCAATCCCTGGTGTTGCATCTCCTGAGGATAAATTCAGAACTCATGTAACAGTAGACTTTAAAAACTTTTAAATTTGATATTCTTTTTATTAAGACAAACAGAATTCGACGGTGTGTCTTACAAAAGTGCATTACCGTGTATTTTGCTGAATGTAGGCAAATGTGTAAACATTGACTATGACTAGAGTGGATGTAGTGGAGATGGAGATGGGGACCATGCTCTGAGCTAAGTCCAACAGTTTTCATGACAGTGTGGATTCTATACTATACCATGGATATTAAACGTAAAATGAGGTTCTACCGGAAGACTGTAGTACACTGTTTTAGAGCATATTAGAGTCTCACAAGATATTATTTTTTTCCTCCATCCTCTTTCGTAAAATTTCTTATATTTTTTGGGTCTTGAGATTAAAACTTTGGGCCCACAAAATCAGGTGCTACACTCTGGAGACATTTCTGCATCCTCTCCTCTTTTGTTTTACAGCAGACATCACCATTTTTTACCCCCCTGGGGGAAGACGTATCCTAAACTCTAGGACCTAGACAGTACTGATTTTCCAGAGCTGACTGAGTTATGCAGTGCATACCCTGAGTCAACATATAAGAAATGTCCCCAGATCCAAGGTACATCTTGAATGGTGGAATTGGACGTAACTCAGGAAGAAATGGGGCGATCCCTCTTCTGAAAGAGCAGAGACTGTTGCCTTCAGGAGATTCTGGGAGATTGGGCATAAACATTGAGGCCCTTCCAGAAAGAACTGGATGAGAAAGGGTCTCGGCTCTCCTTCATGTAGGGACTTGTCTGGGAAGGCCTCAGTCCAAAAAACACACTGAAGAAAATGTGGGCAGAGACGCAAATGACAGATTGGAGCCTGTCTCATGACACTGAAGCCTAGAGCCCTCAGAGCTTGGCTTCCAGAACCACAACAGACTCCAACAGACTTTCCACAGAGAAGGGAGGAAGTTGCTAGAACAAACACTGTCCTGAAACTTGCCCCAAAGCTGAACCTCATCAAACCCCAATGTTTTTCTGAGGTTAGAAAAAAAAAACCCTGGCTTAGCATTTTTAGGACAATATCTATTTGCCTTTTGTCTCCCACTTGCAGCCAGAAGTGGAAGTTCTAAAAACCCATTAAAAATTCTGGGTTTTATTTATTTCTTTACTATACTCTTTGCCTGTCCAAAACCATTGAATGCTGGAATGGTTCAAGTTCATTCTCCTGAGATATCCAGATCAAAGTCCTTCAGAACTGCCTTGGCTAAGCATCTAGAATTTTCCATTCTTACCCAAACCAAGGCTTCAATCCCTTGCAATTTGCTCTCAAATGCATCCACGTTCTGCAGAGTCCTGAGGCACTACACAAGGCACTCCTGTGTCCTGGGGCATTGCACACTGCACTCCTGTGTCCTAGGGCACTGCATACTGCACTCCTGTGTCCTGGGGCACTGCACACTGCACTCCTGTGTCCTAGGGCACTGCATACTGCACTCCTGTGTCCTGGGGCACTGCACACTGCACTCTTGTGTCCTGGGGCACTGCACACTGCNTGTGTCCTGGGGCACTGCACACTGCACTCTTGTGTCCTGGGGCACTGCACACTGCACTCTTGTGTCCTGGAGCACTGCACAATGCACTCTGGCAAAATTAGCCTACTCTACATATCTTGTGTAAAGTGAAGATCTGAGAGAGGCACCCTCAAGCTATTGTGTTGCTATTGCTGTTCTTGCTATATATCTATGTATAAAATTCAGTTTGTTCACATGCAATCTAAAGGCAACTCATTTAAATCTAATGCTAATTTATTAAGAGATGGATTCTGTTTTGTTTTGTTTTGTTTCTGTTTTGTTTTGTTTTGTTTTGTTTTGATACCTCACAAGATTTCCAATGTCACATTTAGGTTACATTTTGTTAGGTAATCCAAATGGACTTCTATGTCACCCTAAATCCGTGCATACCACTGTTTTCCTAAATCACTTCCATCCTTTCAGAAAATTATTAAGAATATAATGCTTCTTTGTAGGTACTGTTTAAAACCATGTCTTCATTTTTTAAAATTAGTTTATTGATAGTTGGTTTTCTCCTTAGTTTTCTTCATGTTGGATGTTTTTAAATGGGATACACAGAAAGCTAGAGTTTGCCTTAGCAAGAACCAAGTCACTGAGAACTTTTCTAATGGGATCAGGAAAGAGTGTGAGAGTGACCCCTGTAAGGCTGTGAGAGGACCCCATCTTTACCTTACCTGTGATTTCAGCCTGTCTTCTGAGGGTAATTGGACATTTATTCAAGCAGTCTGTGTATTTCTGGCTAGTCCATGCTTTGTCTTGAAGCCGTGTTCACTGTGATATTTTTCTAATGCCAAAAGAAAAGAAACCACCATTGTGATGGGGTAGTTCAATAGTTAAGGTCCACAACCCTACCTCAGTTTCCATGCCTCCCAGAACTCCGAAGGGATCCTTTGGCTTCAGAAGCCTCTGCCTGCTTCTTCCTTTCACATAATTCGCCTTTGTTCAGTTATTTTGTGCCACCCCCAGAGTGTTTTCAAATATATTTCAGGCCCCCAAGCAACCCCATTTCAGTTGATTGACTTCAGGGCGCTCTAATGCTGGCCGGGCATTTTGCTACAACCCCATTTAGACTCAGCAGGAACAGCAGATTTAAAAGGCAGATTACGTTCTTAGCTTTTTAAAAACTGCTTTATTAGAGAGGCTAAAAGCCACAGAGGTGGTAAGCTGAATTCTTTTGAAATACAAGCAACCTCATGACACCCAGGCAGCAGTTCCTCACCCATGGCGTTCCCTCCTCTGGGTTTCAATGACAGTGGGGACCAGCTGCCTCCAAGAATTTTTTTCTTAAGGGTCCTTGTGACTCCAACAACAGAATCCCTGAAAGCACAGAAGGAGGTTCATTTAAGGGTTGGAGACCTTTGAAAATCAGCTCACCCCTGGGCTTCTGGCAGGCCATTTTGTGTGAAAGGGTTGGTTATATACTGGTCTCCACTGAATTGCAGAAATGTCCAAGGTAAAGAACCATGATGAGATTTCAAAGACCAGTTGGAGTGGACAGAACGCCTGCGGGCCTGCTTCCTAAGGTAGGCAGCTGGAAGTCTCAGAATATGGCTAAAAGAATGCTGGACGGATGGACGGATGGACGGACAGTCAGACAGACAGAATTACAGGTAGATGGATGGATAAACAAATGAATGCTAAAGAAACACCATACTGGTGGTTACTGCTCCATAGGCTTGTACTAAACCACGTGACATCGTCTATTGGGCTGTTCCCTTTCGCTCACTTTGGGTTCCGTTTCGGTTCTATCCGAGATGCTGCCTATAAAGTATCTGAAAAGAATGAGATTTCTGTGGCATCAATGAGAATCTATATTGGAGGGTTTATATAGAGGCTTAGAGATGTAGTGAAATCTACCAGATTTAGGGAATGTATCATGGAGAAGAGGGCTAAGACTCACTCTGGACCTGACTTATAGACTGAAGCAGAAGTCGTATTAACAGTATGGGACAGATAGAGGGCATAGATCTGCCATTCCCTCTGTTCTCAGAGAGAACACCAGTCACAAAACAACTCTATGCTAAATTTCAAAAGCAGATATAATGTCCCTAACTGTCTGGGACACACCCTGGATTAAACAGGGGATATTGCTAAGTATGTCTATGGACCAATGTGGGAACTGATATGAATTCCCATGGGAGGGGCCAGCAAGAAGTGACAGAAGCAAGTGGACTGATTGACTGTCAAGTTATCACATGAATGCCCAATCTGAGCAGGACATACTCAGCCTCAGACTGTGTTATCAAAAATTTCAACAGCAAATAAAATTATAAATTTTACTTGGCGTCTCTTGATTGTTAAGTGTTAGACCCAAAGGTGGATTAAATGCTATGTAGGCCAAACAAATGCATATACAGAAAAATAAAATTAAAATAGGCCTGTCAGAACTGAGGCGATGGCTCAGTTGGTAAAACCATCACTTTATAAGCAAGAGGACCTAAGTGTGAGTCCCCAGAACAAACATTACAAATAACAATGATGAAATAAAGTAAAGTAAAGGCCAGGGTGTAGTGGTCAATAAGTCTATTCCTAGTACTAGTCTGCAGCGAATCCTGAAGCTCACTGGCCAGCCAGACTACTCTAACTGGTGAGCTCTAGGCTGTCAGGAGACCCTGTCTAAAAATAAAATAAAATAAAATAAAATAAAATAAAATAAAGTAAATGGTTGCCTGGGACACAAATTTGTCGTCTGGTGGGCTCATACACACACACACACACACACACACACACACACACACACACACACACACGACTGTGGGTTCATGTAGCCCCCCAAAAGGGGAAACATTGAAGGAAGATTCCATTTTCCTCTTATCTTTTTTGAACTACCTTGCTAGCATACAGGATGCAGCCAGAAAAACAAAGAAAGCCATCTCACCAGGGCTCGAAGAGGGCATGTGACAAATTGCAGAAAATTATAGCCAACATTTTGTGGTTGCTGATCTTCCCCCGGGTTACACACTAGCAAAGTCCTGGGGGGAAAAAAATAGCCAACTCCAAAGATCAAAGTTTCCATGCTGCAGAGGGGCCTTGCTTTTGTCTGGCGCCTCCTACCCCCAAGCCCTTTTTGTCAATCACAAAGCAGTCCTTGCAAAGTTCAGAGCTGACATTGTCGGAGGCTAATGGTGCCTTTCCCGGCTCGCTCTGTTCCGCGCGCTAGCCCTCTCAGACCTCCGGTTCCCTTCGGGCTGTTTACATACAATTTCCTTCTGGGTGGAACTTTGTTTTTCCTTTCCTTCTTTTGGGGCTGTTGATTTTTCTTAAAATAGGAGGTCATTTCAGGCAGAGCTGTGTTTTCGCCCTTTGCTTCCTCCACGGCTGGGACTGGCGCTCCTTTGGGCAGAAGGAAATTTCCACTTTGTTTACAAGGCTAGGTTGGTTACTTTGGATTTCCCCCTTCGCTTACTGGGTTTGGAGCTTGGAGTTCCTCCGATTATCTAGGATCATGAAAATCACTTGGAAGATAGTTCTCTGGTTGATTTGTTCACCTTAATAACTCTGCTTTTCTAGATGCATCTCTAACGGACTTCCTCGCATCTTTCCAGTGAGCCTAACCTCCCTAGATGCTCGCACACCTCTACGTTCTAACCTGGTCTTCCTCCCAGCATCCCTGAGCTTTGGTTGTCAATCTGGATTTTTTTTTTTTTCAAGCAGCACTCTGAACCAATTCCAACGTGAGTCATAGTCTTATACTTTTGGATGGAAAAGCAATTTTCTGCTTTTCTCTCTAAAATGCAGCCGTGCCCCACAGCCGTTCCTAGGATCGGCAGACATGGTGGGTCCTCCCTACAGAGAGTAGTGTCGGTGTGCACCCAGAGGCAAATGATCTGCCCTAGACTCCATTAAAGGTTTCCTCTGGATCTGTGGAAGAATACGTTCTAAGAAGATAGCACATTCGCTGAAAAGAACATGTTTTCTAAAGCTAAACAGAATAATAAGTCATCCTAGAGGTAAATCTTAGGATGGCATTAGTAGGTTTGAAACAAAAAAGAATGATTAATTGTGAAATGGTTTCTTTAAGGCCACTGTGGTTAGGTGACAGGACCACAATTAACACGGAAGCTGAGTTAGACGGAGTCGACCGACCAGGTGTCTAGTGTGACTGTTCAGCAAAGTCCCATTCTGTTCCACTCATGTTTCCTATTCCCTGGAACTGAAGTCGAGGCAGGGGAGTGCTGTAGAGGAGAGGGGGAAAGGCAAAGATAAAGGGAAAGACACATCAAGACCGTGCAGGAAGCAAGTCCCTGGGCACTTCACGGTGATGGCTACGAGTCTGGGTTTAGAACAAATGCAGGGTGGGTGGTTAGCTGCCTTGGTCCTTGCTGAATGGCTGCAGGCAAGTTCCTTCCTGTGTCTACCCCTCAGGTTTCTCGTCTGTAAAATAAGCATAGTAAGAGAGCCTGTTTCGGGGAGTCAGTGGAAGGGGGTGTGTTAGGCTTAGCTCTTGTCATAGCCAATGAGTAAGTGAAAACACACATTGGACCAGTCCTGCCTTTACTAGAACACTCTGAGAAGTGGGTCTCCTTACTGCATACAATTTGCCAGTGAAAAATGAGGGATTCCAAGAAAATAAGTAATTTCTCCCCTGCCTCAGAGTGAAGTGATCAAGCCAGGGTTCCTTCCCCAGGGAACTGGCATCGAGCCTGAGTCCTTAACCACTTTACAGCTTTGAGCGTCATTTTAATATGGGATGGGGTCTTCTCTGGTCTTAGACTCAGTTCATCTTGACCTCACTGTAGAGAACTGTGTGTATGTACCACACCGTACCACATGGTTTTCAGCAGAGATGCACGGAACGGTCAGTCTGCTATACATAAAATACCTGCATCTGCATGTATGTGCATAGACTTAAACACACAAGAGAGAGTCGGCAAACCATACTGAGCTATAAGCTGATGCTTCAAAAACATTTTCTATAGAGTAAAAAGAGAGATGGGTTTCTAATACATATTTTCTTTAGAGTTAGACCAGAATCAGTCCGCTCAATTCTAATCGCACCTGGGCTTGGTGACATACGCCTATAGTCTCAGGGGAGGAAGAGAGAGGAGGCGTGTGAGCTCAGCTCAGTCTGAGCAGCACAGTAAGATTCCAGAGCAAAAGCTGGGCAGTGGTGACGCACGCCTTTAATCCCAGCACTTGGGAGGCAGAGGCAGGCGGATTTCTGAGTTCGAGGCCAGCCTGGTCTACAGAGTGAGTTTCAGGACAGCCATGGCTACACAGAGAAACCCTGTCTCGAAAAACCAAAAAAAAGAGATTCCAGAGCAAAATTAAAACAATTAAAACAAAACAAAACTCACTCCACCGAGATTTCTGGGTAAGATTATTCTCTACAATACAGTAAATACATGTGGTTTCAGAAATCGCAGAGTTGCATAGCTTCAATTCCAAAAGGTAGGAATTGCTCTAATTGATTCAGATTCTAGAAAGGCAAGTTTTAAACTGTTGATGGAAAAACCAAGAGATAGGTTTGTTTTTTTTTTTTTTTTGTTTCATCAGAGAGATGAGATTTGAAGAATAAGCTGAGATGGTGGGTCCTCCCTACAGAGAGTAGTGTCGGTGTGCACCCAGAGGCATGGACCACTGAGATCAGAAAAAGAAATGTAAAGCAAGCCCAGAAGTTTATCACAGTGATACATACACTAGGGACCAGAAGATAGGTTTGCATGCTATGACCACGTTCTAATGCTCAAGTGCTACTTGTGTTTTAATTATATAGTTGACGTCATGTTCCCTGTGACCTTATTTGGTTTACACAGAGAAACCACATCAGCAAGGTCTACACAGGTGGCAGGCAATGAATCGGTTTTACACAGGAGAACACAGGCGCAGGGATTCCACAACTTGGCCAAGGTCACACAGCTGTTCCATGCAGAGCCAGGCTTATCAGCTGCTACCGCTTTTACCGAATGTGAGGCCACTGGCATTTCTAATGAGCCTGGTGTGTCACCTTACCTAAACCAAGGTGGGCGTTTGCCAAGGCTTGGGAGCTAGGAGTGATGTTTGTAGGAAAGAATCCAGAACAAGAGGTGGCAGACCATGGCTAACTGCCATTCCAAACCACCTCCAAAGTTCCCAGAGGAGAGTTGGAAGAGAGAAGGTCACTGGCAGGGGAGGGAAAAACTTCCAAGTACAGAAACCCCACCGTCCCCACAGCTGGCGCTGTGCATCCCAAGTTTTATGTGGTATTAGTACAACTGGCTCTTGACTCAAACTCGAGTGGTTGAATCCTGGCGCCAGGCTGAACCCTCCTCGTCTCATTCCTTGTCGGTAGGATGGATTTAAGGGTCATGTGAGTGCTGCAGAGCTGATGTGAGAATTCAACACAAAAATGAGTGTAGAAAGGCTCAATGTGTTAACTGACCCACAGGAGGTGGGTATTGGCTTTTCCTGTTTGCTTCACTTTTGTCATGTCTGTTGTGTTGAGAACTGAACCCAAAGTCTTGCACATGCTAAGCGCACAGGAACGTCTCAGTAAATTCCACCGTCTTTACTATTTCCTGCAGAAAGGGAAGCCCCAGAGTATTCTGGTTTGCTTTTTTGTTATTATGATAAAACATTCTGACCAAAGGCAACTTAAGGGAGGAAATGTCCTATTTGGTTACACTTCCAGGTTACAAGTCACTGATGGGAAGTTGGGACAGAAATTCAAGTGGAACTGAAGCATGGAGGAATGCTATTTACTCGATCTCTAGCTCATTCACAGGCTGATGCTTCACCGGGTTTTTATAGAGCCCAGGTCCTCCTGTATAAGGAATGGCACCACCCACAGTGGGCTGGGGTCTCTTACATCTGAGATAAAGAAAATGCCTCACAGTCAGGCCAACATGCTAATGTGACCAGGACACTTTTTCAGTTGTAGTTCCTTCTCTCCAGGTAGCTCTAGGTCATGTTGACAATCAAAACTAACCAAGGCACAGAGCTGGGATTTTCAGTTAAACTACAGAGATCAAGTTCTCCACCACAATCCCACAGTCCATTTGCTTTTGTATTGTTCATCTGTCTGAACTGCCTTTTCCAGGTTGATCCATTCACGTTCTTCCGCTCTCCAGTCAAGCCTTTGCTCCAATGGTCTTCAGAGTAACCTCACCTGGCTGCCCAACCCAAAGCAGGCCCCTTGTCACTTCCCATAGCTTTAAACAGCCAGATTTCACCCCACACTGTGGCAGGTGAAGCAATCACACACAGTTTATCTTTTCATTTAATTCCTCATGGGTTGCTTTCTCTACTACCACAAAGAAATCTCCATGAGAGTAGTTTGCTACAGCTCACAACATTTTTTTTTTCCTAAAGAGCAGTCAACGTCTTGTCTTATTGCATTAATGAGTAAATAACTAATAATTAATAATTAATGAGTAAAATACTATGAACAATTATATCTAATATACCAGCAGATGAAATGATAACACTTCTGAAAGTGAATTCAAATGTTCTTCGTGAGATGAGACACTGTTATCATTTTATTTTGGAGGTAACCATCCCCAGAAACTTCTGCAGAGAGCACTGGGCCTTCCATTAGAAGCACATTTTTAAAACTACAGAATCTTACTTCCCCAAAGTAAGCTGGGGAAGTAAGCGCTTTGTAACTGCTAAAGATCTTGGGAGGTTGAAAAGCCAACTAGGCACTCTGCTCACTCACTTCCAGCTCCAGGGCTGTGTCTCCTGTGGGGGTCATTAATCAATCCCATTAAAGTTATAATTCCTCCCCCACGCTAAGGAAAACACAACCCAAACAGAAGGAAGCATTTCCTGCGCTTGCCACTTACCCCTAAATATGAAGGGTGGCCGTCTAAAAATTTCAGCCTTCCTGAGATTAGCTGGAGAAGGCCTGCACAGTATCCACTGGATGTGTCCGGAAAGAAAATGTGCCAAGCGCGATGAAGGGCGAGAACATGACTTGATTCTGACTGCTCACATTCAGGGCTGTTTCGCAAGCTCAGATAAAGCAATGCAGAGCTACCCGGGATGACAGGACTAAAATAAAACAAATCATTTGCAATGTGATTTCCTGCTGAGCAGTGTGCTAAGCTGCCCACTGTGGGTAGTTGTTAACTAACACAGAACAGACCTTGCAACCGTGAATGGCAAATCCCTTCATACGACAAATGACATTGCATGGATATTAATGAATGGGGGCCAAAGGAAAAGCCACATGATATAATGGAATCATTGGTTCAATGGCTGCAGCTGAGGAAGACAATGCTGTACTTCATCAGAGAAGTGCAGCTTGATCTGGTATGATGGGCCAAAGAAGTAAGTGCCCTCTGGGACAGTCTAACTCACATTCATTAAAGAGGTTCAAGCAACACAGAGAGTGGCTTGCTTAAAGAGCAACACAATTTAACCGTTTTTTGTTTTTTTTTTTTTTAAATTGGGACAGTGTCTTATGTAGTCCAGTCTGGCCTCATATTTGCTATGTAACCAAAGATGACCTTGAACCTCTGCTGCTCATGTTTCTGTCCCCCAAAGTGCTGTCATTATAGGCATGTGACACTCCATCGATTTAAGCAGTGCTGGCAATCAAAATCAGGGCCTTGTGCATAACGTGCAATGTAACATAATTTATCAGGTGCCTGCTGTATACCGTGTTAGAGGCTGGAGGATGAAGGGCCAAAGACTCACAAGCCATTCCTGCTGTTGAAGAAGAACAAAGCACTAACTTAGATAAGTCCTCTCATTTAATTCGGTTCTCGTAAGCGTCTAGGAAAGTAGAGACATCATCTGTATAGACATCATCTTAGAGCTAGAGAAGCTGAAGTTCAGAGCGGTGAGTGATGTGCCCAGATCTTCATGTGAATGAGCTCGAAGCCCAACGTGAGCATGACCACAAATCTTGGCTTTCACTGTGACCTCATCCTGCCTAATGACCCATCTTTAGACAAAAAGCTTCCTTTCGTATGTATTTTAAGGTCAATTAAAATCTACCCAGTAACTCCAAACTTTTCATCACTTCATTATGCCATTAGGAACATGATTTAACTTTTTGTCATAAAGATGATGACCACATGAAATGGAAAGATGGCTCAGTGGTTAAGAGCTCTTGCTTCTACTTTAGAAGACCCAGGTTTAATCACCAACCCCACATGGTGGCTCACAGCCATCTATAACCTCAGTTGTAGGGGATCCAAAAGGTAAAACATTCATGAGTGAAAAGTACAATAAATTGATTAAATAAAAATTAAAAAGTTTTTTTTGTTTTGTTTTTTTTTAAAGACACTGACCATGTGGCAAAGACAGGCCACTTTTACCCATAGAAAAATTCAGTACTTAAGATTCCATACAGCTCTGAGATGCCCAAAAGATCACAAGGTCCTTAAATTATAGTTCTTGGGTTTGGCACCCCATCAGAGCTAGTGTGTCTGTGCACTACCCTCGGGTCATAATGGAGGTCTTCTACCACGTTCCGGGGCCTTCAGTCGGCCTCTCTTCATGAAGCCCTTTCCATTCACATGTTCTTTCCTGACTTTTTTTTTTAATGTATGTGCATGTTTGTGGTGTGAGGGCATCCACGGGGAAGTCAGAGTTAATTGTTAATTGTCATCCCCAGGAAAGCCACCCACCTCCATTGAGATGACCTCTCATTGGCCTGGAGTTCTCAGGGCAGGCTGCAGTGACAGGCCAGTGAGCTGGAGAGACTCCCCTGTTTCTGCCTCCTCAGCTGTGGGATTCCGAGAACACAGCACTGGACTCAGCACTTTTATGTGCATTCTGAGGATCAAACTCAGTGATGAGCTTGTAAGGCAAGCACCTTACTGACTGTGGTGGTTTGAATATACTTGGATTATGCTCTTGTCGTTTCCCACTGACTTTAATCACACAACGTGGTCGTACTTTAATCACAAGAAATGGCTGTACTAAGATCTCCCACTCCAGATAGAATTCTTCTTACTTCTACTGTGGAGAGGCAATCCAATTTCCCCATAATGATCTGGATCTATCACCCCTCCTAACACTGTTATTCCTTTCTTAGCCCGTTGGTTTAAAGGCATTAGAAGTCCTAAATGACCAGGTAGAAGTCTGAGCTTCCAGTTCAATGCTCCTGGCAGGAACACTCCCTTCTTTGGAACCAAAACTTCTAGGCCAGCAGAACCTCAGGTGACAGAGCAAGTTCCAAGTAGAGAAAAGCTTAGATCCAGGCATGGTGGTACATACCTTTAATCCCAGCATTCAGAAGACCAAGCCATGAGGATCTCTGAGTTCAGGGTCAATCTGTAGAACAAGTTCCAGAACAGTTAAGCTTAGGCAGTGAAGGAGTTGGGAAACAGAAAGCTGGAGATAATGTAATAGAATGAGGGACCCATGTCCCAGCCCCAGCAAGCAGGAGGACTCGGCAGCTTCAGCCACATAGCTCTAGCTGTAAAGATGCAAGAATAGAAGGGACTACTAGTGCAATTGATGCTGGTTAGCTGGAGCTAAGAAATCAACAGTGATTAAGAAGGTGATTTCACTGAGGTGAAATCATCTGGGAAGTGTTTTCTGAGAACACAAATAAGTTGTGTTCCAGAGATTGCCCAGACTTTATCTTGTGCTTCAACAGGACTTGGTACTATGTAAGAATCACCCAAGTGATACTGGTTTTGAAGGCATGAAGGAGTCATGGGAGAGCAGTTTAGGCTTGGCACTGTGAAATGCATGGAAGGCCATTGGTGAAGGTATGGCCTCAGTTGTAGTAGATGGCTCAGTACTGAAGGGATCATGCAAAGGAGTTGAAGCTTGGCCTATGAAAGGAGCCTATAAGAGTGTTATTGGTAAAGCCTGGGTGCAGTGGAAGACTACAGAGAATTGGAGAAGCCAATACTGTGGGATCATCACTAAGAATGAACAACAGCAGCAGTGGAGTGGAGTTAACCAGCGCCTAGAATGTTACAAAGCACAGAGCTGGAGAAGCGACCCAAGCCCTTTGGAGGAATCCAGAATATCATGTGTGGATCCCAGACATTGCCTTGAATATCCCTAGATGTTAGAGATGCCAGAGCCATGGGATACCTGTTGAGGAAAGCTGTACACAGGGATTGGAACCAGCCCAAGAGGATGAAGTTTGTTGCTGATGAATGCCATATCTGCCAACAGCAGTCAAAAAGGATGAAAGGAGTTGAAGATCGGAAGAGCACTTTGACCTCGGACATGGAGATGTAGAGTTTGGAGTTTGCCCAGCTGGCATTTGGTCTTGCTTTGGTCCAGTATTTCCTCACTATGATGTTTTGGAATGGTAATGTATATCCTGTGATGTTGGGGGTATGTGATCTACTTTTTTATTTTGATTTTAAAGGGGATTACAGTTAAGTAATTGAATTAATCTCAAAGAGACTTTGAACTTTGGACTTTTTTTTTTTTTTTT
>NC_034591.1:27977173-27978378 GCF_900095145.1 Mus pahari | reverse complement strand
AAGGTGTTGGGCGCTGGATCAGCCTGCGGACAGCCGCCAGGCGAACACCCCTCCTGGGCAGGAGAGGCGCAGGACGATCGGGTCCAGCTGCGGGTCCCCTAACCAGTCCGCTCTTTCCCCCGAACTTTGGACTTTTAACATTGCTGAGACTGTTATAGACTTTTGAAGTTGGACTAAATGTATTTTGTACTATGCTATGGCTAGGAATGCCCCCCCTATAGATTCATATTTTTGAACAAGCCTAGGGGTCCAGGGAGTGGAATGTGGTGGTTTGAAAATGCTTGGCCCAGGGAGTGGCACTAGTAGGAGGTGTGAATTAGTTGGAGTGGATGTGGCCTTGTTGAAGGAAGTGTATCACTGTGGAGGTGGGCTTTGAGACCTTCCTCCGAGCTGACTGGGAGACCGTCTCTGCTTGCTGCAGTCCAATCTGGATGCAATATTCTCAGCTCCTTCTTCAGCTCCATGCCCGCCTGGATGCTGACATGATGATAATGGACTGAACCTCTGAACCTGTAAGCCAGTCCCAGTAAAATGTTGTCCTTTAGAAGAGTTGCCTTGGTAATAGTGTCTCTTCTTAGCAATGGAAACCCTAAGACACTCACTGCACCAACTCAGCCTCTTTCCTAACATTTCTGGCCTTGGTGGTATTTACTCCGTTACCATGGTGGTCAACTTCTCCCTCTATTTCTAACAAAATGTTCTATTTTTTACATTGTATTCTTGTACATTTTTATATCATCTCTGAACTTAAAGGCCCTTGAAAATAAAATCTACCACCATGTGTCTAAACTTACCAGCACAAATTCCTGAACTTAGTAAACATTTGGATAGTATACTAAGACATCTTTGATTTCTATCCCTTCCTGGGGAGAATTTCTGAATACTCTTATCTCCACAGGAGGTACCTTTGCATTATTTCTCCAGTGCTATAATATATCTTGAAGTGGTTTTGAGCCTGCCATAAGGGAAAACTCATGTTTTCAGTTCATTCAAAAATATCATTGGTGATCCAACTAAGATGATGATACACAATCTTGGCAGTTGATGCTTAAAGGAGGAAGCATTCCCAGCCTGACCTGCTCAAGCTAACAGATGCTTATCCTTAGTCCTGAATCTACTGTCAAATTAGGGGTCTTACTCAAAATATCTGAGACAGAGACAGAGACAGAGACAGAGACAGAGACAGAGGGAGAGGAGGGGAGGGG
>NC_034591.1:27967801-27977062 GCF_900095145.1 Mus pahari | reverse complement strand
AGAGGAGAGGAGAGGAGAGGAGAGAAGAGAAGAGAAGAGAAGAGAAGAGAAGAGAAGAGAAGAGAAGAGAAGAGAAGAGAAGAGAAGAGAAGGCAGAGGAAGCATCAGATTGTGAAATTATCTTTCCTTATTTTCACCTATAAATTAGGTCAAAACTTAGTACAGTGTCACCTGCCCAGACTTAGAGCTCTGCAGTAAAGGATCCAGGCATCTCTCCTAGAATTTTAAAGTAATCTAGATTAAAGAGAAAGTCATACTTCAGGCCATTCTTTTACTAAATTGTAAGCTCTCCTCCCGCTCTCAGATCTATCTGGAGCACTGGACCTCTCTAAGTGATGTGTCAATCACTCTGGCTCCAAGGGACCATCATCAAAAGAGAAGGACCATGTCTGGCTCTCATGGAAGTGGCGCTCTCCTACTTAGGCAAACCCATAAATTTGTCAGCCCAGAGTTGTCTGACATCTGGTAGAGGTAAAGGATCACACCGAGACTTAGAGTAGTCAGGTTGAAACTGGTGTGCCTCTTATGGGTCAGATTTGCCCAAGCATAAGCTGATTATTAGAAATAAAATCATTTTCTTTAAATAAAATTCATGTATCGAATCCTTTGTGGTAATGTCCTCGTCTTATTGGTTTAGTTTAATTAAAAATGAATTTTTTCCCCTGTCTCGAAAAACCAAAAAAAAAAAAAAAAAAAGAATTTTTTTTCATATAATATATTTTGATCTCCGTCTCCCCTATCTCATCTCTTCCCGGATCATCCCTATTCATCCAGTTCTATGCACTCTCTCTCTCTCTCTCTCTCTCTCTCTCTCTCTCTCTCTCTCTCTCTCTCTCCAAAGAAGCAGACAAATAAAAGCAAACCAGAATAAAACAAAACAAACACAAGGAAAAATAAAAAGAAAAGTCATCAGAAGTGCACACATACACACCATAAAATACAAAATTGGAAACCATAATATTATAAGCACAAGACCAGTAAGGTTAAAAAATAATAATGTTCAAACAATGCAGTGTGAGACAAAAAATAAATAAATAAAAAATTCCCAAAATACCATTGAGTTTGTTTGGTGTGGTCGTCTGCTGCTGGGCACGGGGCCTGCCATTCAGTGCGGTTTCCGTTCCCGGGGAGACTGCTTTGGAAAAAGCTAGTTTTCCTTTGTGAGCAGTGTGGACTGTTGGCGCTAGCTTCTGGATTAGGGATGAGAGTCGTATCCACTTCCCCATCTCAGCTCTCAGACCCTGTCTTGCTGAGACCAATGCAGGCCCTCTGTGTGATGCCGCCACAGTCTCTGTGAGCTCATACGTGTGCCCGTCCTGTTGTGTCCAGAAGGCCATGTATCCTTGCTGCTCTTCGTGCCCTCTGGCTCCTAGATTCCTTCTGCCTCCTTTTCAGCAGAGCATCCTGAGCCCTGACGGGAGGGATCTCATGGAGACATTGCATCCTGATGGAGTGGTCCACTCTCAGCATCTTGACCGGCAGGCGGTCTCTGTGTTAGCTCCCATCTCCTGCAGAAGGGTAGCTTTGCTTTTTTAATTTTCTGTTTTTATTTTGTTTGCATTCTTTTTATCTCATATTTATTTGTTTAAAAGATGTGAATATTTTATACCATATTATAATACAGTATTTGAAAGAATAAACAAGTATAAAGTCATTTTTTTTAAAAAAAGACAAATATATTCCAATCACACTGACACATGTCTAAGCCTGAGTTAAAATAAGGTTGTTTTGTTTTGTTTTTAAAAAGATAAATTAATTGGATTCAATTTACTAAAATAAGTTAGACTAGAAAAGTCCTCAGTTTGAAATGAGAAGATTAGGGTTCAAATCCACCCTTTCATCTGCTCTACCAGAGACTATGTTTCTTGGAGTCTTGGTGTCTATTTGTAGAGCTAAGACTTCCACAGCTGCAGGGGCGAAGCTGAGTGAGGAACCCTCAGTGTGACATCAGGCTAGACCCTGTCTAAAGACCAGTGTGACATCAGACTAGACCCTGCCTAAAGGTTGCCCTGGATCATGATGAGGGCCAGTCCAGTGTGACATCAGGCTAGACCCTGCCTAAGGGTTGCTCTGGATCATAATGAGGGCCAGTCCAGTGTGACATCAGGCTAGACCCTGCCTAAAGGTTGCTCTGGATCATAATGAAGACCAGTCCAGTGTGACATGAAGCTAGACCCTGCCTAAGGGTTGCTCTGGATCATAATGAGAGCCAGTCCAGTGTGACATCAGGCTAGACCCTGCCTAAAGTCCAGCGTGACATCAGGCTAGACCCTGCCTAAAGGTTGTTCTGGATCATGATGAGGGCCAGTCCAGTGTGACATCAGGCTAGACCCTGCCTAAAGTCCAGTGTGACATCAGGCTAGACCCTGCCTAAAGGTTGCTCTGGATCATGATGAGGGCGTCATATCAAAAGCCTCTCCCACCAGTTTCTTTGTGTCTTTTATTTAGAGTGTTAGCTCTGAACAGTGCATTCTAAACGTAAACTGATTGTATGAGACAAATGTAAATGAAAGGATATCATAGGCTGTCTTGCCCCACCGCTTATGTCTATACCTTTCAAGATCTTATTACAGGCTTTATTTGAGGGAAGTACATTAAATACAGTACAAACAATAATGCACTTAAGAAGCAGAAGCTCCTGGGACTTCCTCCAAAGAAAAACACTGAAGAGCATGAGACAAGAGCTTCCAGGACATAAAAGAGCAAAAGGAAGGAAGGCAGAAGGGAGGGAGGGAGGGAGGGAGGGAGGGAAGAGGGAGGATGAAAGTAACTCGAACTGAAATTGAACATTACAGCATTAAAGAGGATCTGGTTATTTGGAGGGGGGTAGGGGTTATTATTTATTTATTTATTTATTTATTTATTTATTTATTTATTTATCCATCCTTTTCATCTGGAGCTCAAAGTGGAGTCCAGAACAACTATATTTTTAACTAGGAAAAAAAACAAAACCAAAGTGAGTGTTTATGAAGATATATCTACAAGACATGACCATGACCCACACGTCCTTTCTGCCTCTATTTCCAAGGTGGCCTTCTGACAACATACCTTTGGAACACTCGTTCATGGTGTGGCAGATAATCTCTGCTCATTTAAATGACTGCCAACTACCTCACCCACCGTGCTACTGAGTGCTCCTGTACCTAACTCTTCCCCTAACCACAGACATTTGAAACGCCAGCCAAACTTGGATGCTCATCTCTTTGTTTATTTGCTTAATAGAGCCTCGAGTTTTCATGTCAGAATTCCCTGAGCCCCGATTTTTGTGGTCATTTCTTTTGTATGGCGCGTAAAACAGATCAGCAAAACAGAGCTGCCGGAGACAGCTGCAGCTGGCCCTAAGGGGGAGGGGGCCCAAAACAATCCAGACAGACACTCTCTACCCTGTGCCCTCTGGTCCTGGACTCTGATTCATTGGCCCTTTCCTTTGGATTTGCTTCAGCAGCCCCCTTCTCTAACTGTATTCCTAGTGGTAGGGTGGACGCAGGAAAAGTATTAGCAAAGCAAGAATCCTAGGTTGACTTTAGTTGTGTGTGTGTGTGTGTGTGTGTGTGTTAGTTGTGTGTGTGTTAGTTGTGTGTGTGTGTTAGTTGTGTGTGTGTATGTGTGTTAGTTGTGTGTGTGTGTTAGTTGTGTGTGTGTGTGTGTGTGTGTGTGTGTGTGTGTGTGTTTGTTTCCAGACGAACTTAAAGGTAGCTGGTTGGGTTCTGAAGGACTTGGAGGGCCACTTGTTTTCTGTTTTCTTGCTCTGTTCTTAGGATATTTCTGTCAGTGAAGGGAATTTCCTTTTATTCCTCAAAGCCTTACCTCATATTACAGTTAATTTTTAAAAACTCCTTTCTCTCTCATTTATATATAATCAGTCTGACATGCACCACAACATCCCCATACTGGCCCTCAGGGGTATTACAAACACTTCGTTTTTATCTTGTTCTATCTCTGGTGTAATTATATCCCAGAGGAGGCTTGCTTCCTCAAACTCCTGAGGTCACAAACCAGTCTTCTTTTTTCTGGGTTGGCTCTGATTTATGAATCAACTCAAAAGCAACAGCCATGGAAAAGCTTAACATTGAAGCTTCTGAGGGAAGGGCTTTCCACTATGTATAGGAAGAAGAGAAGACGGGGGAATGTGAACTGTGGTTATTCACCGCAACCTAAAATCACTCTGCTGAGACGTTTGTCAGTGATGACAAGCGCGTGTCATTGGTTTCACTGTTGATTTGTCTGTCTGTTTGTTTTAGTGCGTACTGTATGTAACGTTTCTGAGTTCTGTGCGTTGGCGTGGAAGCGCTTGGACGAGGAGAGAGAGAGAAACCCTATCGCTAGCAAGTGCAGGGCTTCACATCCTTTTTGGAACTTTGCAGCTGACAAACTTTCCCAGTGCTGTGTGACTGTCACAGCAACCCAGTGAGAGAAGGAGGACAGGGATAATGTCTTGTTTTAGTGGTAATGAAGACCCAGTAGTAGCATGACATTCTATAATCGGTCAGAACTGGAAGCCGGGAAAATCTGAGGCTCACACTGGCACATTCCTATCCCTAATCCAACCTGGTCACCGCTCAACTGAAGATGAGGCTCTTCCCGCAGTGGTCTGCATTTTCTGTAGTTTCCAGCTGCACTTTACTTTCATAAGTTTTATGAAAAAGACCTCCCAGGTAGCTGTCATCGGGAGCTTCCTAAACTGCTGCCTGGCAGTGGCCTTCCCTAGGTGCCCTTGTTTCCTCTCTTCACTCTGCCAAAGTCTACCTTCCTTTTCCCTGTCCCCACGCGCAGTCTGACCCCAGGCCAGAGTGGCATCTTCCTTAGTCCCTCTGAGGTCAAAGCCGGTGCTGCCCTGTAGACTCTTTGGTAGTGGGCATCTGGGGACAGCTGTGCCTGAGCCATCCTGCAGGAGCCCCCTACACCTTACTCCACAATGGTTCCAGTGTTGCTCTGATCACTAGGAAAAGCCCCAACCTGTGCGGCCCAGGCCTCCCACCAAGTGTGTGACTTTGGGCCGCCCCCTCCCCCCCCAACCAGTTACAAGTTGGAGATAAGTGACCACACACACACACACACACACACCCCGGCGGCTTCATTCAGCCAAAGGTGCCAGGATCTCATCCAAAGGTTGTTTGGGTTCTAGAACCGGAAAATGTGAATGTTGCTTTGTATTTTCTTCTTCTTCTTTTTTTTTTTTTTTGTACTATGCTGCTATGAAAAGACATGAGAAGTGAGCCCAATTGCCAAAACAAAAAAACAAAAAACAAAAACAAAAGCAAAAACAACCTCTCAGCCAAATGTCTGAAGTCCTTAGGAAAACCTTAGACCTTCTAACCAGGTGGGCAAGGCTAGAGTACAACAGCGCCGTCTACTGGACAAATCCTGAGCTCACTGGCTACATTCCATACCATGGCAGTGAGGAAAAGATGGCTGACACTGGACCAAGGAGCAGGAAGAGAGCCTTGGAGGACTGACCCTTTCCAAATACAGAACACTTGGTAAGAAACGAGAGCCATTGGCCACTGTTTCCAGAAGTGCAGGCCACAAGGGTTGCTTTTATAAAAACAAATACTCCCCACGCACCCCAACCACCGTCATCAGTGAGTCCACAGTCAGTTTTTTGAAGCTGTCCGCATCAGCGTGCATTGAACACCTCCCCACCGTGCCACACATACGTTCGTTCATCCCTTTACTCATTTGCTCAGCACCAAGCCCTGTGCATAGCATGCTGGTGAGGCTACGTGAGACCGGACTCAGTCACTGGTTGGGCTTCTAAAACTGGGTCTAGGCCAGAACCTTTTTCCTAGCCTTCAGCAACTTCCTTTTGACTCCTATTATTCTCCCTCAGGGTCTCTGTTCTCCACTCAAAGGTAAGCAGGGTGTTGGGCTGTGTAAAAGGACCAGGCTATATATTAACTTCATACTGGATTTTTTCCCCCCCTCAAATCCTTGAAACCTTAGAATTTCTATTCAAGAATGATTCTAGCCAGGCAGGAGTCATTGTTCATTGCCCGTGATTCCAGCCCATAGAAGACCAAGACCGAACTAAGCCAAAGGATTGTGAGTTACAGGCCAGCCTGAGGGATGTCTCAAGACCGTGTCAAAACAAAACAAAACAAAAAAAACCAACAACAACAGCATAAAGCAAAGACAATTCTAATACCAAAATCTCTTAGTGTTTTCCAAATGGATACAAAAATTGTGCTCCCCCCCAACCCCCATCAAAGTCAACAGCTTGGCACTGCACATTTGTAATGCTAGTGCTCCTGTGGTGAGATGGGAAGCAGAGACAAGAGACTCTCCAGAAATTCACAGGGCAACTAGCCTGTCACGTACTGCAGCAACTAGCCTGTCCCGTACAGCAGCAAGCAGCAATAAAAGAGCATGCCTGGAACACCATGAAAGGCGGGAACCAATGGGAAATATTGTCCTCCAACCTCACTCACACACAAGTACAGGTACACATACACATCGTATACACACATAAACACATATTAAGGATGGATGGATGGATGGATGGATGGATGGATGGATGGATGGGTAGATGGATGGATGGATGGATGGATGGATGGATAAAATGTATAGTCTAGTCTTTCAAATTGAGTAGACCACAGATATCATGAAGAAGAAAAGAAAAAAAATTAAGAAGACACTCTACGTATATTGGAGGAAAATAAAAATCCACTCCACATGTATTCACTGTTAACAGAGGGTATCAAGGGTGACCTGGGGGGTCCTGAAGCTCAGATGAAGCAATGACCAAGTGCAGCTTCAGATTCTAAGTTTGGCAAATGTTTCTAGGGCCCTTAATCCTCTTATGCAGTTCAAGTCTAGCTAATGTCAGTACCTGACTGTCTCAGACTTGAGACCGAGGACACAAAGAGAGACGGGGTATTGAGAGACTGCATGGCAGACAGAATATATACTAAAACACACTTTGTCGGAAAATGCTGTAACGGGGGTCTAATACCTTGTATATTACATTTAAAATAAATTTAAAGACAATGAAAAATCCGCCCTAGAGGCTGGGCGTGATGGTACACACCTATAATTCAGCATTTGGGAAGACACAGCTGGGAGCTTACAGGTTCTAGGCTAGCCTTGACTACACAGTAAGCCTGTGGCTCAATATTTTTTTTCATTGTGGGTATACTGAGTTTATGGGCTCTTTCTTAGCCTTATCTTGGTAGTTGAAATATACTAATCAGGAAAAAAGAAAAGATTTACCAGAAGCTGAGAATGTAGCTCAGGCAAGTGGGCTCTTTTCCCAGCAGCACAAAACCTGTGGCTGTAATTTATGCTCTTTGGATGCAGGGTAAAGCTGTGCTCTGGTGCAGGCAGAGGGCAAGAGATGGAGTAGAGACAGGGAGCAACAATTACTAGGGCAGCCCTGACAACAGCGCTAGAACTGCCAGGTCTACTTCCATTCATAATCACTTCTCCATCTTAAACAGCAGAGCATTGCGATGATGGGTTGTTGCCAATGAGCCATGGTACCTTCAGCTTTTCGTGAGACACGTGATTAGGACGCAGCGGTCCAACACCTCAGAGTCACGAGGCAGCTTCGTGGGCTCTATCTCTTGTCTCTTCTACTTCTTCCACAGAGAATGGTGGGTGATTCGAAAGTTTGCGGGTGGTTATCAATAAATGCCTTTGCCAACTTCCTTTATTAAAAGAAACACACAGTCAAGCTGAACAGGAAAGGCTTGGTTTGTGTTTCTAGTTTGGGAAGGGATGTGGAATCTTAAGGAAAGGACAGCAGATTTTTTTTTTTTTTTTTTTTTAGGAAATGAGAAACAGTTCTCCTAGTCCCTCCATTCTTTTTATTCTGCGGAGAATGGCTTGGTGAAGGTTCTGCTCTTGCCTGGGCCAGGATTAGTTCTCCTTACGGGCTACACCGGCTGTCCCAGAGGCTAGAAATTCTCTCATCTGTAGTGACTCCTGTCTGCTGCTGTAACTTTCTGGAGATCAAAGGGCCCCTCTCGGTGCTGTCACCAGGAATGACAGGCCAGCGTTGTGCAGCACAGCAGATCAACTCCTACTACAAAAACTAATAGGACCTCTTCCCTCACTGGTTGAGCAAAATCAAAGAGATGTTCCTGAAGAATTTAATTTCACCCTGCAGGAGCACGTTTTTCTTGGGCCCATGGTAAATTAAAATTAAGCTGTGGTATAATTGCTTCAGGGTTAGCCATTTTATGAGTATATCAATTTTCTTCTACATTTGTCTGTGCCTTATCACTATTTCAAAATAAATGTTACATAAGTGTATTGAAAACTTAAAATGGAAGGAGAAAAAGAATAATTCTGTTAATGTGGATAACGTATTTAGAGTTCTCCAAGAGGCTGAGGTAGGAGTGTTGAAAATTGAAGGCTAGCCTGGCTGCATAGTGAATTCCAAGTCAGCCTGGGCTACATAGCAAGATCCTGTCTCCAAAAAAATCAATCAATCTATCAATCAATAGAAATAGAAAAACATAAGTAAAGGAATAAATCAATAAAATTAAGTTATTAATAAAATAGACATGAGCCTTAGCTACTACTCCATCTAGAAGTAGTACTACTCCATCCAATCACAGGACTAAGTGACTATTTTTCTTTAGCTCATAATTATTCTTTTAAGAGCATTCAGTCTGAAGCCTCGTCAACAAAGACCTTGCGTTTTAAAGCCCATGAACAAGCACAGGACCTGGTACTTCTTTGTTTCCTAGAAGAAACTAAAACCTCTGGGGGTTTTTTGTTTTGCCTAATACAGATTAAACTACTATTAAAATTTTAAGTGTACCCAAGCAGTGATGCTTCACGCCTTTAATCCCAGCACTTGGGAGGCAGAGGCAGGCAGATCTCTGTGAGTGTGAGGACTGCAGAGGCTGAGAGAGGGGAACTTCACAGAGAGAGTTCCAGAACATCCAGGGCCATTATACGGAGACGCCCTGTCTCAAACGAACAAACAAATAAACAAACAAACGGAAAAAAAGGGAAGTGTCTATACAGCCAGTCTAAGATGTCCAACTTTACAGAACAGATTCAAGTTCAGAGATATTCAATATGTTGCTGTTTATTAAAGTGAGTACCCAGAAAACCGAATGAAACCTGAATGTCTGTCAACAACGAAATTAGTGTTGCTTTCGTGGATTTGGAATAAAGTATAAAAATTGAGAGCTATAAAAATCAATGTCTTTGGCCGGGCCTGGTGGCACAGGCCTTTAATCCCAGCACTCGGGAGGCAGAGGCAGGCGGATTTCTGAGTTCGAGGCCAGCCTGGTCTACCAAGTGAGT
>NC_034591.1:27966382-27967790 GCF_900095145.1 Mus pahari | reverse complement strand
TTTCTGAGTTCGAGGCCAGCCTGGTCTACCAAGTGAGTACCAGGACAGCCAGAGCTATACAGAGAAACCCTGTGTCGAAAAACAAAATAAATAAATAAATAAATAAATCAATGTCTTTACACAGTAAGTTACGTGTGTGTGTTCATGATACACATGTTTCAGGATCTACATAGCTACATAAACTACAAGCCCATTTTTAAATGAATGTTCCCTTTTCCAAAAACAATAATGATGCCTGATAAGAAGCCTAAGAAAATGTACATGCAGAAGAAATTTTATGGAAACATGCCAAAATGTTAACCGCAATTCTGAGTGTATAACCACACTCTGTAGCTAGAACTGTAGACGAAACGAAGCATCCTTATATTTTGTATGATATGTAATGTTTTTAAGTAAGCATGGTTTTGTCTTCATTCTTTAAAAAAGCTATTTCCATTCAGGAAAAAGTAACTCCTAACTATTGAAAATATTTTTTTAAAAAGGTTTTATTTTCTTCAAATGAAACTACTTACATGAAGAAAAAAAAATCCATGACAAATACATTCAGTTTTAAGTTAGAAGACAGACTGAGGAGTGGAATGCTTGAGCCGGCCGGGGTCCACAGAGTGTATCTGGGCACAGAGCGAGGCACATCAAAGCGAGCATTACAGAGTGGCTTTCATCCAAACGTTGAAGGTCTTCTTTTTTTAATGACTGGACCAAAACCCAAAATAGGCATCCTTCAACCCGGCCTGGGAGCCACTAACCCACATGGCTTGGCTGCAAATAAGTCCCAATCCCACCTCCCTGTTCCACCCACAGATTCTTGTACACAAAATGACTTTCACTGGTAGATAATTGATACAGACAGATGATAGCCAGATAGATAGATGGAAGAAAAAAAAAAGTGGAATAACCCCTCAGATACAAAAAAGTATTCGTAAGCCAAGAGTTCGTGTTCATTGGAGCCGACTTGCCAGGATTGGAACCCTATTCCAACTTCTGCTCTGTTAACTGTGACTTTTAACTTTTTTATTATTTTCATGCTTTTATTTCTGGTGTGTGTGTGTGTGTGTGTGTGTGTGTGTGTGTGTGTGTGCAGGAATGATGCATACGGGATGGGGGTAAGCTATGATGTGTATCATGTGGAGGTCACAAGTCAATTTTGAGGGAGACAGTTTCTCCTTCACCATATGGGTCCTGGTAATAAGACATAGATTGTCCAGCTTGGTGTCCACAGCCTTATGGGCCATCTCATCAGCCTGGTTATGGTTTGTATGGCATCATTCATATCTACACACACTCACACACACACAAACACACACACACTCACATGCACACACACACACAGAGAGAGAGAGAGAGAGAGAGAGAGAGAGAGAGAGAGAGAGAGAAATCCTTATGGGGCAAATAGAAGGTTGGACCTGGC
>NC_034591.1:27958670-27965973 GCF_900095145.1 Mus pahari | reverse complement strand
GAGAGAGAGAGAGAGAGAGAGAGAGAGAGAGAGAGAGAGAGAGAGAAATCCTTATGGGGCAAATAGAAGGTTGGACCTGGCAAAAGACAAATGGCTTAGTCTCAAATCTAAAATATTCCTCTTCCAGTTGAAAAATATCTACATTGTGGCTTCTTCAGGTTCATACAAGAGACAGCACATTAAATTACAAATCTTTAAAATATCTAATCCAAGACCTCAGAAAAGCCATCGAGTTAAATGTTACAAAAGATTTTCACCTTAATATTTAATGCCTGGCTGGAGACGACTCACCGCCATGGAATTTAATTTTAAATTGTTTTCCAGTAAACTCAACAGCTCCAACAGTATGAAATTTTGGGAGGTGGCGAGGTGGCTTCAAAGATGTGAGAGTTTTAAATCCATGCATCAAAGGCTACCTATAACAGTCCCGGGGATTTATCACACTCTCTGCCCCAATTGTCGCTAAAAGCTCTCAGCCAGGCTTCCCTGTATAAGAAAATTCATCTTGGAATTCTTATCCTCTTTGCTTGCCTGAGACCTCAAAATATCTAGAGCCTCATATGCCTAGAAACTGCTCAAACATTCCTTTCTAGGGGTTGTCATTAAATCCCTGTTTTCTGGATACAGACGCTGAGGGTACAGCCGCTGGTCATGGTCACCCAGTGAGTTGGTGCCAGAGCCGGGAATACGACCCAGACTTTCTGACTCCCTGGCCTGTCCCCTGACCAGCAAGCCACATGCTCTTGACCAGTATGAAACAAGCTGTCTGTCTCTGTGTTCCCTCAGCGCTGAGGGAAAAGAAATGTCAAAGTCTCCATGTCTCCCCCCACCCCCCCGCCCCGACCTTAGTAAGCTTAGTAAGTTGTTTATTTCACCAGCCAACACGCAAGTTTCTCTAGATCATTCTTCATACTTGGAAGAAAAAAAAAAAAAAAAAAACCTTGAATTTAAGAAAAAAATAATTCGTTAAGGAAAGGCTATTTTAATTTGGAAGAAGAAGAAAGCCAGTTGTCCCCCACGCCCCCCCCCCCAGTTGTATCACATTGTGTAACACATGGGTGGTGTAGCCACAGCGCAAACCGCTTCCTGTACTGTGCCGATGGCAGGCTGTTTTGCCAGCTTTTCCATGTGGACTTGTACCGGGGTCAGGCCTCCCGTGGTTCCCGGTGGGAGAACATCCCCTGCACAAGCCAGGCCTTGACGTGGCCACCCACCAGCTCTTTTGTATCTTCCTTGACCACAAGAAACCCAGTTCGGCTTACGGTGCCCCACAGGCCGCTCAAGATGGAGTCAGAGGTGACTGTCCAACAAGATTCCCGACTGAGTCCAGGACGACTTTACTAAGGACAGGGGATAACAGTACAGCCCTCCCTTGCCCGTGATGACGACAGGGGAGTCCGGGTTATCACCCTGAGCAGTGGGTTGGGCTGGTGGGGAAATAGCTTCTCTGAGCTATGAAGTTCCTTCTCAGTAATTTATACCTGTCGTGTTTGAGCATAAGACTTTATTCTCCAAAGGAGCTGATTTAATTCCAAGAGCCTCTTGCCATCTGAGAGACAACTTCCAAACCCTGGGTTTGGCTTTTAAGTAGCCGCTTCTGTCTTTCCTCTCTCTGTTGGCAGTTGGTCACATCCAAGTGACTCGGGACCTAGATTCTGTGAGCAGGCCGTATCGCCGCTACAGAGGGTTGAAAAGAAAATAGACCATTACCACAGCACCTTTCCTCTGTACCCTGACTTTGTTAAGCCTCTCAGCCCAGACCAGCCTGCCCTCATCAAAGTCATTTCAAACCTTCACACAGCCTCTCAGTCGCTGTCCTCTCTGAGCCTCCCAAATGCTAGTCTCTCCTCATGAAAGACTCTGAGGGCTAAATCCATCCCTCTGACATTTCAGAACCAAGTCTTCAATGACTCATGGGTGGCTACACATCACTTTTCTTACAGTTCTTTAAATTACAATGAAACAAACAAACAAACCCACTTATCCTTCCAGTCTCACACATGATTCCAAACTCTGGGTTTTGCTCTCCTCTGGCTCCCCTACCTGCACACACCATCAAGGGCCATGGTCCCTGAAGAAGAAACATTTTCTCAGTGTGTGTGGATACTCTGTATACTCCAGTGAGAGTGACAACATAATATGTTTACTATTCTCTGCACCTTCTGAAGAAATAAACTTCATTAACTTTTCTAATAAAACACAATGGCTGTTATTTGTCCTTCCAATAAAATTAAAGATTAAGAAAAAAAAAATACAACTTTATATCCCTGAGAGGGTGGGTTTTGTTTTGTTTTGCTTTGCTTTGTTTGTATTTTTAAGTTTCTCTTGCATCTGTCAGGGTGATCTGGAGATGGAGGTACCTGCTGTCAGCCCCTGACCTGGCATAGAACTGTCCTAGTAGAAGTTCTGGTGGTACCTGGCACAGATCTGTTTGCTTCCCCAAGTAGATTGAACGGTCCATCTTTCATTCACACAGTCAATAAACTTCTAAGAAAGAAATTTCATTCCAAACAATCTCTCCAAATCAGAGATTTAAGAATATTTTACGAGGGACTGGAGAAAATGAGTTAGCAGCTTAAAGCTCTGGCTGCTCTTCCAAAGAACCCAGGTTCTATCCCCAGCACCCACAGCAGATCACAACTATCTGTCACTCCAATTCTAGGGGCTCTGGTGCCTTCTTCTGGCCTCTGCAGGGACTGCATGCATGCGTGCACAGTTATAGGCAGGCTAGAGGCCCTTAACCTCTCACTAGTCCTGACTTGAAGTTACAGGTAGGGCCAGAGAAGTGGAGCCTCAGGCGGAGGTCAGGATGGGCAAGGGAATGATAGAGAAAGGGGAACACGAGTGGGTGTGGTAAAGTAGGCATATGTGTACCACGAGTGTGCAGGAGCCCTCGGAGTCAGAAGGAGTGTCGGATCTGCTGGAACTGGAGTTAGAGTCTGTTGAGAGCCACCGCATAAAGAGCCAAAACCTGGGCCCTCCTCCTCCACAGAAACACCAAGTGTTCTTAACCATTGACCATCTACCCAGTGTCAGTTGATACCTTTTCCATTCCCCACAGACGTGGTAAAAATCCTCTTTGTAGAAAAAAAAAAAAAATCTGATAAGAAAAAAGTATGTGGAAAGTGACAAGTTTGGGTTTTTTTTCTTTTTGTTTGTTTGTTTGATTGATTGATTGTTTTCATTTAAAAAAAAAATCTAGAAGGACTGGAGAGATGACCCTGTCTATACTTGGGTCTGTGATTCGCCACAGCCCCCGACTGCCCAAAGAAATCAGCCTGTTTGTGAAAAGGAACAGAGGCAGGAATAGGAGCTTAAGGCCATTCTCACTCATTAAAACGTGCTTGGATAAACTTCCATATATGTCAGGCAAATCGTCCTTTCTGCTTTATTCTAAACATAGGATTTGAAGATCTGAGAGTCGCGTAATGGGGAAGTTTCCTGTTCTTTTCCCCAAGAGAAAGGGCTGTTCACAGTATGGATCACTGCTGGGGAGAGCCTGTCCTGTGAGGAGGGACACAAGAACAATGTAAAGTCTGCGTAGTCAAAGGACAGATCGGATTAGAACTTAGAAGCTGAGTTCTTTTTCTGAGGCAAGATTTGTTTTTTTAATTTAATTAGTTCAGATGAGATATACATACTGTAGTATCCAACAGTCATTTGGAGTCTACATTAAACGTATTGAGTACACAAATAATGCCATGCCACCGTTACTGCTATTACATCCTAATCTTTCCATTAACACAATAAAAACTATACATAAACTCTGTGTATTTTCCTGCCGCATCCCGGAAGCCTATCTTCCGTTCCTTTCTCTTTTCACCCACACAGCATTTGCCCCTTTTGTGTCTGGTCTATTTAATTAAGTGTGATCTTCCTCAAGTTCATTTAGGTTGTTGTAGACAGAAAAATTTCATGCCAAGAGAGCCAAACCTTTCCATGCAAAGAATATACTGACCCATGTTCTTTGCATGTGCGGCTTTTCGTCTACTCTGTCGAGTCCGCAGAGGAAAGAGTGCTTTCTTTGATCTCATCTGACATCGGTTAACACAAAGTCTCCTTCTCCACACACGGAATTCCTTCCCTATTGCCTGAGAAGCCCAAGAGGTTCTGGATTTTGTTTTGAATTTCCTTTCAGATCATCTGGTATTATGAATGTAGAGGCTTCTGTTTCAAAACCCAAAGATTAAAACTCTTACATTTGGGGCACTGTGGTCAACCCCGGAAGATCCTGACTCCCCCCCCCCCNAATGGTTGGGTAGAGTGACAGCGGTAGGACTTTAGGATTGAGTGATGGGGGAGAAAAGGAGACTGAGAGAGGAAGGAGGATTTAGAGCCATCATGCTGAAAAAGGAGAAGGACCAAGCCTGAGAAGTGTAGGACATAGAGACAGCCAACATATAAGAACTGAGAAAGAGTGGCCTCAACCCCCCCCCCCCCCCACACAGAGAGATAACTCCCACAACAAGGCCACACATAATCCTTTGCAAAGAATTCTACCAAGTGGGGACCAAGTATCCCCCCCCCCCCCGCTTTGACCCTCCTTGGTGTAAATTGGTTGTAATTTTCCTTTACTCAAATCAGGGAGGAAAGCGATGTGGGGTGATGGACATTTACTATTCCCCCCCACTTCTGATCCCTGCCTGCTCTGGCATCTTTGGTCAGTGCTTCCCTATCCTGTCAGGCCCAAGCCATTTCACAGCAAACATTTTGTTAAGTCCTAAAATGAAATGCATAGTCAATATACACCATTCATTTTCTTAGGTCAAGCTAATTTCTTTGGAAATGTATAAATTCAAGCTGGCAAGATAGCCTAGAGGATTAAGGCACTGACCCCTACCCTGATGACCTGAAATAGATTCCTAGAACCTATGTGGTAGGAAGAGAGAGCTGAACCTCACAAGTTGTCCTCTAATCTCCATATGTGTTTGTGGCATGTGCATGCACTCACACACATGTGCCCACGCAAACAGACACATGCCACAAGCAAAATAATAGTAGTAGTACAATGTAATTTTAATAAGTTTTGAAGAGTAATATACTCTAGAGGGTCTGGGGAGAAACTCAGTAAATTCGTGCTAAGCAAGCCCAAGGGACTGAGTTTGGATCCGCAGTCTTTACATAAAAAGCCAACCGTGGCATAACCCACCTCTCATCCCAACGCTGAGGATATGGGAATCACAGGATCCCCAGAGCTTGCTGGCCAACTAGCCTTGCTGAATCAATGACCTTCAGGCTCAGCAACAGACCATGACTCAAAACGAAAACGGAGAGTGACAGAGGTAAATGCCCAATATCAAACTCTAGCTTACACACACACACACACACACACACACACACACACACACACACACTCATACCTGGGAATGCACACACACATACACACACATACCTGTGTATACACACAAATATATATATATGTGTGTGTCTATATATACTATATATATATTTGTGTATATACTATATATATATACATATTATATATATATATATGTATATATATATATATGTCCATTCTATGCTTACACTTCAAGAAAAATATGAATTAGAAATACAAAGAAAATGGTTAGTATAAAGTGGTATGTATTCCAGTATGAAAACACTTGGGAAGAAAGACATAGGTTTAGGTAGTGGAATAGCCAGATGTATATGTAAATATGAGATTTGCACTTTGGCTCATCAGCTGGAACACAAACTAAGATGAGTATAAGCCATTTCCACAACAAAGGATTTCTAGCAGTGTTGTAACATAACAATATAAACAGTACAAACAGCGTTTTCAAGCTCTGGGTGGGCACGGGGGCACATGCCCACAATTCTAAAACTCAGAGAATTGTAGGTTTAAATTCACCCTGGGCTACATAAAAATAAATAAATAAATAAATAAATAAATAAATAAATAAATAAATAAATAAAATTAAAGAAGTCTTCAAACAACAGTCCTGAACAACACTGACCTGCAAAGCCCTACCCCTAGGACATTTAGGCTCTATTAAAACTATCCAGCAAACACCTGTTTGCATGTAAGACGGAGTTAGATTTGTGGTTTGAATAATTATATGTAGGTTTTGCCGAATTTGTAATCACATCTGGCACAGATCAATGTTTCATTCTGAAGTTTAGTCCCAAATTTGCATACCATTGGTATCCTGACACTTGCCCAGGAAGGGCCGGTGATATTCTCTGTCAATCAATAGTCAGAGAACAAACTCACAATTTTTCAAAAATGGAAATATAACAGTCTACTCATTTAACATCTATTTTATTTGTCTTAATTCTGTGCATATTGTATGTATCTGTGTGTGAGCACATGCACGTGTGAGCGCAAGGTGTCGTTGGAGGTCAGAAGGGAACACTGGATTACCTGCAGCTGCAGTTGCAGACAGTTTTGATCCAACCAATGTGGAACTACAAGATGAACTCAGATTCCTCTCCAAAAGCAATAAGGACCCCAAACCACTAAGTCATCTCTCTGGCCCCAGTATAGTCGGTTGGGAGCTGGGGAAGCGAATCACAGAGTTCTCAAAGGTGTTGGCATGTCCCATTCCCAGCACAGGTGGACACAGAGAGAAGCACACAAGCAAATGAGCGAGCAAAGCTCCCTCGGTAAAAGGTTCAAACGTTGAGGCCCTCTTTGTATCCCTGTCTACACTGTGGCCCTTTGAGCCCGTCCTCACCTTTTCTCTTGTAGCGATCCATCTGTTCCCTCCATGTTGGAAAGGACATAATTTTCCCGTGGCATGGTGAAAGCTTAGGAGCTGAACATGCAAATTATGTCATTACGGCTTCAAAAGGGGGTCAAACTCGCTTCTATTTCATTTTCCTCTTTAAAGTTTACCCTAATTGCAGCCTGTAGACCAAGCTTCGTGTCTTGGCATAACTCCCATGCTGTTAAGAAAAAAAAAAAAAGTTAAGGAATTCTTTCCTGCCTGTGTGTCCAGTCCACTTTCAACCTGGTGCCAGGCCAATACTGCTCTCTTTCAGTTCCCTGCCTTCTAAATGCCCCCACGGTCACCTGCAAGGTGACACCATCACCTCCTCTTCAGGACTCCTTGAACAACACCTGTCTTACTACAGCTCAAAAATGTCATCTAGAGCCTGGAGAGTGCTTGTGTAGCATAGAAGTTACCCCAGGTCAATCCTCAGCAAAGGGGTGTGCATCTGTAGTCCCAACACTCAGGGGGATCATGCAGGAAGTCAGAAGTCCAATGGCATCCTCCCATAGCTACATAGTGAGTTCAAGACCAGCCAGAGAAGAGAAGAGAAGGGAAGGGAAGGGAAGGGAAGGGAAGGGAAGGGAAGG
>NC_034591.1:27946139-27957589 GCF_900095145.1 Mus pahari | reverse complement strand
TTTGGGATATACAGACTTGCCAAGCTGGGAGACATTCGTGATGTGTGTGTGTGTGTGTGTGTGTGTGTGTGTGTATGTGTGTATGTCTATATATAGAACAAGATTTTTCCATTTTATTTCTAAAAGATACTGTAGGCCAAGGACCACTTGGGACTTGGCATTTCTTAGAAAAACAATCTATTCACTGTGCATCATGAATCCAGCCTTCTGTTCATGGGTCCCTGCTCATTCATCCCCACCTTTAAGACTCCACCCAACTTCAAGATCTAACTGAAATGGTGCCTCCTCTACTGTTTTAGTATTAATATTACTCTATATTACTGTCTCCCGAGTAGTGGTATAAGAAATTGGTTCACACTGTTTTGGAGGCTAAGAATTCTCACGAACTGCCAACTACAAACTAGACATCCCTGAGAGCAGGTAGTACAGCTTCAGCCTGAAACCCCCCCCCCAAAGACTAATCAGCTCATGTGTTGAACACTTAAGTCTTGAGACTGAAGGTCCCAGTGCCACTGTGTTCAAAAGTGGACCTTCAAGAGAAGGTTTACAATGCAAAGACTCTGATGTCCTCATTAGCAGATCCACTGATGGAGTCATAACTGGTGGTGTTAAGGTTAGGTGGTAGGAACTAGGAAGAGAGGCCTATTGGGAGGAAAATGTCTTGGAGGACCTTTTAGAAAGGAATAATTTGTCTCTAGCCCTTTTCTGTCATTCGCTCTCATTCTGTTTTCCGGCTGTCACGAGGTGAACAGCTTTGTTCTGCCACATGATCCCTACCATGATGCTGTGGCTCATCTTGGACCAAAAAGGAATATCTGGCCCACTATTAACTGAACCACAAGCTAAAAAAAAACAAAAAAACAAACAAAAAAACAAAAAAAACCCCAAATATTAAAAAAAAAGAAATATTTCCTTCTATAGACTATACTGTCATCACAGTGGCAAAAAACAAACAAACAAACAAAATAAACCCTGTTCCTAGTAGGAAAAAAATATGTCCCCACTCAAACACTCAGATATATAGAGAGAATTCTCCTTTCTTCCATTGTTTATTTGTCTGTTTGTTTTTAAATTCAGGCTTATAAATAAACAGATCAAGTTGGGTTGGCTAATGCCCAGTCACACCGGGGAAAAGCTATTGGCTTTACTCAATCTATGTTTCAGAATACTGTCCACAGACATCCCCAGACTAGTTTAACCAGATTATCTGGCTATCCTGTCATCAAAAACCCGTGTGCCAGTTATTTAAGCATTGTCTGGACCAAATAAACTTGAGGGATGAAAGGCTTACTGTGGCATGCAGTTTCAAAGAGTTCGGTCCGTGATGTGTCTTGGCTCTTTGTGTTTGGCCAGAACATCATGGCAGAAGAAGTGTGTGGTAGAGTAGTTTCTAAACTTCATGATAGACAGCAAGCAGAAAGATGGGAAGGGGACACAGGCAAGATATCAGTGAGGAACTACACCCAGTGACCTACTTCCTTCAAGTTCGATGTACATCCTAGACCTTCCACTGCATCAGAAAGAGTGGAACCGGGCTGGAGAGATGACTCAGTGGTTAAGAGCACTGATTATTCTTCCAGAGGTCCTGATTTCAATTCCCAGCAACCACATGGTAACTCACAACCATCTGTAACAGGATCTGATGCCCTCTTCTGGTGTGTCTGAAGACAGTGACAGTGTACTCACATATATAGAAAAGATAAATTAAAAAGAAAAAAAAAATAGTGGAACCAGCTGAGGCCAAGTCCCCAGCACATGCGCCTTTATATAGTACACTTCATAACCATACCATAGCATCACATGAAATTACTCCATGGAGTCTTTACACTCAAAGCATAAGCCCTCCTTATCTCTGACAGCATAGTTTCTAAAAAAACAACAACAACAAAAAAAAACAAAAAACAAAAACAAAAACTGTTGAGTACTTATTTAATATTTTTAAAAGATTTCTTTTATTTTTATTGTATGTGCCTATGTGTATGCTTGTTCACATGCCTGTAGGTGCCTACAAAGGTCAGAAGAGCTTCAGATACCCTGCTGCTGGAGTTAACTGCAGTTCTGAACTCCATGATGTGGGTACTCATACCCACTGTGTCATCTCTCCAGCCCCATACTTCCCTTTGATAGGTAAGATAGATTGCTCACAAGTGTTTATGTTAGGTTCCCTCTTATTTGGCTTCTCATTATCTTGCTCAGGTTTTTGTTTGTTTGTTTTTGTATCCTATGGCTTCCTTTGTGCTCCTGATCTTCTCTCTGGAATAACTTCTAGGAGTCGATCTGTGTGTGGTGTTTGGATTCCTGCATGTGTTAGTTATTGTTCTTGCTGGGGTAACTTCTGGGACTTCTAATGGTTTCCATTAGAAGTCAATTAACAGTCAATTCCAAACTTTTGTTGTTGTTGTTGTTTTGTGTTGCTGGGAATCAAATCCTCAACATGTAGACTAAACTTGCACTCCCTCACAGAGCCACATACTCAGCCCCTCAAGGAGTTTCAAAAGCAAATAAATTCAACTATGCTGTAATGGATGTTCACAAACCCAGCACCAATCAGACTCAGGAGTTACTTAAAAGGAGGAGGAGGAGGAGGAGGAGGAGGAAAAGAAAAAAGAAAACAAAGTTGAAGTTCAGAAGGAACAATATACAGGGTATCTGAGAACAGAAGGAAAAAAGGGATAAATACAAAATTATATATAATTTTAAAATATTTCTTTTTTTAAAAAAATCAAATAACAAGACTGGAGTACTTGTTAGTCTTGGAGAGGATCTGGGTTTGCTCCCAGCATCCACATGGTTCATAACCATTGCTTGTTCCAATTCCAGGGGATTTGACACCTTCTTTTGACCTTCTTGGGAACCAGGCATGTATGTGGTTCATAAGCATCAGATGGGGACGTTTTAGATCCAAGCCATAATAACTTAGTTTTTAATTCAATCAAGTATGTATTCTTTAAGAGTCGTCATTATTTTGCTTAGGGGCAGAGCATTTTGTTCAAATGGGCTAAACATGAATGACTCTATCTCTACAAAGATTTAATTCTCTCTGTTACTTCGGATGGCATTTCTGATTATTCCCTCCAGAAAGGGACTGTCACTACACTGCCTCCTGGTCTGCTGCTCTGCCTGCTGCTCATAAAGCTGTGAGTACCCATTTCCCTGGAAACTGACTGTGGTGGCTGATACCCTAAAGAGGAGAAAGAGCTCAAGAAACTGACTACAATTTTCAGCTCTCCTATGAGTCTCACGAAATCTCAAAAAATATTGTAATGTGAGTGGGTGTACTATCAGGGAAATTGGGGTCCCCTCTCGGGGTTCTTAATCTCATCAAAAGAATTTAAGCTCAAGGACAATTTTATTAGAGTTTAAAAGAAAACCCACAGGAGGCAAGGTGTACAATCTCAGCTTCTGTCCACAAAGCAAGAGCCTTGACAAGGAAAACTTCTGGTCAGAAGAAAGTGCTACTCACAAAAGCACACAGAGACGGCAAAGGCCCTAGGTTTTATTCTAATACAGGAGGTGACTTCCTCATTTCCCCATAGGCTGGGGTTTGACCTTCACAGTCTTTTGTCGTTGGCTAGTTTTAGAAGTGGGAAGCCACGTAAATCACTGCCCCAGTGGTTGTGAGAGTCTCTGTAAACCAGGGCTCAATTGTGGGAGATTAGAACATTGGCGTAAAGGTTTTTACAGGATGGGAGAGATAAAAGATTTGAGTCCTCTGTCATAAACAGAAGTTGTACCTTGTTTGACAGAAAAGACTAATGAATGGTTCTTCAACCAGGAGAAGGCAGGAGGAAAAGGGGAAAGCCATGCCGTTTAGCTAAATAATTCTGAAAACTAAGTATTCCTCGGCATGGCTGCTGTCCATTAGCTACTGCAGGGATTCTGAGAAGGAAAAGTATCCCCCCCCCCCGCCGTCCCCCAACTCTTTAGCTAAAGTGAATCCACTTCCTAGGAATCTCCCCTTAACTAAAGTGAGGGAACAGCTCACCTTGAACATTAGGTCTCCACCCAGGTCAGAGATTTGATTCTCTTACCGAAACACTATTTCTGCTCTAACATGACACACACCCCCCCCCCCCCCCCCCCCCCCCGCCAATGAAGAGCACCAGAAAAGCATTTAGGAAGCAGAAAACAGACCAGAGCCATCAACACACATATGGCATTTCTGGCCTCTAGAACGGATAAAGCTGTAAAGAGCCCCCCTCCCCACATCCCCTACATACACCATAGATTTTGGTCAAGAAGGAAACCTACTTTTCTCTGGGGTCATTTTATATTAAAACACACAGCCCAGTTGTGTCACTTTGGCCCTCTGATGCTGTTGGATGACACTCTTAGCTCTGGGTTTAGCAAAAGCTAGTGGCCTCTTAATACACCCAAAATGTTTTTTCACATAATAGTCTCAAGGACGTTAAGTCAGACACAGAAATGGGCAATGAAGAGCTTCCAAAGACAGTCCCAGACTAATTATACTCAAGACCTACAGCATCCCAACATTTGCTCAATCGTTGAAATTTGAATAGATGAATTCGCCTTTGCAGAATCTACAACCTTCACAGCATAGCTTCTTTTCAGAAACTGTTTTGTCCAGACAAGCTAGCCAGTGAGCACCCAGAGACCTGCCTGTCTCAGGCTCCAGGTGAAGGGGTTACAGGCACATGCAGCTCCACCCAGCTGTTGTACGGGTGCGGGGGATTTGAACTCAGGTCTTCGTGTTGTACAGCAAGCACTATCACCCACTGAACTGAACCCATACAGCATAGTCCCTCCCATTCTAGAAACAAGGGACATCGTCAACACATCTGAAGAGCAGACAGTAGAAAACTGTCTCTGGCAACTGGAAGGAAAAGATGACTAACAGGGTTTCAGAAGGTAGGCAGGCAGCGCTCCACCCAAGTTAGCAGCCAGAGTGCTGTGGGCCTCTTCACACCGCGGGGACCATAGAGTGTTCCAGGCAGCAGGAGAGAAGGCGTGTTTGAACTGCCTGCTTATGTCGTTAAGTCTCTCACCACCCGCTTTGTCAGAACATTGCTCCAGCCAATGCGTTAAACCATAAGGCTTAGAAGTAAGAGCATCACATACATTGAAGACATTTTAATTTCACTTGCCCCAGAGCTGGAAAATCACCTCTTGCAAAGTTCAGCACATTCCTCAAAGCTGCCCTCACTTCCCCCGCCTGGCCCTGGCTGAGTCAAACCCCCAAAGGGCCTCCTTGCTAAGGGAGCTCCATCTCAGGGCACTGCCCGCACCTCACCGAGCAGCCTTCTGGTGAGCGTGGAAGACAAAACCCTTGGTGAATGCACGGAAAATCACAACTCCGTAAATACAAGCTCTTCGTGTATCTTTTCCAAAATATCTCTTTGATGCCCTTTCCTGACAACCGTTTTAATCCTGTTATCAACTTCAGCAGCCCCAAACTCTCCCCTTTAAGAGGAAACAATTCAAGGTCCTATTTGATTTTTTTTTTTTTTTACCTTCAGATATTTTTAATTGTTATTTGCTAGTATTCTATTTCAAAAAAAAAAAGAGAAGGAAGGAAAGAAGGAAAGGGAAGGAAGGAAGGAAGAGAGAGAGAGAAGAAAAAAGGGAACTCTAATAGGAGCAAAGAAATAGGGAGAAGAGTGTGCGCACCTGGTGTAACACGCGCAGTTTAGGACTAGGTTCTAACAGGTACATGAGTATAGGATCTAAGCTCATTTCCTTGTTAAAACATATGACTCCATGGATGTGAAATAGTAGTTTAATTCATCTGGATTTCCAAAAGGTGGTTTGGCTAAGTTTCAGGACAAGGAAGGAGGTGAAGAAACGGGGATTGTATGCGGCTGTGCGGTCAGAGTAGCTCGCATCTGACAGTGCCCAGAAGGTGTTGATGAATGGATTCCCCACATTCTCTAGAAAGGGCTCTAATTTTAACTCTGCCCAATTCATCAAACTCATACTCGCATAGAGTGACATAGAATATTAATTCTACAGATGGCCCAATTCGTCTAGTGCTACGTTAGGCACTTGGTTCAATAAACGTTGAATTTAATCAAGAGGAGACTTGACGTGTTACATGGTGGCAATTGTAAATTTGTTCGTAAGGCAGAAAGAACATAAAGCTGTAAATACAATAATCTTGGAAATGGATAAATGAATTCTGCGCTCTTGGACTCAAATAATCAATGGTAAAAGTATGGCGTTATGAGAGGTCAATTTTAGTATTATCTTTGCAATATAAAAACAGGCTTGAGGCTAAACATGATTTATGCATGATTTTCCCATTCCTACAAAAAGTACAGTTCATATAGCATTTTATACTGGCTATAGAAGATAAGACTTTGCTCACCTCTGCCCTGTGCACATCTGGAAAGTGTGTTTTATGCTAGAAAGTACATTCAAAGAGGTTCATTAATCAAGAGACCACAGACTCAAGGGAGTGAAAACTACTGGTCTAGTAATGGTGGGAAGGGATATTCTGTATTATGTGGGTGGGCCCCAAGCAACCAGAAGTGTCTCTAAGTAACAAGAAGAGAAATGGAATAAAAAAGGCACCTCGGTGAGACATCAGAGTGATAAAGACGATGCTTTTCCACCTATCTTTAAGTGAATTTACAATTGAGTGAGACATGATCCTTTATCACAGGAAGTTTACCGCTCTGTGGTAGAATATGACCTGAGTTGATAGTACCAATATGTTTCTGTGGTTTCTTGAACATTGGGAAGCACTGGCATTAGTTTCCTATTGGTGCTATAAGAAATTGCCAACATCACATATTGTTTGATATTTATTTATTTATTATTCCTTTCTCGTGCTTGAGGATTAAACCCAGAGTCTTCTGTATGCTAAGCACCTGCTCTGCCACTGAGCCACACCTCACATCTAAATTATCATTTAGGGGGTGGTGTTCGAGACAGGGTTTCCCTGTGTAGACCTGGCTGACCTGAAACTTACTCTGCAGACCAGGCTGGCCTCGAACTCACCAAGATTCACCTGTCACTACTTCCCAAGTACTGAGATGAAAGGAGTGCACCACCATCATCCCATTCAAATGACCAACGCACCATCATCAAATGACCAACCCTTAGAACAGCATCATTACCTTATAATCAGTCAGAGGTCTCACGCTGATCTTGATAAGCCACAGTCAGTCTTCTGTCAACCTCATTTCCTTCCACAGTCTTGTTTTTCCTTTGTGGGTGATCTGGTCAGTCACACATGCCATGAAAATCTGCAAAGACTAGGAAGGCAAACAATAGCATTATATTTTTCCACAGTTCTGGAGTCTATAAATCCATCATCCAGGTGCTCACAGGACCGACATTTTTGCTGAGGTCTGTGTTCTTACCATGTAGATCTGTGCCTTCACATTGCACCTACACATGGGCTTGCCCTTCCTGCTCATGGGGCCATTCAAGGTTCTTCTTTCTCTTCCTGTGAAAATAATGTTTCTTCTAGAATAAGGTCTTGCTCTCTGACTCCATTTAATTTTATTTACTTCCTTAAAGGCCCAGTTCTCAGGCACAGTCATACAGTCGTTAGGACTTAAATACAAGCGTTTAGTTCATAATTGTCATGCAATCTAACATTCCCTCTTTCCAGGGGTCAGAACATAAGTAAACTTGAGGGACCACTTTCCCTTACCACAAAACCCAAGAAATGCTTCTTAAATGAGTGAATGGACAGATTTGCATGGATGCTAAGGCACTGATTCCTGTAGCAAAGTTCAGGAGAAACTGCTGTTTTACCTCTGAGTAAAGCATTCTAGACTAACTGAGACATAAATGACCAGAAAGGGAAAGAATAGGGCAATACTAATCATCCTACAGACAAATGCTCAAGTGAAATTAAGAAATAAAAGACTGGGGAGGTCTAACCTCACCATGGAACCTAACTCTCAGTAACCTCAATCATGGACCAGTCACATGAGTTAGGATTTTGCATCCCATGGGAAAGTGCTCCAGGGAAAGACAGAGATAATAAAGGTTAGCTAGCAGAAATGGAAGGACTACAGCTCAGGAGACAACATCACCCACAGGGATTTGAAAAGCAAAGTAAATGAAGTGTCCTGTTCTCAATAGGAAAAGAGAAGGACTTACACAAGGGTCGGGCTTCCACCCTTATCTCAAGAATGGGTCATTCACAAGATTATTGTGTAGTGTAAAAGAAAAAAGAGCTTGGCATAGTGATGTGCACCTATAATACCAGTGTTTGTGAGAGGCTGAGCAGGAGAATTATGAGTTCAAGGCTAGCCTGGGCTACATAGTAAGATCCTTTCTTTTAAAAAAAAAACCAAAACAACAAAACAAAAGGTGTTGAACCTGTCATGGTTCATTACTGTAACAGAAGGAAGCTGAGCAAAGCCATGCTAGAGGACACAAGTAGAATTTTGTATACATAGGTTGTCTCAAAAGCTGGTACATCACTTGTACCTCAAAAATATCTTCTTTTCTCTGGGAGCAGATGCAGAAAGATTAGGTGGAAAGAGAACCCAAAATGGAGCTCTCCGTTGGGAGCATCCTCTTGGAGATCAGGGAACCCCATGGAAGAGGGAGAGGAAGAATTGTAGGGGCTAAAGGGGTCATGGACACTCAGAGGACACGGCCCACAGACATCACCTAACTAGGGCTCACAGGGGCTCACGGATGGAAGCAGAGACTGAAGTAGCAATCTTGGAGTCTGCATGGGTCCGAGCTAGGTCCTCGGCATACGTGTTACAGTTGTGTAGCTTCATGTTCTTGTGGGACTCCTAACAGTGAGAGTAGGGGTATCTCTGATTCTTTTGTCTGCTCTTGGGTCTATTTTCCTCCCACTGGGTTGTCTTACCAGCCATGATATAAGGGTTCGTACTTAGTCTTACTGTATCTTGTTATGCTGTGTTCACTGGAACTTGCACTCTTCTGAAGGGAAATGGAGAAGAGTGGTTCTAGCGGAGAGGGGAGGTGTCAGGAGGGTGGGAGAAGTAGAGGGAAGAAAAAACTCCAGTTGGCATATATTGAAAACCAAAATAAATGTAAAAAAAATTCTATTCTCATCCCCATTTTGAAATGATGCAATTTATATATTCACTGCTAGATACTGTTATTTAATGCATTAATAAAGAAGCATAGATCTCACTGTAGAATGAATTTCTTTTTAACATTTTTTTTTTTATTTTATCATATGTGGCTTCTTTTTCAAGACTGTTTTCTTTAACCCCAAGAAGACTTTCATATGCCGCAAAATCCCATTACAGACATTGTGTCATACACACACACACACACACACACACACACACACACACACACCTATGCACCCATGGATGCACATACACATATATGCACACATATGTATGCACACACCTATACCCAGAGGCATATGCATGCACATACAAGCATACTCTCATGCAAACGTGAAAAGAGTTCTTGTACCAAGTGAAAATAATAAAGGAGAGAAGATGGGATAAAAGTCACATTAAAACCTTTGATAAAATGTTTGCACGTGACCATGCAGTGCCCCAACTGCCACAAACTCAGACTCTCATTAACTCTACCAGGCACTGTGGCTTACGTCCAATCTCAACAACCAAAAATGATTGAGTCTAGGTAAAAACTGCCTGCTGTTATCAAACTCTGTTATTCAGTGGGCTATCTTGGGCACCACATTCTGCTCAGTAAATGAGTCAAGCTGCAACTTGAGCTGTGTCGTTGGAGACCTAGTTCTTTCGTTCGAGGTCTTGCTGGGCAGTGGGGTTGCTGCTGGCTTCTTCCCGGGGTCACATTTAACCGAAGTCTCTCTGCTGGAGGCTGATCACTGCTTACTTTGCAGGGCTGGGAAATGTGCTTGGCCTGGTCCCCATATGCTCTGCCTGCTGGATTTTGCAGATCCGAGCTGGGTTGTGGATTTATTTAGTTCCAGGAGACTGGGGTTGGCTTTTCACATTCCTGGGTCTTATGTGTCTGAAAACCTTCGGTCTGGCTCTGAGAACAAACCTACGGTGTAACCCTAGCTCCTGAATGGTAACATAAATTTGGTAATAATAATAAAACAGAATCAGGGAGCTATCAGAGTCTATTAGCACAGGCCCATGAATTAAGCCAAGTTGCAACAAATCTATTCAAGGGTAACAGTCTCCGTTGGGAAAGAATTGAATTCACGACCTCAGCTGTGCTGGTCCCTCCCACATCCATTTCCTCTAAACATTAAGTTTTCCAGATACATATTCGAGGGATGTATGTTCCCAGCTTGTCTTTGGATCGCCTTCTTTTAAAAAAGCCACTTCTACCAACAAAAAGCTCTGATTTTTTTTTTTTTTTTTTTAAATCCAGGTTGCCAAATACCCAACCAATTGTAAACAGAAGGGTCTTCATATCTCTCTATGGTCCCCAATGACACAGATGTGTTGCTCTTAATCATTATGACATCTCTGACTCAGGATGAATATTCCGCTAGTACAAGTTGGATTAAGAAGTGAGTTAATGAAATACACTTTATTTCAACGAAAATGCTCACTTCAAGGGTTATTCAAGATATTGTATCTGAAAACATTCATAAAAGCTGACCTCCAGGGCCCAGCAGGTAGAGGTTCTTGCTAACAAGCCTTATGACCTCAGATCAATCCCCAGGACACACATGATGTAAGAGGATAACTGACTTTCTCAAGTTGTCCTCTGACCTACACAAGAGTCTGGTGGCACACAAACACCCATTTACATAAACACGTTTACAGACACAAGTAAATAAATGTAGTTTTAAAATCTTAATCCCAAGTCCTATGTAGCTATGTAAGTTGGATTTGATAGTATCATAAACCTGGTGCCTCACACCCTTCCCTCAAGCAGTGTTTCCTAATAAGTACAGAAAGTCCTTCACACACTCGAATAGGCTTCAGTTACAAAAAATAAGGAAAAAAAACTGTTTCTAAGAAAAATATAGAATTGGCATGCTTTGAAACTGCTGCCAGTCCTCACTTCATTGGTGGTACTCTTTTAGGGAACCCCAACTTCCAGAGGCCCAGCACCCTTACAAAGTCTTGTGCCACACATTCTAGGTTTCGTGGTTTCTTACAAAGTCTTGTGCCACACATTCTAGGTTTCATGGCTTTGAGGTTTCTACCATCTTTCCTCCAGACAGTGGACGCTGCTGCACATTATCTATCCGCTATCAAAGCGTAACTCTCCCACACTGTGGGTGTCTCTACATTACAAAGAGGACATGAAAGGCTTTATGTATGTGGGTATGCTCGCCAGCAGATTACTGTGTTATATGATGTGTTTCCTGGGTCATGAATATATGTTTCTTTAATTAAAGCTACTACACCCATTCTTGCAAAATGGTAGGCAGATGTCAAGTCTACCAAGATCACTTCTTATTGTACCATATTGATGCCTGCCTACTTTATCTATGCATCAATCTAGGCTTTTCTTCCCCCTGTTCCCTCTGACACCATAGGAAACTTGGGTAGGAGACCTAGAATACTTCTCCTCCTCCTCCT
>NC_034591.1:27935824-27945992 GCF_900095145.1 Mus pahari | reverse complement strand
TCTCTCTCTCTCTCTCTCTCTCTCTCTCTTTCTCTGCCTTAGGTGAGAGTGGGGAGAAGAGAACAATACTTCCGGAGTTTTCCTTAACAGATCTCATAGGAAAGAATCAAGCTAAAAGAAATACTGTTGCCTTTCTCACACCTAACATTGAATAGTTAGTGACAATAATTTAGGATCCGAAAGATATAATGTGTGTGTGTTTGTTTGTGGTATGATGTACGGACACAACATAATTTTGAAGAATAGCCGAGCTCACTGATAATACAGTCTAGATCTTACTAAACTATGAAACACCCTTTACACTGCACAGTGTGTACTAACAACTGTTTTTCTATCCTCTACTCTTGAGGTTGTGACATCTAAAATGATGGCTCATGGTTCTGTTGATGGCGTCAGCAGGTCTAACCTGAGCTGAGCCCTCAGCCTCCCTGGGCTGACCACCTAGATCCCTGGTTCCTGCTTTATTTCTTATTTGAGATTCTTCCAATACGCAGAACATGGACATCCTCTATCCATTATCCCTTTCTGTGCTACGATAAAATATCTCCCAAAAGCATCTTAAGGGAGGGTTCATTTTGGCTTGCAGTTCCCACCCATCCTGGCAGCAAGAGTTTTGGGCAGCTGCACTCAGAAAGCAGAGGGGAGCCAGGGGTATGGTACATGACTTTAATCCCAGCACTCAGGAAGCAGAGCCAGGGGTTCAAGGCCATCCTGGTCTACATAGTTAGTTTTAGGACAGACAGAACTATATAGAAAGAGAGACCCTATCTCAAAATCAACAAATGAATAAATACATATACAAGAAAGCAGAGGAAGGCAAATGACTGTGCTCAGCAGGTTTTCTCCTTTTTATTCAGTATGGGACCAAAGTCCAGTTATTCAGCCACATCAGGTCTGGAACAAGGTAGGCACACGTGCACATGCATGCTATGTATAAGGTGAAGCTAAGCCATTTCTTAAAAATTACCTCTTCCCAAAGCTCCATGGTTGAAAGAAACTTAACCATAGATTGACCTCTTGACAGTGTAGCCACTAAGGTGGGTGTGGCCATTTTGCAGCTGCTGTAAGGTGATCCTAGAACCCAGGCTTTTGGCAATTCAGGTACCTTGGGTATCTTCTCCATATTTGACTTCTCTAATTATTGTAACAAAATGACCAACAGAAGCCACCTATGGAAAGAGGGGTTTATTTTAGGTCACTGTTGTGAGGAAATACAGTTCATCAGGGCAGAGAAAGCATGGTGACAACTGATCCAACTGTGGGGCAGGAAGGTGAGAGAGTCATGGAGGGAGCAGAAAGGCCAGAACATAATGCTCAGTTACCTCTCATTTTTTTCCCTTCAGAGTGGACCCCAGACCATGGCACAGGTGTCACACACACTCAATGTGGATTTTTCCTCCTCAGTTAAGCCCCTCTGGAAACATCTTTCCACGAACATCCCCCCTCCCCCAATCACACACATCCCCCACCACTCACATCCCGCTCCCCTCCCCACTTGCTGCCCCGCCCCTGGCTGTGTCTTCCCCTAGGTCACTGCCAATTGGGTCTTATTGACCATGAAGATTAGTCATCACACAAACTAAAATGAACTTGAAAACGCNTCACTAGTGGTTTAAGAGTGACTCACGAAATAACCTACCACTTTACCCTATACATTTACTTTTTTCCCCCTTTAAATGGTCACATAGTGATTAATTGACCCCTTCACATGTAAATGAGCAAGCTGTTAATGAAACAGGATAATTCTAAGTTTTAACTTCTGTAGAAGAAATATACTAATCTCAAGGTATGTCGCTGCCATATAGCTTTTTTGTATGATAACAATGTATTGTTTGATAATGAAGGTTGGCTTTTTTCCAGTGTCTTATTTACCCATGTGTTGATAAGCCATGTCAGACTATCTTTTCTGCAGAGTAAACTAAGCTTCTAAATACAAACAAAAGGATGTGGTCTTTTGTGGCATTTTGTTGACAATAGATTTTTGTTCTGAGCAAAAATAAAGGTTTTTTTTNTTNTTTTTTTTTTGTTTTTTTTTTTTGTTTTGTTTTGTTTTAAATAAGTAATGACTTCAACCACAGAAAAACATTTAAAGACAGCAATGTGTGGGTAGAAGTCTGGAAACAGTGGGGAACTTTTATTTTTATTGTGCTTTGTGAAAGACTTTTTACATATACATATATATAAAGAATTAAGAGGCTGCTAAATATAAAATACTTTTCAAGATTTATAACTCTTTTAAAAAATATGACTTAGAAGGTGATCATCTTTTGTCTCTTGAGGGATAAGTAAATGGAGAAAACGCTTATAAATAAATATATTTTCCAACTCAAAAAATAAAAGCCCATATATTCTTCACAGTCATAGAAAACAAATTAATTTACTGCCATGGAGAGCCATGGAATTTATTGGTTAAAATTAACATGTACTTTTTCAGTCAGTGAGCAAGCGGACGCACTGGCACCTGAGAAAATACCTTGGGTTGCTGAAGGAGAGCGCTTAAGCTCCCTTGGGGCCTCTGAGAACTCCTAAATCTCAAGGGCTTCCAAGCCTGCCTTCAAGCGCCCACACTCCATCCAGTCCTCCTGGTGGGGTGCTGAGACACCAGGTCAAGAAGGGCTCACTCAGGCTCACATCCACAATCTCCAACCCCCCACGACTCTTGAACTTGACTCTCGGAACTAAATTCCAGAGAACTGCTTCTCAAGCCACCCATGACTGTCCCACGGTAGCTTTGGCCTCAGATAATTTCCTGCTACATTTCCTTTCTTCATTGCCATGGAGAAAATTGTGATGGGGCATGAAAAGCTAATGTTGAGAGCCAAATAATACAGTCTATTTGAAAAGAACATTCTAATATCCTGCAGTTAAAAAAAAAATAGTTTGGCTTGTAAATCGTAAAAGCTGGCTAAAACCTTAGAAACTGCCCCTGCCCCCCACCTCACCCAGAGATCATAGGATAGGCTACAGGATGGTAAAGAAGCTGAGACAGGCAGGGTCCCCAGTTAGAAGATGCAGGTTCTATGTTATGCTTCACTCAGCTATAACCAAAGTCTTTGCATAGCACAAAAGAGTAAGGGGATGGGAGAAATGGATCAGCAGTTAAAGTACTTGCTGCTCTGCCAGAGGACCCAGGTTCTATTCCCAGGACCCACATGATAGCTCACAACCAACTGTAACTTCAGTTCCAGGGCATCCAGGGATCTTCTGGACCTCCATAGGCACCAGACACACACACGTGGTGCACAGACATACACTCAGGCAAAACACTCATACACGTGAAATAAAAATAAATATATCTTTACATTAAAAGAAAAAAATGAAGCAAGAATGTCAAACGGTCCTTGCTTATATACATCCCGTAAAGATGAATTATAGTGATTAATAGTTTTAATTATTCAGAGCAGTTAGGAGCCAGGCTTATATCTTGTTAATCTACCGAGTACATCGAATGTACGAACGCATATTAATTTAAAAAATGTTCTTGTTAGGCAATGCAGCTGGAAAGCAGTGGCTTCCTGCTTTCCTAAGTATGTGGGATGGACAGGCGTACAGATGGGTGTCTGCACAGAGCACTCAAGAATGAAACAAAGAAAGATGAGTAGCAAAAAACAACTAAGGAAAAGTGGGGCTGAATTGGAAGTCAAAATAAACTCACATCTGAGATGATGTGATTAATAAAGTAGCCAAAGAATAGTTCTCAGACATCAAAGCAACGCAAGCTCGGGGGCGTCTTGCAAAGCACCATGTGGGATAAGGGGTTCGTTTTTCCTGTACAACTGCAACAATATACACAAAGCTAGTCTTCCATTCTAGTCATAACAAAATTTGCTTGAAACATATACAGAGTGAAGGAAAGAATTTTGGTTTTGAATATTGAGAATTCAAGAAGAGAAAAATTATTTTCTCTAAAGGCTGACTGTAGTAGATATGTGTATATGTATATAAGTGCACACTGTTGTGTGTGTGTGTGTGTATTTCTGAGACTAAGTCAAATTTCCTTTTCTTTTATCTTGAGAGCCTAAAATAATTTCATAATCCAGCAATTGTTTTTAGAAAGGTGACTGTAAGTGTTCACGTTAATAGGCATCCATTTAATGAAGATAAAAGAAGTTTTAACGGCAGTATTTCCTTTCTTTCTTTCCTTCCTTCCTTTTTCTTTCCTTCTTCCTTCCTTCCTTTTTTCTTTTGTCTTCTTTTTTTTAGTAAGAAAGGGTTTCCTAGGTAATTTGTGGATAGCCTGGGGAAAACAGTCGGTAGTGTTCTCTGTTTGCAAAGCTCCAGGCTAAGCTTTAGATCTGTGTATGACAATGACAATTTACTTTAAGTTTTTCACTATGACTGTTAACTAAATTAAGTGAAATCTTCTTCATAAGATGAACTTTCCTTCTTTATAGAGGAAAACTCTTTAACCAGGGGATCAAATCTGACAACCCTAGTAATGGGACAGATTATCCTGTTATAACCCTAGAAGTAATGCCATGTGTCATGGGTGAGGACAGGGCTGGAGAGATGGCTCAGTGGTTAAGAGCACTGGCTGCTCTTCCAAAGGTTCTGAGTTCAAGTCCCAGCAAGTTTATGATGCCTCACAATCATCTGTAATAGGATCTGACTCTCTCTTCTGGTGTGAATGAAGACAGAGCATTCTTAAACATAATATATAATCTTTTAAAATGTATCATGGAATTTATACAGTTCTCATTAAAATCTTTAATTTGTATACAACTACAAGAAAACTGTCAAAGAATAGTTTAGTTCCCTAAAGCAATGGGAAGTGATGCTTTCAAAAATAACATGCATGGCCAAGAGAGACTCTTCTATTGAAAGTAAGAGCCACTGTAGCCAGGCATAGTGGTACATTCATTTAATAATGAATTTGGGAGGCAGAGGCAGGTAAATCTCTGTGAGTTCAAGGCAAGCCTAGTCTCTATAGTGAGTTTCAGGACAGCCAGGACTGTATAGAGAAAACCTGTCTCAGAAAAGGGAACCACATGTAGCATATAATACTGGAGATCAAAAATAACTTCAATAAAACACATTTGGAAGACAGCTGGAGAAATGTGAATTCTATATAAGATATGGGTTCTATATAAGATGTTATTTATTTGATATTCCATTACTGAGATGTTTTTAAAAGAGACTGTCTTCCTCGAAAATTCATAGTGAAGTATTTAGGAGTCAAGTGTTGTGATTTCTATAAGTTGCCTTCTATCATATATATATGAGTGTGTGTGTGTATGTATGTATATATGTATGTATATATATATATATATATACATACATATATACATACATATATACATACATATATACATACATATATGTACATGTACACAGAGAAACATTAACAAATGTTAAGAATTTGTCAATCTAAGTAAAGTTGAGTTTTCACTTCATTCTTTGAACTCAATAATTTTGAAATTGTTAGAGACATTTGATTACAGAAAAAGGACATAAGAAAAATTTCTCCTTATTGTGTATTTTGTATAATGCATGTAAAGGAATGATAGGATTAGACTATTTTCATTTTGTAATTTAAGAGTTGTTCATCAACTGGCATAAAAGGAAAAGTACTGATTAATGTATGATCTTTAAAAGAAAATACTGGTTCTGGTTCTATTAGCTATTCATTCACTCACATACTATATACATACATACATACGTGTGTGTGTGTGTGTGTGTGTAATACTACTTATAAATGTATGATATAAATACTCTATATCAGCTATTCTCAAAATAACAGCAGAATATTCAAACATTTCATGAAATCACATAGTGCTAGCCGGTGGAGCCAAAGCTTTTGGTTCACTTGACATAGCCTGCCATTCAATCACTTCTAACATAGAGATACGCTCAGGCTATGGCCCAGAACCACCCTTTGGGAACAGCTTTAGACCAATCTAGATGAACTACAAAGATCAGAGGGGTATGTTAGCTACAGCCATGAAGATGTTAATAAAATCACATTTTGAACATATAAAATATAAAAAAAATTCTATGTTTCTTAAATAAATGTGTTGCAATTGAAATAAAAGATGAAAAAAGAACCTATCACTCAAAAGAGATAAAGTACATCTACTGATTATAATTTGTATAATTGTACTGTAAACACCTTTTTAAAGAATTATAAGGAAAAGATATTAAAAATAGTTTGTGTTTTAATTGTAAAAATACTACATAGCACATAATGGGCATATAGCTTAAAAATAACTGTAAAAGGAAGCATTGTGCATACATAGATCACCAGCTTGAGAAAGACATTGTAATCTGTGCCCTATCAAAACCATTTTCCCTTACCATTCCTTGAAAGTGAGCATCAGGCCTTATATGGCTATCTCCTGAGAGTCTCTGCCAGAGCCTGACAAATACATAGGCAAATGCTTGTAGCCACCATTGGACTGAGCGTGGATGTTCCCGATGGAGGAGTTGGAGAAGGGACTGAAGGAACTGAGGGGGTTTGCAGCCCCATGGGGAGATCAACAGTGTCAACAGGCCAGAGCCCCTGGAGATACCCAGAGATCCTGAACCACTAACCAAAAACTACACATGGAGGGACCCATGGCACTGGCCGCATATATGGCAGATGGCCATGTTGGACATCAGTGGGAGGAGGGGCCCTTGGGTCGGAAGGGGTTCGATGCCCCAATGTAGGGGAATGCCAGGGCAGGGAGACCTGAGTGACTGAGTGGGTGGGGCACCCTCATAGAGGGGGGGATGAGATAGGGCTTTCTGAAGGGGAGACCTGGAAAGGGGAGAAAACATTTGAAATGGAAATAAAGAAAATATCCAATTAAAAAAAAAAAAAAAAGGTGGACTGTGCCCAAAGGAGGGGGGACGAAAGAAAGCACTCTACAGAACCACAATGTACTGTCTTAACAGTAGTTTTTTTCCCTTTGGAGATTTGTAAAGAATTGAATCAAGTTGTTCATTGTTGCTGTTGTATACCAACAACATAGATACTGTGTTTTCGGGATTCTACCATATGAAGGCCTTCAGGATCCTCTTGCTTGCTACATAGTATCCACATTGTGATAATTACTAGCTCTTATGCTGATGACTGTGTTACCTCTTCCCAGTTCTCAAGCTTACATCTGATTGCTCAAAGACATCCCTAACAAAGCTCAGTGGACTGGTGAGTGGCCATCTCTAAGGAGGTGACTTCCTGACCTTGGTGAAAGGCATTGTTTCTCAGGCTGAAACACACATTTCAGCAAAAAGTCACACTTCCCTGTGCCTTAGTCAAAGTCCTGTTGCTGTGAAGAGAATCCATGACCACTGAAACTCTTACAAAATAGAGCATTTAATTGAGGAGTACTTATACTTGGAGGTTTAGTTGATTATCATTGTGGCAGGACCTTGGCTTTATGAGTTCTCAGATTTAAAAATCAATATAATGTTCACATCATCAAAATAATTCAGAGTAATGGTACTCGTTCTAATAGTATGGACTGTCTTGTCTATCTTCACTTTACACTGAGTTTCACTTCATAGAAATAAATAGGCCCCAAACCTTATTGCTTAGGACATTGTTTTATTCTTAATATCTGTGATTTCTGCTAAGGGGTTGGGGCATAGTATATGTTTGTATGCAAAAGATATTGTCTTCCAGATTTTCAAAAGTGATTTCACACAGCTAGTGGAATTTGTTGTTTCTTTTCTTATTTCTGACTTGTATTTCCCCACTATCACTTCTTTCATTAATTTGGCACTTTTTGTCCCGTTTTTGATTAGCTTACCTCATTATCTTACCAACTTTATTGTTGTTTTAAATAACTTTTTATCAAAACAAAGAAAAATGTATTCACGTCCAATCTTATTTCCCCCAGTGCTGGCAACAGTACAGATCAACCAACTTGCCATTCACTGCTGGTGGTGAATGTTAGGTCCAAAAGAAACTACAGTTCCCTGAACTTTGAAAGCCAAAAGCCAGTTCCAATACACAAATGAGCTTAACCTGTATGAGCTAGAAGGACTTCTAGCAGTTCGATAAAAGACCCAGGAACCTGTGAAGTGGGTTCCCCTCTAAGAAGTCATTTCCCTTACCTATGGGAAGGGGCATTTTGCTACCTACGGCATCTACCAGCATATCAAAGGCCATGCTGGTCTCCGGTTAAGCTCATGCTAGCCTCCGGCCCTTCTCACCTCCTCCTCTACAATAAACTCCCTATAACCCATGAGCTTTCTTTAACACAGCTACACATTCTCCTTAAAACCCTGCTATGTCCTGTGTGAGTGTGTGTTCCTGTCTCACTGTCTCTGTCTCTATTTCTGTGTCTCTGTCTCTGTTTCCCCCTCTCTGTGTCCCCTGTCTGTCTCTGCCTGATTCTCTCACCATTTCCTCCATTCTCTTCTCTTCTCTCTTGCAGTTGGCCCTTTCCATGTCTAGTCTATGGCCTTGTTCAGTCTACTTCTTTCTCTTTCTGCTCAATTATTCCAGATGCCCCTGGCTGTTCTCTCTTGAATAGCTTCAATAAAAACTTTCCCCTTGGAGCTGTCCTTTTATCAGTTTAAAAAGTGACAGAAATGATACAGTTACTTTTGAAGTCCAACAACTGAGCTCCTTCAGAGTTACCAGAAAAAGTCAGAAATGTACAGTTACCCCCAAAACTTTCCCACAGATGTCTTGAACAGCTAGATGTATTTATCATTACAAAAAACCTGAACAAAACTAAGGTAATTTTGCATTTGGTATATGAGCAAACAAACAAGGTGCACTCGGAAATGAAATGTTTTTTTTTTTTTTTTTTTTTTTTTTTTTTTTTTTTTTTTTTTTTTGGTGCTACAAAAGCCAGACCAGCCATCAAGCCATAAGAAGACACACAGGAAACGTCACTGCATATTACTCGTGAAAGAAGGCAGTGTTCTGTGAGATTATGACCACATTCCATTCTGGAAACAAGAAGCTGTGACAGCAATAAAAGATCCTGGATGCAAGGATGGACATAGAAGTGTATGTGTATCTGAAGCACAGAGGAGATATGAATGAAATAGAATCTTGTTTTGTAGTCCAAGTTGGTTGTAGACTGATGCTTGTCAGCTCCCAAGTAATGCAATTACTGACCCTCTGACTTCCACAGAAGAATTTTAGTATACGGAAAATATTCTGATATTATAACAATGTACTTATGTATTATGCATTGGTTGTAATTCTTAGGTTGTGCAGTAAAATACATAGCATCAGAGTGAATCCTAGAGGTTTGTGAGTACTAACCATTGGGCTATATTAACTATAAGTCCTTCTAGTTGAATAAATGCATTACTATAGTAGCAAATGTTGATAACAGGAAAGGATATATATATATATATATATATATATATATATATATATATCCCTGGGGAAAGAGGGTTTATGGGAAATCTTTTCATTTTTTCAATTCTCTTATAAACCTAAAAACCATTCTAAAACAAGTCTATGAAATAAAAATTTAAACCTTTAAGCCAGGTGTAGTGGCACATGCCTTTAATTCCAGCACTTGGGAGACAGAAGTAGGTGGATCTATGTGAGTTTGAAGCCACCTTGGTCTACAATGTGAGTTTCAGGGCAGCCAGAGCCTACATAGTGAGGCCCTGTCTCAAAGCAAATAAGATGTTTTGGTCATGCACCAACCACTACTACTGATTCCCTTTGTATTTTTGCAGCGATAATGTGTGCACATGGGTACATGCCATATGCTTATATCTGGAGCCTTTTTTTCCACCTGGTAAAATATTTTAAATATTTTCTCTCAAAGTTACACAACTTTAACTGTCAACAAACACCTTTTTGTATGAATGTACCCTAAACTTAAATGTCTTTTCCCATTTCAATTTATATGAATGTTATATACACATATTTTCAAGAGAACTTATCAAAAGATGTCTTGGTCAATTTTAATTTTATCTTGATGCATTCTAGAAAATCCTGGGGAGTCTAGGGCAGGTCACCCTGTGGGCTTCTCTCTGGGAAATTTTGTTAATTAGATTGAGGTGGGGGTGGGAAGATCCACCCTGAATATGGGTGGTACCAGTTCATGGGCTGGGCTCTGAACTAGGTAAAAAGGAGAGGACAGGAGAGGAGGGGGAGAGAGAGGGGAATCAGGGCCGGGGGGGCAGTGTGAGGAAGAGACACACAGAGAGAGAGAGAGAGAGAGAGAGAGAGAGAGAGAGAGAGAGAGAGAGAGAGAGAGAGGAA
>NC_034591.1:27911117-27935718 GCF_900095145.1 Mus pahari | reverse complement strand
GAGGAGGAGGAGGAGGAGGAGGAGGAGGAGGAGAGCACAAGTTGATCACTAGCATGTGTGCACTAACTCATTGCTCTCTGAGTGGATGTGATGTGATGGGCCATCCTGTCACCTTGATGTCCCCACAGGGATGGACTAGCCTGGAACTGTGAGCAAAATAAATACTCTCTCCCCCAAGTTGCTCTTGTCAGAGCACGGAAGAAATGAAGCTAAGGGAATGATATGCTTCCACTAATTTACATATCAGCACGTATGAATCTATCCCATCATTGGAAAGACATAATCTAAGGTGTCTATGTCCTCGAATTAATATCTATATAAACATTTAACTGATAATGGGAAGAGATAAATATTAAATGGCCCTTGTCCTTGTATGTCCTTGAAAACATACCTCTATTTTTATTTAAAAAGAAAATAAGTAAAAAAAAAAAAAGAAAGAAAGAAAGAAAGAAAGAAACTCACCATTTTTTTCTGATGAGTTCATCAAAAATCATACCACAGAGTAACTTATTCATGATTTCTTAAGTAATTCAATTAGTTTTTAAGGTTTACAGATATTTTATAGACTTTTAAATAGGAGAGTAAATGGCCATTAAAATAGCAGGATAAATATTATCAGGATGAATTTGTGAACACAAAGAGCGTAGTTTGAAAATGATGCTTTCTAAATTTTACACCATTTAGTTCAGGGCATCTCCCATTCACTTTACCTCACAGTACTTAAAAGCATTTTCTGGGTCCTTTGTGAAATACTGAAGATTACTGAATGTATAACTTATTTTTGCAAATCAAATGTTTCTTTAAAAATTCAACAATTTTCAATGAGGTTTAATTAGGCAGAGAAGTGTTTCAGAACTCATTTTAAAACATGCATGATAATTAGCGAACATCAAAGAGTATTGTCACAATCTAAGCTGTAAACAACTGACTGTTAATGATTTAACAAATTCCAAATATTACCAGAGAGCACAGAGAACTGAAGCCTGCCGTTTTGATGGGAAGTGCATAGTGAGTGAACAGTTTGCTCAATCCCTCCTCTCAAAAAGTAGACACTGAATGTGCCCTTGCAAAGGTCAAAGTTCAGAGCTGGGTTAGACCTCATCACATACCTACACTTCCTTAGCCAAAGTCACATGGCAACCAACAGCCAGAACTAGGAAACTGTTTTCAAGGCTTCTAATCTAGATGACCTTCCATGCCATGTAGCTGTATCTATATTAATATATGTAAAAGTCCCCACAAGACGGTCTCCTAAGCTTCCTGTGCTGTAACATTTTTGACACGGCAAGATGTTGCAATCTTGAGAATCATAAGCCATGGGGCTTATATACTATACCAATACATGAGGAGAAGAAAATTCTTTCATTCAGGACTGCATATGCTAATGGAAAGAGCACATACTCATGATGAGAAAGTGTGCTGCATACGTGTTAGAGGTCCTTTCTTGCCTGAGCTTGTGAGGAGATGGGAAGGGGGGGAGGGTTGTGTTTCACAGGTCATCACTGCCCTGAGTAGTATCACACTTCAACTGCAATTATCATTTCCTGTGATCGTGCTACACTTTGAGGTCGTTTTGTTTTGTTTTGTTTTTGTTTGAGACAGGGCTCTCTACATAGCCCTGGCTGTCCTAGATAGAACTCACTATGTAGACTAGGCTGGCCTCCAATTCACAGAGATCCACCTACTTCTGCCTCCCGAAGGCTGGGATTAAGGCGTGCACTACCACACCATGCCCCTTTATTGTATCTCACTACCAATATCCGCTACTGAGCCCAGGATCGCATGCGTTTCACAGTTGAGCCGCCATAGTTTAGGAAGCGTGACCAGCCCGAAGCTGCACCAGCTGAAACCTGCACGGGGCCGAGAGAAGAGCCCGTTAGCTTGGTGCTTCGCGCAAATAGAAATCCCTCGCTCAGAATTCCCCAAGTTCAAAGTATTTATCTTTCTGGGAATTCTGAGGTCACTTTAGAAGGGAGACCCCTTTCGTGGAAGCTTGGGGAACTTAAATATCCGAAATTATAGCATGCTTTCCTGGAAAAGGAAAATAGTAGCGCCCAAAAATTCCATGGAAGTGCTTTGTGGCTGTGAGGATGGCGGTTTCGCTCGAAGCCTCAAACCACACAGAGCTCCTCGCCTTGTTTGTTGCATTCCTTGTCATGGGGATGAGGAAACTTTCAAATAAAAGATCACTGAAATTAAACACATCTGGAAAGAAGTCGACCAAAACTATTAACAGCCTCTGGGTGGTTGTGTTAGGAGTTAGCTAGCTGTAGTGTCTCTGCTTACATCGCCTATGTTTCCTACAAGAATTTCTTTTATATTCAGAAATTATGTAATCCATCTATAACTGTATATAACTCCCAGCCTATTAGGAAGGGAAATAAATTCAATCTTTCTGGATATGTAGATAGAAAATATGTGCAATGTCCTTTGACAAATGAAAATTCAGTGGTATGTTTTTGTGTGTTTATGTGTGTGTTTGTATGTGTTTGCGCGTGTGTGTGTGTGTGTGTGTGTGTGTGTGTGTGCACATGTATATGCAGATACACTTGGGGTCTGGAAGACAGTGTCAGATTCCTTGGAACTGGAGGCATAGGCGTTAGTGAGAAGCCCCGGCTCGTAAGCTGGAATCTGACCGACTGTCCTCATAACTAGGCAACAAAGGCTGTAAGCAAAGAGCCATCCCTTCAGCGCTGGACATTCTTTTATACATTTCAACCTACGAGTAAGCTGGAGAACTGCTTCACAAGCCCATCTTATAACAAACCTGCCTTGAGCAGTTACTAGGGGGTGCCAGGCAGCTTTAGATCTCGGAACTGCAGGCCTGAGGAGAACGGGGAAGATTCTTCAGTAGGTAAAATAGCCCAAGGGCTTGCTACATAAGCTTGCAGATCCATCAGAGTCCCAACACACACATACACACACACACACACACACACACACACACACACACACACACACACAGAGAGACAGAGACAGAGACAGAGACAGAGAGACAGAGACAGAGAGAGGGAGACAGAGAGAGACAGAGATGCATTCAATCATGTCTGTAACACTAGCTCTGGGCAGGAGGTCTGGGGAGAAAGACAGATTCTAGGAGCTGGCTGGACAGCCAATATGGTGGAATGGCAAGATCCATGTTGAATGAGGAACACACTCTCAGAACATTAGGAGAGTTACTAAGAAAGATATTTGACATTGGCCTTGAGCCTATGAACACATGCACACTCTCAAGCAAACCAGCATACACATATGTACACACATGCATACACTACAGCATACACATACACACACACACACACACACACACACACACACACATATAATTCTTACCTTTGTGAAGTTCTTTTTATTTTAAAAAATAAATAAATAAGCAAACCACCCTGCAGTGGTGGCACACACTAACACCTGGGAGCCAGAGGCAGGGGAGTCTCTGAGTTCAAGGCCAGCCTGGTCTACAGAGTACATTCCAGGACGGCCAGGGCTACACAGAGACACTGTGTCTTAAAACAAAGCCTAATAAATGAAGAGACCAAATATTGCATTAAATGAAGTTAAAAATCAATAAGCACAGCAGAATGTACTAAATAGTCCTAACTAATTAGGAAATAAAGCAGTGCAAAATAAAGTGCTGAGAATAAGGGCCTCCGGGAAGGTTTTAAGGAAGGGAGTGAGAAGATGATGTCTCTGGGTATACTCTGAAGGCAAGGCAAACAGGATGTGTTTATGGGTTGAATGAAGTTTTACAGAAAGAGTTATTGCTAACTCAAAAGCCCAAGACTAAACAACTAAAACTCTGGAGTTGCTTCTGTCCAAGCAAGAGGGGTGACTACAGGCAAAGTAGAATTGAGATGGATGCCCTCCGGGACTCATCTGTGGACAAGCTAAGTTGGAGGTGCTTGTCCTCTGCCAAAGCAGAGGTGTTAAATTCACCCCTGGAGACACTCAGTGGGCATTCCAAGGAGCGGTTAGACCTAGAGATAACTAAGGAATGTGCATACATGTAGATGACACAGATGTCTGTGGAAGCAGACAGGAGCTGCAAAACCTGAGTGTATTGGTTATTTTTCTCATCACTGTGATAAACTATCTGATGAGATCACACTAATGAATAAAGGGCTCTTTTAGGTTACTGTTTGAGCCAACATCACGGTGACAAGAGCATGAGACAGCTGCTTAAACTGCCCCTTCAGTCTAGCAACAGAGAGAGGTGAATGCCCATCAGTGCTCCAGTAGCTTTTCTCCTTTATAGCCAGAGACCTCAGGCCATGGGAAGTTGCTTACCTACATTTAGCACAGATCTTTTTCGCTCTGTTAAGTCTTCCTGGTAAAAACTTTCATAGTCATTCCAGAGGTGTTTTTTTCCATGGTGATATGTCACCCCATCAGGTTGTCAATCAACAGTAACCATTACATTGTACAAGACTAGATCAATCAGAACAAAAGCTGGGCGGTCAATACCAGGAATCACCTACCTCCGTATATGAGATGACCCATGAGAGAATCCCCTGGGGACAAGTCAAGAACATGGCTCAAGACAGAAGACAAGCCCAGTTGGTGGTAAGTCCAATGTAGCTAAGAGCAGCTGTGCTGAGGCCAATTATTTCTGAGCAGTGTTTGTTCCCAGAGTACAGCTATCCATAACAACCAGGCCAGATAATAAGTGTTTTAGAGGCCAAAGGATAATGAGCTAAGGATGGTTGCAAACATGGGTTGGCCTGAGCATCGGCACCACAGCTTGCTGACTATGTTACACAAGAAACAGTCTTCCAGCATCAGCCAAGTCAATCCTAGCTTCCCTATCTAAGAGATGGAAATAGTACAAGTATTCTTACTCTAATGCTATGTGGTATGATGGAAATAAAGTCTTTAATCTAACCCCGACCCAAACACTCTAACCCTAACACTAACACTAACCCTAACACTAACCCTAAACCTATAACCCTCTAATCCTTTAACACTAACCTTAATCCTAATCCTAACCTTAAACACCTAACCCTAACCTTAACCCTGAATCATGGCGCTAACCCTAACTATAAACCACTAACCTTAACACTAACCTTAACCCTAACCCTAACCCTAAACCTAACCCTATCCCCCGACCCTAACCCTAACCCTCTAGCCCTATCCTTAAAACTAACCCATGAACCCTAACCCCCTAACCCTAACCCCCTAACCCTAACCTTCTAATCTTAACCCTAACCCTAAATCTCAAGCCCTAACCCCTAACTCCATAACCCTAACCCTAACTCTAACCCTCTAACCCTAACCTTAAACACCTAACCCTGTCTCAAAAACAAAAACAAAAAACAAAACAAATGAACAAAACCCAAAGCAAACAAACAAGGAAAAGCTTAGGAATGTTTCCATGTTAAACCATAATAAGAGCCAGTCATAGTGGCATAGTGGCACTTCAAATATCAAAATGAGAGGAGGTCTGTCCCCTGGCAGTGTGTGTTCAGCATGAACAGCACAGGGAGACCGAGAGAGAGAGAGAGAGAGAGAGAGAGAGAGAGAGAGAGAGAGAGAGAGAGAGAGGAGAATGGGGAGAAAGAGAAAGAAGAGCTAATAAAAATGTGATCCTTGATAGATCCTGTGTGACTGAGTAAGAAATTTTATAAAGTCGTAAAAGTGCCAGTCAACAAATTTGATCCATATATTACAGAATATATAGTTAATAAGTCAAATATTCAGATTTAGATAATGGGTATGTAAGTATAAGCAAATAACCTTGACTTACAAGGAAAAAGTTACATATAGGAGAAAGAAGAAGAGAATGAAATTAACAAAATATTAGAAGTCACTTAATATTGATGAATGGTATAGAAGAATATTTCTGTCTTATTTTTGTGATAAGTTTGAAATATTTTCAAAGTAAAACATATACTTCTTAATACCCTTCAGTATGCTGTCAACATTGTGTACAAAGTTTCTTTCTCAGGTCTGGTTTGGGACAATTTATGTTCATGTACATTTTATATATTCTTTTATACATGGTAGGTTCCACAATGAAAACTTCAATAAAAATAATAAAAGAAGTCTGAATGATTGCATTTGTATACAAATGCGTTGCTATAAGTATGAAGCTGCCAATGTTAGACTTGTGCACTTCATTAGTTAAAAAAAATACACACACACACACACACACACACACACACCCTTATGACAACGACGGTGACAACGATGGTGAAAGAATGTGTTATATTGATGATTCAAGTATCAGAGACATAACCACCAGTCAAGGGAGACAGATGGCCTCTGACAACTCGAGATGCACTGACACGAGCCAAGAGAAGCACGTTTTACATAATGGTAGCAAGGATGAAGGAGCCCAGGGACAAATGATGACCTCATCCCCACGACGCAGAAACACTGCTTAAGGCTGAGCTCTGCACATGTAGCGTGTCATTCCACAGCCAAAGGACAGAAGGCACTTCACCCTGGGTTTATATACCCTGGGAACAACTTAGATCTCCAAGCTCAGTATCACAGAACATCTTGTTCTAGGGAAATGAGAACACGGCCTGGCTGTCCCTGCCTCTTCAGTTCTGAATGTTGCATTCTCTGTACACTGAGCACTAGGGCTATAAGCGCAAAAAGGGAAGAGCTCGTTCAGCCCAGATCATCTGCGGACCTGGCTTCCTGCATTCTACAACCTGCAGGAATGCCACAATCCACCTGACCCCTTACTTCAATCTGTAAGATCCAGTGTGGACTTCTGGAACTGAAAGATGATAACGATGATCCCTTAATATTCTAAGCTTGTAGCAATTCCTTACAGCAGTAAAAGGAAGCTAGCATACCAAAGAAGCCTACGTAATTTTCTGCCATACTTACTTCTAGCTAATATTGTTGTTTGCTTGCCTGCTTCTTCTCACCACTCCATCCCATCCCTGAGGGTATAAGTTGAAGGACATCCTCAGATTGGATCCATTCTCTCGTAGGAGCTCTACAAATATATGAATCTTTGTGTAATCATATGAATGCCTGGCTGAGGTGCCAGAGATCATGAGCACAGAGTATCCTTAAGCTGGAATCATAGGACTCGATGATGTGCACAAGAGCTGCTGGGCACCAATGGGCTGCCCTACAGAAGAGCCTAATGACATGGATGCTGTGTTGCGTTTATCGTGTTACCCAGACTTTACTCGTCTTCAAAGGGCTTCTCCATTATCCAGACTGCCCTCAGACAGGCAGCTTGGCCTCTGCCTCCTGAATTCTGGGATTGCAGTTGTGTGATGCTTTGCTCAGAAAGATTCCGTTGAATATGAGTGTGCTTTTTACCTCTTTCCATGCAGAGTGAGTAGGTATGGAATTTTGCTAATACGTTTAAATATTTGGGATTCCGGAACTCTAGAAGAGAGCATTACGGGTTAAGGAAAGGAGTTTTGGACCCAGTGGATTGCATTGAGATCCTGACTCTGTTACTTTGATGACGTAAGATGATATCCCAAGACATTGTTTCTTCATCAGAAAATGGGAATGATAAAGCTTATGTCTAAAGGTTATGACCATTCAATGAGAAAAATACTTGCAAGAGACTTTAATGTAGTGCCCGGCACAGAGTAACAGCTCAGTAAACAATAACTAGTAGTCTGGTTCATTCATGTATATGCAGCAGTGGGTTTTTTCTGTAAGTCTATGGATTCCTGACTTTCCCTTACCAGGAACTGCTGGAGCTGAGTTATCTAACTGTGATGAGTCTAGCACACATCTCCACATTCCCAATTCCACAGTGTCTGCTCAGCACTGAAATGATGTGCCAAACCAGAGTTTGCCGGCTAGGGTTTCCCTTTGCCTATTTCCATCAAAGGTTGGATCTCATCCACTGAGGGCAGTTAGGAGCTACTCCAAGTAAAAATACAAATGTGGTTTCTGGGGTATGGTAAGGGAACAGAAATATAGGGACAGAATGAGTCTTTGTGGTCGGATAGATCAACTACATTCATGAGGACAATTTTGTTTGCCTATGTTTGGGGATTTTTTTTTGTACTATGTATATAAGTATAAAAATCTTGTTCATTTCTACTGGATTCTTCTCAATGTGACTTCTGCTATTTGATGTCCCACATCTCATGACCAAGCGGAGGAGACAGTTATTCTAGTTCCTGAAAGGTTAAATTGTGAAGTTATAAACACATGACACATTCACTGTTTACTGATACATTGAGACTCTTTGTCGTATTTTTCTTCCATATAACTACACACACACACACAGACACACACACACAGACACACAAACACACAGACACACACACACAGACACACACAGACACACACACAGACACACACACACACACACACACACACCTTCCTCCATCTCACGTGGTAATAGTGAAAGAAATTAGCATTGATCAAGTTTCCTGATACCTTGGAGATCTAAGTGGTGTGTTACCGCAATGTGGAGCATACGTGCCTCCTTACCTGTTAGTAGGACCTTCAAAAAGCTGGATCTGTGAGTATGGTTATCTTCTGGAATCTCACCTTCTGGAATCATTTTGGAAAAAGGACCTCCCACTGAGTAAAGGACTTCAGCAAACATGGCGTCTCTTCCCGCTGACCTGTGCCAATATTCTGTCTCAGTGGGCACATAAAGTAGGTAGAGCTCCTTTGCAGAGAAAAAGGAGTCTTGTCTTTCCTTTCTTCTCTTTCCAGAGGCCTACTGTGGTCCTTGGCTCACCTCTTACATCATTACAACCATTGGCATTTATATTCCCTTCTCTCTGGCTCTTATTTTCCTACCTACACATCTATAGCCCTACTAAGATCACACTGGGTCCACATAACTTTCAGGATCCTTATTTTAACCGTATATGCTGTGTCCTTTTTGTCCTGCAGACTAACACATTTATAAGCTTCAAGTTTGTAGAACTCATTCTGATTCCCATGCTTGGTGAGGGGTGGCACAGGAGGAGAGGGCCCATGAGATCACCTTGGAGGTGAACACTACAGTTCTACTTTGGGATTCTAAGTAGTTTCAAATCTCCTACTAAGGTGGATCTTTAAAACCCTTCAGTGACCTCCCAAATCTGGTTTGATGGGAATCAAACAAATGTTTTCAGCACTGGCTTTAGTTGGGAAAAGAATGAAGAAAGGGTAGAAAATATTTAAAGCCAGGCGACAAGAACAGCAACTGATTGGAAACTTTAACCACCACCCCCCCACCCCCCACCCAAGCAGGAGTCCTTATATGCTCCCCTCCCTTCCCTCACACTCTCATTCATGTAAAAGGAAAAAGATCCCCGAACTTACTTCTCTTTTCCATTTTCTAAGCACAGCAGATTTTGGCCCATCTATCTTTTGAGTGGAGGATGATACAGGATAACGGACAGCTGGCAGCTGTCTCTTCATGCTGCATCTCTAGCTATGGTTTATTTATTTTGTTTTCATTCTGTTTTCTCCAGACACTTTGACCCACCTCACTTACATGCATTATTCCAAAATAGGTGTTGTGTTTCTCCACAGGAAACGATTCACCTTTTGAAATGTTTTCCAACAGCATAGACCTCAAGATCAGACTCTCCCCACCCCTCCGCAAAATGCTTTGTTTTCCAAGAGACAAGCAAGGAAGGCGTGACCTGGGAAGACAGTTCGGGCCTTCCTTGCTTCCTTGATGTCAGCTAGGAGCTGCCCCAGGCCAGAGATGGTTCCTAATCCTTAGAAGATCTATTCCATTAAAGGCATGCAAGAATCAAGATAAAAGTGAAGAGGTCTTTGTATCAACAATGCCTCTACTCCTTTTGACAAATGCTAAGTTGGGTTCTGCTGCTCTGAGAAGTGGCCAGCCTCTCTCACTATCTCAGTCATCCAAAACAGACTTCTGTGGGGGATGCAGCCTGCACTTTCCGCGCAACAGTGCTCAGCTTTTGCAAATACACTCTCTCCTCCCTTTCACTTTCAAAGCATCTTTTAGGCAAAATTTCTTAGACATTTTACCATTTTTATCTTCAGCTCTTTGAAATTCTTGCCCTTTTTTTCCTCGGGGGTTTCTGTCTAGCTGGAAGCCCTCTTCACTCTTCTCTCTCTCTCTCTCTCTCTCTCTCTCTCTCTCGCTCGCTCGCTCGCTCGCTCGCTCGCTCGCTCTCATATCTCCATGACTCCAATTGGAAAGCTCCTGGCCACCCTGGAACTCTTTCTGTAGCCCAGATTAGCCTCAAACTCACGCAGTTCCACCTGCCTCTACCTTCCCAGTACTATGATTGAAGGCATGCAAGAATCAAACTCATTATAAAGAGAGGAACGCGGGCAGATCTCAAGGACTTTATACATGAAAAAGATGAACCTCAAGGTAACATATCATGCTATCCCAGTTATATAGCAGCCCAAAATGATGAGCTTGTAGAGGCAGAGAGAAAATGAGTCGTTAGGGGTTAAGTGTGGCTGGAGATAGGTGAATGGCAGGGTACGGCGTAGATGCTGTTTGTGATCATGGACTAGATATTAACATAATTTTTGAATTTTATTTGCTACGTGTGTGTGCATTTGTGTGTGATGTACCCATGTGTGTGCAGACCTGTATGTGGAAGTCAAAGAAGAAATTTTCAGAGTTGGTAGTTCTCACCCTCTGTAGCAGATATCATAGGGCGTCCCTTAGACTTTTTTTCTTCTTGAAAGGACAGAGTTTAAGAAGCTTATTCAACAAGACAGCAGTTGAGTTGGTGCAGCTAAGCAAAGGGTGCCACAAAGAGATTGCAGTAGGCTGCTTCAAGGCAGGATGCAACCCAGGCAGCCTACATTGAACGTTTTAAGGATGCTGTGTGAATATTTATGATTAAGTGTGAGAACATTCATGCCCTTTGCCCCTAAGCAGGGAATGCTCTAGAAAAGCCCTTCCTCATTTCTGCGTGTCCCTCAGGAGGAAGCCTAGCCCCTCTTTGCGAGAAGTTATCTCGAATTATAGCTATCAACCCTGTTTTTCTTATCTGGTCATCTTGGCTAGCTCATAGCTGGATGCAAATCCTTCTGTTTGCCTTCCCTAGTATTTCCAACCTTCTTATTTAACATCAGTTTTAACTCAAATATTTGTTCTTACCTAATACCTTTACAGTGTGTACCGGGGACCAAGCTCAGGTTGGCAGAGTTGTGTAAGTGGTCCATCTCAACAGCCTAGTTTTTTTTGTTTGTTTGTTTGTTTGTTTGACCATGCTGGTAGTGACATGACTCTATACATGCAATAAAATGGCATAGACATAAGGTAGGTTTTACCAGAATAAACTTTCTGCTCTTGGTATTGGATTATTAATTATGTAAAATAAAACCACCAACGAGAAATTGGATGAAGGGTATGTGGCAACTTCATGCATTTCGGCAAATAGATCTAAAACCAAGCAAAAGCTAAATACCTGTGATAGTTTTAATTCTCAACTTGATGCAACCTAGAGGCACCCAAGAAGATAGTCTGGTGGAGAGCCTGTGTAGATCAGGCTGGCCTATGGGCATCTTGGGGACTGTTGAGCTTGTTAACTGATATGGGAGGACACTGCCCACTGAGGGCAGCCTCTTTCCCTGAGCTTGGGTCCTGGAGTGGAGGGCTAGAAAAAAATGGCCTGACTAGTAGCATACATTCATTTCTCTCTGCCTGTGAATATGGATGTGACGTGATTGGCTGCTTCAGGGGCCCACTGCCTTGACTTCCCCAGTGCTAGACCATAACCTGAAGTTATGAATTAGAATAATCCCAAGTTTGAGGCCAGATTGAGCTGTGCAGCAAGACCTTGACTCAAAAAAAAAAAAATCAGGAAAAGAATTTAAACATTCCACATGTCAGAATCAATTCTATGGATATGCTTACACAGGACCACAAGGATGTAAGTATATTCTCTCCCATTTAGTCTTTCTAAAACACTTAATTGTAGTTTATGTACCATAAAATTTTCTCATTTAAACCACACAAATTAATGGCTGTTAGTAAATTTAGTCATACAAACCATTACAAAAAATTCAACTTTAGAATATTTTATTTCCGCTCCGTAAGATTCCTCCTTTCTATTGGAAGTTCTGTGTTTTTACTTGCAGCTCTGCACAACACCTCTGCTTTACTTTGGTCCTGTGTCTTCCTTCACAGCTTTCTTTCATTTCTATTTTTTGGAGGGAGAGGGGATTTGACAAATTTCACATTTCTTTGGAACAAGTCTTTTTTTCCTCTTCATTTTTTTTAATGAAATAGGCTTTCATTGTGATATTCTCAAACATATATCAGTATATGGTATTTTTATTCACCTTCTCATTGCAATCCCTTGCCCCTCTTATGAATGTTCCTCCTCTATGCAATAACCCTTCTGCTTTGTGACATTAGATTCTCTCTCTCTCTCTCTCTCTCTCTCTCTCTCTCTCTCTCTCTCTCTCTGTGTGTGTGTGTGTGTGTGTGTGTATGTATGTATAGGTGGAGGGAATAAGGGAACAAGAGAAAGGGAGAAAGGAAGGAAAGGAGGGTGGGAGAGGAAGAGGGAGAGGAAGAGAGAAAAAAGGAAGAGGAAAAGGAGAAGGAAGAGGAGGAGAAAGAGGAGGAGGAGGAGGAGGGAGGGAGAGGGGAGAGAGAGAGAGAGAGAGAGAGAGAGAGAATTTCTATGTAGCCCAGGCTAGCCTCAAACATGAGATTGCTTCATCTCAGCCTCTTTCATGGTGGGATTTCAGATGTGCCTCTCCATGTCTACTTTGCATTTTTGTATATTTGGGATGTTTCTAACCGTCAACATCACACTTTTTTTCCTCACCAATCCTGTGGTAGTAGCTGTGGCTAAGCTTTTCGATCATGCTCAAATGCAGCTTAAAAGCATGAAGTTTACAGCTTAAATGAGGGGAGACTAAAGGATATTAAATGGCATATAAAAATTGGTATTAACACATTTACATGCATAGTGTCTTTCTTCAAAATTTGATAAGCACAATCAATTGAACTTTGTCACGGGGTAATACCATGCTGCTGGCATCCATTCTCCATCTTTAGAGTGATACAAAATTGATCTGTGCATTTTCAAAGCAGGAGGCATTGGTACTTTGACAGAGTTCTATTACAGCGACAGTATTTCCATTATGCCAAATGTCTAATGTACACCTAATGATTGTATTATACACAGGGAGCTGTTATGCACTGATTACCAACTGCTGTTTGTAATCTTTGGAATGCATTTTTCTGATGCTGAGAAGAATGATGGAGAAAGTCACCGAGGGAGAGAATGGAAACGAAGTGATCCATAAACAATGGGGCTTCATATAGCTCCATGTGGTTGCATCAAACCTCACCAGGCTGAGAACCACTGACAAGTTCTAGGAGCATGACAAATGCCTAGGCTAATGGCTAGAAAGCAAATAGTAGCCTCGGATTTCATGTACCCATGGATGCCAGGACTGTGGGAACACTTGATACCTTGAGTCTTGTGTCACTTGTGTTGAAGAGCTGACTTGTTGTGGCTGAGCTGACTATATCCCAAACATCCATCACTGGGCATCCTAGTTGCTCAGGGATCAATTTCTCACCATTGGTTTGCCTTGCTTTTTTCTTAGCTAATTTTATTCTTGTAACAATCCAGTGATATTTTAAAATAGCTGAATGCCTTAGCACAGAAGACAATATGAGGGTATGGTTTCTCTGAGCATGGTACTTGGTGTAGATAATTGGAAACAGATCCACTCTGATAGAAAGCATAGAGCTCAGGGAGTTTCCAAAATGGGACTGGATTCTGGAGCTCTGCCATTTTCGGAGCATCAGAAAGCATTCAGGTAGGAAGAAAAGTCAGCAAGTTCAAGGGAGAGTACACATGCCAGCTGCTCAAAAAGTCCAACAGAATTTGTGACACACTTCCAAATACCACTTCTAGGTATATATCCCGAAGAACCAAAAATTTGGTCTCAAACAAAGGTTGTCCACTGAGGTTTACAGCAGCTTTACTAAAAAGATCCAAAAGGTAGAAAAACTCAAGTGTCTATCAACATATGAACTGATAAATAAGATTTGTCATATACATTCAAGAGAGTATTTATTCTTAAAGAGGAAGGAAGTTCCAACATGTGCCATTATATAGATGAACCTTTAAAATATTACGCTACGTGGAATCGCCTAAGCATAAAGACACCTAGAGGACAGCTGAACTGTAAGAAGCCCCTAGACTAGGTAAATCAGAGAGGTGGGAAAGAGAAGGTGGGTTCCAGGACTGGAGTGGGGGAGAGCAGGGAGTTAGCATTCAACAGCTGCCTCTGTTTGGGGCCATGTCACAGCTCTGGAAATGGTTCTTGTTCTTATGGTCATATGACACAGTCAATGTCATGCCACAGCATTGTACCACACTTGAAATGGTTAAATTTTGGAGTACATATATTTTATCATGCTCAAAAGGACAAAAAAAAAAAAAAAAAAAAGAGTTGTAGTTGTACCACTCAAAGATAAATGCAAATGCGAAGTCCTGTTGTCTTAAGTTTCAAAGAAATAGGAACAGCTAGTTCTGGCCAAGTTTCAATTCAACTGGAAAGAAAAGGTTCGCTGCTTTAAACTGCTATATTGTAATTAATTTCTTCCTTCAACTTCAGCAGTGGTTGAAGGCATCCTATGTGCCAGCAACTGTGCCAGATGTGAACAAAGAAAAAAGGCAGAGCTCTTAAAGGGCCTTCGTGGGAGAAACGTAACAGAAACGGAAAGCTTCGAGGGAGCAGAAGAATGTCTGAAAGCCGGGGAGTAACAGAAGATGTGGGCAGAGGAGCGGGGATGCCCCCTTCCAGAGGGGAATCACGGACATTGAGGTTGTACAGTAGGAGGGGCTTCAGGAGAGCATGTCAGCTAGAGATCTGGTGGTGGGAAAGGGATTGACATTCAGGAAACACAAGAAAAGCTGAGGTTAAGGATCTTAGTGAGGAGAGAGAGAGAGAGAGAGAGAGAGAGAGAGAGAGAGAGAGAGAGAGAGAGAGAGAGAGAGAGAGAGAGTAAGAATGGAGAATGGAGAATGGAGAATGAGGGTCTGGTGCACCATATCAAGGAGAATGCCAAGAGAGCACACTGCAGAGTTTTAAGCATGCACGGTGACATGGTCCAAGTTACAAATTAAAGGACCAAAATGATGATAATGTTAATTGTCAGTTGATTGGGTTGACAGACAACTAGAAGGTTAGTCAAGCTTGTTTTCGAGGTGTATGTGTGAGGGCTTATGAGAGCCAGTGAAAGACTTATTCTGGATATAGAACAGCACCACCCGATAGCTGCCGGCTTACACAGAGCAAAGGAAGAGTTTCAGGGGAGAATCCTCTCCCTGCTCCCTGGCCTCTGTGTGGTGAGCGCCCTTACTGCATTCACCTGCTACCTGAGGGTTGTACCTTCTATTAGGCCCAAAGGGAAGGAGCACACTGCTATCTTTGAAACCCATGGACAAGAACGAGATTTCCTCTCTGTTATTTCTCTCGGGATATTTGTCACAATAAGGAAAACCTAATGAGGGTTCCTGCTAGCTACATAGAAACTGGCCTAAGACTGTGTCAGCGATGAGGATGCAGAGAGCAGTAAACTGTGGACGACCAAATAAGTCACTGCACTAGGACAGGATGAGGTGGCTTGAAGGTGGAGAGACTCACGGAAGGGAATGAAAGTCTGAATCGCAGCTGTGAATACAACTAAGGAAACTTTTAAAGCTCTTAGCTTATTTCTTTAATTTGTAATCTAAATTACACAATACAGAATATTAGTTGGTTAATAGTCTTTAAAATAAGCCTATACTTTGATAGAAAAGAAATAAATAATTGAATAAGTCTCCAAGTCTATGTGACCATCTTACTATATAATTTAACAATTGAGCACCACTTGGTGACAATTAAAATGGCATTTACAAGATACTAAAGAAATATTTGATGATTAGAGAATGTACCTAAGTAACTGAAATCTGCTTTAAAGATTATTTTTTTTTCCCTGCAGTACTGGAGACTGAGTGCAGAACCTTCCAGATTTCAGGGCAGAGCTCTACCAAGAAGATATCTCTCCAGCCTCTCCAGAGAGTTAAGTGCCATGCTATCCACTTAATGAGATAGAAAATTTCATTCCACAGTGTGTGTTCACATGTATGTATGTACGAACTATCTATGTATAAACAATTATGTCTTATTTGAGCAATACTATCAGAAAACTTTTTATTTCTGCATATATTATTATTATACCCAGCTGTGTTTGAAGTTCTAAGAATGCAAAAAGAACATTTCTTTTCTCATAAACCCTATGGACTTTGAAAATCATATTCTGGATTGAAATGATTATTCAAATGAGCATTTATTTGCTTATTCATTTATCCTTGTGTTGTTAATCTGGGGCCTTTGGCACATTAGGCAAATGCTCCACCAGTGAGCTACATCTTCAGGTTCTCAAGGAAGCTTCTACTAGTTTGATTCTCAGTTTCCTGTTTTGATGCTTAATTTAAAACACTATCATTTCCAGAACAGCTTCAAGGCACTTTGTTCACGCTCAAATGCATCTCTCAAACACTAGGTAAAACAATGTTAAAATCTCAGTCTGGATATGTTAGTTTGCAAAAGGGAGATAGTTCAGTGTAACTCTCTATCAGGCCCCAAAGAACCTTTTTTTTTTTTTGGTGAGCACTACATATGCAGTACTCAATCCTGACACATGGCCTGGCGGCCTTTCTTCTCGCCCATTTGGAGCTATAGTCTATTTTTAAAGTCAAGTGGCTGAGTTCTCCTTCCTCCATTGTGATTCACTGTCTGTTAAAGCTTCCCTCTTGGTAACTAGTTTCTAACCTTAGCAGGTTAAATGTAACCTGCTTGCTGGATTGGTCAATTGTCATTGTATCACTGCTCTCAGATAGACTCCTTTCTAGACTTCCTCTGACTCTGTAGGATCAATCTGACCAAAGAAATCACCCACAGTGTTCTCTGTGACCCACGAGGACCATAATCTTTGAGATCAGAAAAAAGTGGTTTTAAGTCACCACTCCCCAGATTTTTTTGGTGCTCTGAGTCATCTCAAGAGTTTTAAAATAATACATCTCTGGATGTATCCCTATTTATAATTTATTCCAAATAATAGTCCAAAGTGATTTTGATGTTGCTAGGTATTAGCTACCTTTAATTCAATTCTATTTCTTTCTGTCTTCAAATTAGGAGTAGGGATAAACTGAACGTTAAAAATTATTGTATTTGTTTACTTTTATAGGTTTTTAAAATGTTTTCTTAAACATTTTATAGCATCCTCCAAATTTTCTAAGGTTTAAGCAGGGCAGGTGTTGCTTATAATTTGTACTCTAGTAATGAAAACTGTGACATGTTCAGGAAGTAGATCATGTTGTTTCCTGGCAGAACTTCCAAGGCCCAGATCGTTGATTTTAGTCTTCACACTCTATCGCAGAGGGGAAACAGGCCGTAATGAGAGCATGCTTAGCAAAGGCAGCTGTATGGGAAGGGAGGGTTCTCATGCAAGGCTAGTGACTCAAAAGCTAAGTAGAAATAAGCAGAAATGGAAAAGTAAGATAGTGTGATGGTTTGAATACCCTTGGGCCAGGGAGTGGCACTATTAGGAGGTGTGGCCTTGTTGGAGTAGATGTGAGTCACTATGGGCATGGCCTTTAATACCTAGTCCTAGTTGCCTGGAAGTCAGTATTCTGCTCAGCAGCCTTCAGATGAAAATGTAGAACTCTCAGCTCCTCCTGCACAATGTCTACCTGGATGCTGCTATGTTCCCACTTTGATGACAATGGACTGAACTTCTGAACCTGTAAGCCAGACCCAACTAAATGTTGTTATTAGGAGAGTTGCCTTGGTCATGGTGTCCGTTCACAGCAGTAAAACCCTAACTAAAACAGTTAGGAAAGTGTAACTCAGATCAACATAAATAAAAAATAAATGTGAACTGAATGGAGAAGAGAGAGAGGAGAGAGCAAAAGTAAAAGAAATGTTTAAGAAACAGAAATTAGTTTGGATTGACTAAGCGGAACTTCAGGGAAGATCGTGGTCCAAAGCAAGCTAAAGTGGTAGGCGGGAGCTACTAAGCAATGTTAAAACCTGAGGCCTAAAGGAAATATGGGAAGATTCTGAGCAGAGTAATACCTGATGTGATTTGTGTTTTCCAACGTTCGGGTCAAAGCAGAGAGTGGTGTGAAGCAGACTATGGCAGAGAGTGAGGAGATGGGCTAAGGGACTCCGAATCAGAACTCCTCCTCAAAACATGGTCATGCCTGAACCCTGATGCTAAGCGTGGGAAGAAGAGGTGCACATCGGGGAAGGTTGGTGGAACCATTTATTGAGATAGAGATCCATATAAGAGGAGGTGGTTCGGATAGGGTCTGCGTGGGACATGTTAGAATGTAAATAGTATGCATCTGGAGATCAAGGAGAGAGATAAGGAATGAAATAAGATGTGGGCATCATATATTGGAGCCATTGGGGAAGGAGATAAAGGTATGGGAAAGCCGGTGCTGAGAAAGAATAAAGATGACAACTGCATAGCATTACTAGACTTGGGATAATAGCCTGGGTCTTGTAACTCCCAGCAATTGAGAGCCCTGGCATGGGGAGGTGATAGAGCCCAGTGATATGACACAGTGGTGCAGACCTTTTATGCCTCGTTTTCTGACCCTACAGTCAGGAAACGATAATATCAACTTCAAAGCCATTGTAAAAGTGAAATAAAAAAGCTTATCTAAAGTACTCCACTGATAAGGATGTGGTAAGGAATTCAACTATCACGTTCATCAGGTAGAAGGCACAAGTTTCACTTGAAGATCATTACATGTAGATTGTTGAAGACTATTGAGTTTAATATTTCAATTTAAATCTAGCTACTTTGTCACACTAGATTTAATGTCTAATGATAATTTACACAAGTTATCACTTGTGTTTGAGCAGTATTCAAACTATTCTGGATAGTTGAAAAATCAAACTTGATGTGGTCAGAGGAAGCCATTAGCTTTCTAGTTTGGAGTAGTTTTTCCTAAGGTTGTGGGAGATGAAAGAATCAGAATGTCACATTTAATTTTGATTTGGGGATGTTTGTAATACACACACACACACACATATATACATACATACATACATACACACACACACACACATATATATATATATATATATATATATATATATATATATATATATATTTCCTCCACAAAAAGAGTGTATTGGATGGGAAATTGCCAAACATATGGCCCTTGATATGATATGATCTCTTCTGGGGAAGAAAGATCCCATACAGAAAGAATATGATAAATGTGCTGGTTACCCAATACATGCTCTGTGATAAATATTCTAAGCATGTACTTCAATAATTCCCTCATCAGAGCAGCCTTCTTAGCCAACCCCCCTTCAGCAGATACTGATAATTAATCAACTGAAATGAATCTTTACAGAATAAACAAATCTGTTATACATGAATGGTGATTATGTCTTTTCCAGTCGTGAAAGCTTTGCATAACTTATTCATGCCAATGTTAGAATGACATCTCTCTCAGAGCATAACATCTTGGTAAGACCTCTTTTTAGAAGTTTGAGCCACTAGGAACATTTCAGCCATATCCAGTGGGTGAGTCTGTTGTAGGCAGCAAACAGGAGTGCCAGGTTGTGCTTCCATTTCCCTCACTTTCCGTGCACATTTGCAATCGTGTTGGCAGAGTGCCCTGACTGTGCTCACGGAAGGAGACCTGACACAGCCCACACAGGAACAAACAACCACAGAAGGATCTCTGTCTGGGCACCTCTGTAGATTATGCATTAAGCTCTGTGGTAAAGGAATGTAGAATGAAAGTTGATAGACTATGCCAGCCACACACGGGCCTCCATGTGAACATGAAGACAGATGTATCGGATGATAAATTAAATATAATGGAAGCTCCTAATTTAATATTTGTATCACCAGATAATTCTCCACGGATCCATGGATGTCTTGCTGAAGCCCTGATGGTCAGACATCTGTCTCACAAATGGGCTCTGAAGCTCTCAGCTGCAGAGCAGTGTTAACTCACAGGACTTAGCTAACCTACCTCGTTCCCACAGCTACCCACGGCAGATGAAAGGCATCATGTCGCTTTTTAGATGCTCTCCTGTGTGAACTGAGGCTTGGAGTCCAAAGATTGTTTTCTGTCTATTGATGTCAGCATTGCTCTCGTTTTAATCTGTCCTTTGTCTCCAAACTAGGACTCTTCTGGCTTCTGTCAGCATCCGTAGGCTTGATAGCTTGCTGGTAAGATAAAAATCTCAGGCTTTTCATAGGTCTCAAAGTTAGACTTCATCATATATAATATTTCTTATGAATTACCTCAAGTTTTAATCTTTCCCAGCTTAAAATATATCTTTTATGATTCAGTTCTTTCTTAAGTGAGATTTGGGATAAAGACAATAAATCTATACATGGTCAGTAAAAATTAAATGCTTATGAAAGTGTTATTGATAGCCAAGTAGCCAAACAGGTTCTCAATGATCCGTGGATAATCAGAACATACTACTGTACCTGTTACTCTTCCTCCATGTCTTAGTCAGGGTTTCTATTCCTGCACAAATATCAAGAAGCAGTTGGGGAGGAAAGGGTTTATTCAGCTTACACTTCCACATTGCTGTTCATCTCCAAGGAAGTCAGGACTGGAACTCAAGCAGGTCAGGGAGCAGGAGCTGATGCAAAAGCCATGGAAGGATGTTCTTTACTGGCTTGCTTCCCCTGGCTTGCTCAGCCTGCTCTCTTATAGAACCCAAAACTACCAGCGCATGGATAGTCCCACCCACAAGGGGACCTTCCCACCTTGATCACTAATTGAGAAAATGCTATACAGCTGGATCTCGTGGAGGCATTTCCCCAACTGAAGCTCCTTTCTCTGTGATAACTCCAGCCTGTGTCAAGTTGACACAAAATTAGCCAGTACACTCCATTAAAACAAAACAAACAAAACAAAACAAAACAACAACAACAACAACAAAATCAACCAAGGGCTAACTTTACTGAATTCCTTTTCAACTTTCCACAATGACTAAAATATTCAAATTATTCTAACAGTATTAGGGGAATCACAGTGCCACTTATTTTCCTTCTTTTTAAATTTGCATGTGTGTGGTATATATGTGTGTTTACACACCTGTGTGCAGCTGCTCTCGTCCATGTATGCATTTGGGGAGACCAGAAGTTGATATTAATGTGGAGTGTCTTCCTCCACTGCTCCCCATGTTATATTTTGGGACAGAGTGTCTCATTTGTTGGTCCTGAGTTCACCAATCGGCTAAACTGGCTGGCCGGGAAGTCCCCCATGTATCTACATGTGCGTACTCCACTCATGCTCAGTGCAGAGGCAACTGCCACAGGCACCAGGCTGGGCTCATGGATGCTAGGGCTTCACGCTCAGATCCTACTACGGGAAAGGCAAGTGCTTTGCCCACTGAACCATCTTCCCAGCCCTACCTCCATTCTTCTTGACGTGTCCTCTATGTTTTCAAAAATCCAAAATCAGATAAATAAAGCCCCTATTCTGCTTACACTGGCTTCGAAGGCTCAGTCTCCCGTGTGCTCTGCCCATTTTATCTTCCTTTTCTTTTCTTCATTTGTACTCCCTTTCCTCATTCGTGAGCCGGAGCAATGTGCCATGTGGTCTGTGCAGGGCTGCATAGGATTGTGTCGTCAGATCCCATATCTCAGCTTCCTCCTCCACTTTGGCTCTCAAACCGAATCACCACACCTTGCTTCATACGAAGTCAAGGAGCTTGAAAATCCTTAGAATTTTCACCTTTGACAATTCCAGGTGGTTTCTTCACATTCTGGGACCTTTTTTTTTTTTCTTTAACTTGCTGACATATTGTGCAATCAAGCCCAAACTGGGACATTCTTGATTCACTCAGAGATCTGTAGCTCCCCTGCACACACACACACACACACACACACACACACACACACACACAGAGCTAGAGATAGATTAACATTATACAAAAGGTAAACATTTTGGAGACTTTAAAGATTTCTAACAAAAATTAAAATTTAACGAAAACAGATGGAACAAACTTCAAAATGTATTTCATTTAAACCACATATTTAAAACAAATGTTTCAAAAGCAAACAGTGTAAAAGTTATTTAACGAATATTTAGCGAGTTATATAATGAATATTCTTTCCACACAAAACCGTGGGAATTGAGCATTTATTTCACCTTCTCAGCACACCTCAGTTGTCATTACTATTCTTTAAGTGCACTGTGATCTCAGAAACAGCTCAGGGGAACCCAGGTCTGTTTCCTTCCATCTCTTTTTTGTTTGTTTGTTTGCTTGTTTTGTTTTCTTGTTTTCTTTCCTTGTTTTGTTTTGAACCTTTAATAAATATATATGCACACACAAACACATACACATACATACACACACACACACACACACACACACACTATGAAGCTCAAGTACACAGTGGTGAGTAACTGAGGGGAGTTTGGGGTCACACATGAGACATCTAGTTAACAGATCACACAACAGATACACAGGGTCAGAAAATACCAAAGAGGTGGCTAGCCAGGTCAAGGCTCAGTCTCCTCATTCAACAGCATATTGGGGATCTAGCGGCTGAGGGGAAAAAGATTCTGGGCATTGTAGGGGGCCCTCCAATTCATCCACCTCAAGCCATACATGGTACATCTTCCTCAAAAACGTCTGGCCGTGCTCATAGCCTTCAGCCAGCTCTTTGGCTACTTCGGCCAAGTTTAAGGTGTCTGCTGCCCGCACAAACGCAGCCCATTCCACTTTGGGGATAATGTGTGCCACGATGTCGGCATGGAACTCCACGGGGTTGATGCAGACCTCGGTGGCCAGCAGGAACAGTGGGAAGCCGCGCGTGCCCACTCCCTGAACGTGAGGGCTCAGGAGCTTGTGGGTGAGCAGTTATGCGTTGTCACACCAGAGCTCGCAAGGCTGGAACACTTCCATCTCTTCTGAATTCGTTGTCCCGCGTTGTTGTGACCAAGCGTCTGGAGGGAAGATAGGCTTGCTTGTGCTCATGGTTTTTCTGTCGACCGCGGTGGGGAGAGCAAGGCAGAGCATCTCAGCATGTGGTAGTGGGTGCACATCGAGGTGGGTGCATGTCACAGTGGGTGTTCAGCTCCTAATGGTTGCACAACCCTCTTTAAAAAAAAAAAAAAAGGTCACCACCTAAGGAACAAGCATTAAAAACATAAGCTTGGGTGGGACATTTTAGATTCAAAGTCATTACGACTTCCATGATATGACCACATCGTTTAGAGCTTCTAAAAATACAAAAGCCCGGTATTCTGTATTTTGGGACTGGCTCTACTAAGAAACTATTCTGAATCAGGTTTCAGGAGCAAACGCTTGTTATAGTTAACATGTGACAAACAGGTAGGTAAGTAACTTCTACATTCTGTCATACAGAATAGAGAGTCACCTATCTGACCTCGGAGACAGCTAAGGTTACTGATAGGATACAGGCATCTTGTCCCTGTAGCGACTGAATGATAATGTCCTTCTTGATGAGCTTAAATATTTGAACAGCTGGTTCTCAGTTGATAACACTGTATTGGGAAGTTTATCAAATGTTGTGGTTTGAATAGGAATGCCCCCCCCCCAGACTCATGTGTGTGAATGCTTGCCCACAAGGGAATAGGGATTTTAGGAGGTGTGGCCTTGCTGGAAGAAGCGTGCCACTGTAGGGGCAAGGTTTTGAGGTCTTTTATGCTCAAGCTATGCCCAGTGTGACATACTGTATCCTTCTGGTGCCTGTCAATAAAGATGTAGAACACTCAGCTCCCAAACCTGCCTGCACACTATCATGTTTCCCTGCCATGATGATAATGGACTAAACCTCTGAAACTGTTAGCCAGGATCAATTAAATGTTTTCCTTTATAAGAGTTACCATGGTCATGGTGTCTCTTCTGAGTGACAGGAACCATAACAAAGACAGTAGGTGAGGCCTTGGTGGAGGAAGTACATCACTGAGGGTAGAGTTTGAGATAAGCGTCTCATACCGCTTCCACTTTGCTCTCTCTGTTCTGTGCTTTTAGTTCAAGAGGTGAACTCTCAGCCTCCTGTCACCTCCCACCATGATCGACTCTTAATTTTCTGGAACTGTGAGCCAGAATAAATTCTTTCTTCCTAAGTTGCTTTTGGCCATGGTGTTTTATCACTGCAATAGAAAAGTAACTAACATGGTTCCTTTTGAATGGACCTAGTTCACAGCTTAAACCCAAGGCCACCTCTCTTCTTACTTTCGTGAGTCAATGCCTTTCCGTTCTAGATCCTGTCCAAAGCTGGCTGAATTCAGGAAGAGAAATTAAGATGATAGTATTTGATTGTGTCTCCAGGAAATCAACCTAACCGAGATCATCATTGGAGAAACTGAGTCATAAAAAGATGAGAGTTAGAGTGGTCTTTAATCTAGGTCAATTATGCCTATTCTCAAGTCACTGTGGACAACGTGGAGAGGGTTCATGCGTCAGGCCATTTACCAAGAGAGCACCCCGGGATCTAGACAGCATTCATCTTTCCTACCAAACCTCAGCTTTGCTCTTCAGTATCATCTTCTGGTAATGAAGCTAAGAAGTCAAAAATACTGTTACGAGCCTTAAAAGGGAGCAGCCTACTGCCAAGGATATAAAAGATAAGAGAGGGAGGGAGAGGAAGGGAGAGGGAGAGGGAGAGGGAGAGGGAGAG
>NC_034591.1:27894567-27910766 GCF_900095145.1 Mus pahari | reverse complement strand
AGAGAGAGAGAAGAGAGAGAGAGAGAGAGAGAGAGAGAGAGAGAGAGACCCCGAGAGGGGCTAACAGAACTCCAGGCAGAGTGGGCCTACAATTGGCTTGGAGTATAGAAACAAGACACCCTGGGGCAGTGGACAGGGAAGCTGTAAAAGGTGGTCACGCCCCATGAGGAACAGGTTTACGGCAATGACCTAGACATCGGATCAGCTAGAATTTGGATTTCCTTGTTTCTCTTGCTGTCTGGTTTCATTTTCACCCCACCTTTTGCTGCTTAAGGATCTTAGCGGCATTACAAATGAAACAGAATGGGCTTGGAAGTCACATGTGCTGCCAGTTCCCAGCGTCGGACGCCTAACCAGCGTAGGCAGCAGCAGCAGCAGCAGAGAATAAGTCCGCATGCTGCCAAGGCTGATGGCCCTGAGGCCGGAGTCATGACTGTATCCACCTGGCAAGTTCAGACAGAGAAAGTCTGGTTCAGTATCTTCAAAATGGAAATCTAGAGCGAACACTAACAGGCTGTTCTTAAATACTTAAGTGCTTCCACGCTCTCTGCCTGTCCTGACTGTAAGTTTCCAGCATGTTGTGTATTGGGGATGGAGGGACGTAGCTCGGAGGTAGAGCAAGCGATAACATGTGTGTGGCTGGAGTCTGATCATCAATGTACACACACACACACACACACACACACACACACACACACCAGTTTCTAAGTTGTCCTCCTTCCTTTACTTCTATCCACCCCCAGGTTTCCCTGCCTTTGAAGATCCTGAGATAGCAAGCCTTGGGCGTCCATGGTCTTCATCTGTGTAGTCAAATAATGACAGGTTAGGCTTAGAGGTGGCTCAGAGGCTTTTCTGTACCTCTCGTTTCTAATATCAGTATTGCTGTTAATATTTTCCCCATATGCCAGGTGATTTATATGCAACCAATTCTTACTGGTGAGATTTCTCTTTGTAAAACGAATACTGCTTTTAGACCCTAGCTCTACAAACCAGAAGACAGTAGTTCTTCCTTCCCTCCCCCACATTCCCCAGGCCTCAGACCACCCTCCTACTTTATCCCATAAATCTCTCTAAACCGACTCTTCGAGGAAGATTTGAGGCTGGCTTTCCTGTCTCCATAGGATTGGCCACCTGGTGAAATAAAGTTTTTCTTCTTCAAACAAAAACGTCTTTGGGCGAGACTGTTTCACCCGGCATCTACTTAATTAAAACACACAGCACTCTTGATACGGAGTTTCAGGAATTCTTCAGAAACACCAGCTATTCTATAAAGGCACACCCCGACCGTAAGGTGGCCAGGTGTTGGCTGTGAGCAGCATTGCACACTACTGCCACTTCTTGCTAGTCAGAGGAGGGTTACCAAAACCTGCCATTTCTGATAGGTGACTCTGAGTGCACCTCGGGTGGGGGGAATAGAATGACCAAAGCTGGATTTGCCTTTGTGTTGAGTGGCATTGTTAGGCCCAGAGGACCTCACTGATTTCACAACTGCAGACTTTGATTTGGTGCAAGACCAAGGGTATTTGGCTCAAACTGGGCTCAATCGGAGGGTTTTTGATGTAATTACCTTGAGTAACCATCTTTGCTTTACATGTGTATATGGGACTATTGCTAGAGCCACTGCATAATGTACTTTAAGAAGTAGTTGGGCAGTGGTGGCACACGCCTTTAATCTCTGTACTTGGAAGGTAGAGTAAGGAGAATCACTGTGAGTTGGAGGCCAGCCTGGTCTACAGAGTGAATTCTAGAACTGCAGGAAGAGAAACAAACAAACAAACAAACAAACACAACAACAAAAAACTTCCAACCAATGACCAACTGACCAACCAAAAGAACTAGTGCTTCTAAAATCTGTGACTTGGTAAAAAACATTTCCAGTGCAAGAGAATTAAGGTAACAGATGGAGTTAAATTGGCCAGATTTACAGGTTAAACATACCACCCTCTCTTCCTGTCTTGATGTTCTACCTTGACATTCAGAAGGAGACTGAACTTTGGTCCTTAAAAAGTGTCATTAGTTTATAATGAATTCAGATGCATTTGGTATTTATCCAATAGGACTAGTGACCTCACACTAAAAAGAAGAGGACAAACATACAGAGGGAAGGCAGACGAAGAAGATGGCTCCCGGCAATCAAGCGAAGTTCAGAAGGAACCAGCTCTGCCAACAACTTGATTAAAGAATCCTAAGAAAATAAATTGCTGATGTTTAAAGGCGCCGAGTCTGTACTGTTTTCTTTTCTTGCTCCTTCTCTCTTTCTCTCCCTCCCCCTGCCCCCTCTCTCTGTTTCTTCCTTGACCGAGTCTCACTGTACAGCCCTGGTTGGCTTGGAACTCATTATGTAGATGGAGACCAGGTTTGCCTTGAACTCACAGAGATTCTGCTGGGTTTAAAGTTATGCACTACTGCAACCAGCTCTGGTGTTTCCTTTTGGCAGCTTTAGTAAGCTAATATAAGTTACTGAACTTGTTATTGGGATGGGGCTCTTCTAGAATCATCCAGGGATTACAATGTAGCTATAAGCATCCTCAAATGAGGAAGAGAAAGAGGCCAAAGATGAGGTCAGTGTGCTATGAAACTGGACCCTAGGCTGCTGGCTTTAAAGTTGTACAAAGACGTGGTCTGAGGCATCGGGAAGGGGACCCAAGGGATGTGGGTGGATTCTAGAAGTGTTACTAAGAAAATGGATGCACTCAAATGATCTCCAGAAGGCAGCAGCCTTGCTGTTTTATAGAGATGTGCTCTGAAAGTCTTGTTCAAGCCTGGCACGGAGACACACACCACTGGTCCCAGTAAAGGCAGGCAAATTTCCTCTTAGAGTTCCAGGCCAGCCAGGAATAGGTAGAGAAACCCTGCCTAGAGAAAACAAAGAAATCAAGACAGCTTTGCTCACAGATTATAATACCACAACGTTTTGGGGACTTGTTTTTAGTCACACTTTCCCAAGGTGTCTCGTGCTTCCTTCCTTCCTTCCTTCCTGACTCACTTCCTCGATCCCCTCCCTTCTTAACTCTAAAAATGTTGGCAGTTTTCTCATCTGTGTCTATTAAGAACAGGTTATTTTTGACCTATCATTAGGGCGCTCTTCGGGAAGGCATGTGCCACCCTCCGCTGTGTCCTGAAGTGGCCCCAGTCCCAGATATAAACATCTGGAAGCTTCTCGTTCTTCTGATGCTTGCTTTATTCTGTCATAAATACAATCTACTATACAGTTTGTAGTCACCCGGCTAACACCTCCTGGATCGAGTATGCACGGCCTGCGTTCTGACTGGCTAGCAATCCAACCTGGCCTGCTAGCAGTTCTGGGGGAGACCTTTGACAGCTTGTTTGTTATTAACGGAGCAGAACAAGTCAGATCATTAAAGGGCACTGGTGAAAGGGCATTCCCAAGGCCTAGGTGCGCTGGGAACAGTGAAATCTCAGCCCTGGCCACGTCACTCTCTCTTCTGAACTTGAGCTCACGCTCACACTACGTGCTTTTGAGTCAGTGAGCTTTCCCTAACGTTTGGGTTGGCTGCTTGCCCAGCCAGCAAGGTTGGCAAAATGTGCTATAAAGCACAGGTGGTTAGGAGACCTGGATTTGTTCCCGAGGGCCATCAGAATGAAATACCACAAGATGTGTGGCTTCGAACAACAGAAATTTGTTCTTTTACATTTCTGGGGGATGCAAAGTCTTACACGGAAGAATCAGTGGGGCTGTGTCCTTTCCTATTCCTTGCTAGGCACTGGAGACTTGCAAGGTGACAGGTGCAGATTCCTCATGCCTCTTGGCCTGTAGCTCCATCAATCTCATATCTACTTTTATCATACGACATATCTACAGAGTGTTTCTGTGTCTTCTTTGTTGTTATTTGCATCGTCTGGTCCTGGCTGGCTGAGACTCGAGGTATAGATTAAGCTGGCTTCTGCAGGGTGCTGGGATTAAAAGCATGAATCAACATACCTCATCTGTGTCTCCTTCTAAGAACTCCAGTCATGTCAGATTAAGGTCCTCCTTACTTGAGTGTGACCTCATCTTAACTGATTGTACCTTCAGTTTCCAAATAATGGTCCAGTCTGAGACACTGGGGTCAGGAACCTTGTACTCACAGTTCAACCTTGCCAGCTACTTTTAAATGACTGTAGTGGAAAGACTGTTCTGAGATAGAGAGGGGATAAATGAGACATGTCGCTTATGTCATTGTGAGAATTAACTGAGTGAAATAACTTAAACTCATGTTTGCAATCTATTTTTACAGTACAATGTGTCTAGTGGGTTAAAAGATATCTACTTCATAGGGCCTATTGATCATATTCCTTTTTATGACAAAAAGTTCAGAACTGGGATTGAGGATTGGAGGTGGGGCGATAGCGTAGATTTCTCTGAGTGGTCTCTCCCTGTTAAATGCCATTGAAAGTGCTTTTCCATGTTGGTTTCTTGTGGGCAAGATCTTCTCATGTATCCCAGGCAGCCTTGAGCTGTTCCAACCATCCAGATTCTGGAATAGCTTTACAGATGCTGCCCCCATGACTTTCTAAGTGGGAGGCCGGGAGATTAGAGACAGCAATGAACTCACATTCCAGAAGCAGAGATAGAGAAAAATTAGATGCTCATTGGCTCCTGAGACAGGAGCACCGAGAGTCCTTGGGAAGGCAAATGCTTCTTTCTTGGGCTTTTCATACACTAGACAGAATCTCGTCTCACTCCAACCCATCTTGTTTGAATATTCTGATAGTTTAGTCCTGACTCATGCCCCATACATCATACTAGTGTCAGCCTGGTTCATGTTGCTACCACACAGTACCTGAGAGTAAGGCTTAAAACTTACACCTCTTAGTTGTCACCCTGGCTAAGGACTCTAGGATCAAAGTTTCAACAAGTCAAGGTCTTCTCTCTGTTTCCAAGATGTTTCTCTGAGTACTGTATCTCCCAGAGAGAGGAAAGCTATAGCTTCACATGGCAGAGAGTAAACTTACTTCTAGGAGCCTGTTTCTTTTCTTGCTTTTTTGACACGTCTCCTTATATAGATTAGGGTGGCCTGGATCTCTTGGTCCACCAGCTCTCACCTTTCTGGAACTGAGAATGGAAGGGTTACAAGCCCCTTTTTATGAAGCCATTGATGCAGACCTTAGGGCAGAGCCCGTAGGACATGAGCACTTCATACTCCTGATACAGTTTCTAATTTGTGAATCTGGGATACATTATGGCAACTGAGTGGAACCCCAAGGACACTGGTACTTAAGGTATACTGGTTCCAGTCTTAGAAGCCCTCAGGTGGTTTAAGTCCTTCTGCAGGGTACCCAGGACCCTCCACAACACAGATCTTTCCTGTTGCCCAGACTCTTCCTCCAGCAGTCCCTAAATTTAGGTTGCCTTCTCTGACCAAACCCTTGGGTTCCCCAGCAATTCTGGGTCTCCTGTCTCCTGTCATTCTGCATGGTTGGGGCATCTCTTGTTATCTACACATTGGACTGACAGTCTTACCTCAGGATTACTCTCTGAGAGCCTTTCCTGTTTTCATTGTTCTTATGGTGTCCTGAGAGCAAACTTAGGATTTTTTTTTTCTTTAAAGGTTTGTTACCTCTTTGAGGCCTTGACCTCTTTAGTCCTTTTGTAGAGTTGTTGCAAAATAGAGTTGTTACAAATGTGTGCTCTGTACCATATTCAAGAGTTTATCAAGTTAGAGCCACAATGTCGACTAGTCACCTGGGTGTTATCTTCTCTCCTATTAGTCAATAGGGATTTCATGATGGCATTACAGTGGGGTCCATCTTGAAGCAAAAACCAAGGTGAACCTGGCAAGAACCTGACCCAATTAGGTGTGCATGTGTGAGAGTATGTGTGTCAACATCCAGGTGTTGTTTCGACGTTACTTGGCTCTCTCATGGACACCGACCTAGCCAGCCCTTGGCCTCAGCCCAAGCTGCAGCTTCAGCTCACCAAGTCCCCAGTCTTTTGAGGCAGTGGCTTGCATTTTTCCCTGCCCCCCCCTCCCCCGCGCGGGGTATCCACGACAATGGCTACTAAAGCTGGACAGCACAGTTTGAGTCACGTGTCCTGGTCCCTCAGTAGCTACCGTACTGAGGCCCTCCCTGGCTACAGGGCAGAGGCCTTTAGATCACGCGCGCCCGGGAAGCCCTGGCCCGGCCCAGCCAATGGGCTGACAGCGCCCGCATGACCCGCGCCAGGAGGGCGTGGGGAGGCAGGCCAGGCGCGCACGCTGCCTGGGCCGAATCACCGCCCCCACCTCTGCTCCGGACGGGAAGTGAGTCGCCGGGGTCCCCAGTGCAATCCAACCAGAGAGCAGGTCTCAAAGCCGCCTGTACCCTGGCCCGAAGCATGGCGGCCGCTAAGGTAAGAACAGCGGGCCGGGGCGATCTGGAGCCCAGAGGGGTCCAGCCCGGGAAGTAGATGTGGGGTTCCACCTTGCAGCTGAGGGAGGATGGGGCACAGGGGACTGCACTTGTGGCCGCGTGGGTACCGCGGCCCGATCGTGCTACAGAAACTTTGCCAGCCGGACACTCCCACTTGGCCCGGCCAGGAGCGGTGTCCCGCGGGACCGAGCCCTGGCCAGCAAGGAGGAGCGCGCGAATGGGGCCAGGTAGCCTGGGGCAGGGAAGTGCCCAGGGAGGGACACACAAACCCTTCTGCTACTTCGGGGTTCTCCTGCTTCTGACCCGACTGTTGTTGACCTGAGTTTCTCCTTCCAGGGGCCCCCAACTGGGGCTGAAGCCTGATCCTATTACGTTTCAAGGGCTCCGCCCTCTCGCTGGTAGGGAAGTCACCTTGACTTCCGTTTTGGAAACTTGGGAGACTTGGCCTGCGCCTGTGCGTAGCTAGCCTTGGACCCTTCCCCACCCCCATCTCCCATCCTTCCCCTCCCTCTCTCCATCTGACAACACTTACAAGGCAGCCTCTGAGCCTCAGAGGGGCTTCTTTTGGGAAATGACAAAACAGATTGTGCTGGGAGCTTGTCACTCCTGTGAAGTTCTACTTAAAAGGAATTCTGTGTAATGGGAATCGTTCACGAACCCAGGGAGAAGGCAGCTCTGACAGGTTGACCTTTCCTCTTTCAACGATTCTTCAAACCTGCACACCATTTCAGCCTCTCTGGACTGCATTTCAACTTTTCTGGCAGAATACCATATTCAGTCCCAATCACTCGAGTCATTGGAATTTATTGCTTTTAATTTTAAGTTCACGAAGGCAGCCCTTTAATCAAGCCTATACAACTTCTTAGATCATTTTAAGTGCAGTGAACTTAAATATACCCAACATTTCAAACATTTGTCCTTAATCAAAACTCTGTGATAACCCTGGAGAGGAAAACATGGCCAACACATCATATTCTTATTTATTCAGGCAAACTAATCACATTTGCAATGGAAATTGTAAGCAGACAAATATATTTAAATGGTGTTCTATGACTACAGTCTCTCCATGCTCCCCAAATCCGCAGTTTTCTTGTTCCTAGACTCGGTGCCTTAAGTGGCCCTTCTCTGTAACTCTCAGGAGTGTGCACTGCGTGTGTTTGCCTATGTGGCTGTGGATGAGCACTTTGATTTGTTTCTGAAGCTGCTTTAGTTCTTTCAAGCCAATAGCCCCTTTCTTTGCATTAACTTTGCATGATATTAGAATACAACGATTGGTACAAATCAGTTCTCTGGAGTAAATACCCACTCATCATATATATACCTGTGAGGGAGTTTAGTCACTTTATTTATGTTACTTTATTTGGAGATAAAGTAATTGATGGGCGCTAAACTGAGACATATGCCTAGAAACAGAATGGAAGACGAGGCAGATACGAAGTAACAAGTGAGGAAGCAGGCTCAACTTCTTAGTTGCATTTTTTCTAATTGAGACACATCCTATCAGGGACAGTTGGTTTTTATCCAAATCATGAGGCCAAGGAAATGGAAACATTCCTTTCACCTTTACTCTTTGGAAACCTGTCTTCTTCGTTATTTATTCACTGAAAGTCACCTCTCTTCAGTTCTGATGGCTGACATATATAGATATACAATACCTTCCAATAGGACATAACAAAACCAACTGTGAGTGGATGAGAAAGTCATGATAAAGAGAAGGAAAGGAGAAGCTGGGCCTTGTGGCACAGGTTTAATCCCAGTGCATTGGAGGCAGGGGCCAGCCTGCTCTATAAAGTGAATTCCAGGATAGACAAGAGTTGTTAAACTAAAACACCCTGTCTTCAACAACAACAGCAGCAACAACAAACAAATAACGAGAAAGTAAGATGAACTTAGACTAATGGAAACCGAACCTGTTCCTGGTACAGGTGACGGACGGCATTGTCTAGCTGCCAAAGTAAAGACAGACCAGTTGCTCGGAGAGACTTCACTTCGAACTGTTATCTGGGCAGTTACTCTCTATGTTTCTATGTCTTTTTTATTTTTTCTTTTTATTTTTTTTGCCTGAGTCTCACTATGAGCCCTGGCTGATCTGGAGTTTGCTGTATATATCAGGGTGGCATGGAGATCCCATTGCCTCTTCTTCCCAAGGGCAGGGATTAAAGACATATGTGACCATACCAGGCTCAACTTTGTCCTTGTTTATGATATATCTGAACTGGATTCGAAAACCACTGAGAACCACAAAAATATATTTGTGGATTCCATAAGATCTTTTTTTTTTTTGTAATGTCTCTCATTATAGATCAAGGACAGTATACTTAGTGTACACTTAAAAGATCCCAGGTGAAGGTGTTGTGGGTCCATCCTCATCCAAGAATGAATGTGTCCCATTGAGTTGCATTTGAGTATCATTTTTATTGATCTCTTCTTCTAGCTTCTAGTTAGTTCTGCCCAATGCTGACTTAAAGTCTGTGAGTCTTACTTTTTCCTTGGAGTGTAATAAGCCATGTTGACAGTTAGCTGAACACTGAGCGATAGACTGGAAAAATCTCAGCTAGGGGTAGAATTGACATACTTGTAAAGGATTTCAGGAGCTCATGAGAGAGAAAATCCCACCCCAGTGAAGTAGTACAAAACTGGCCCGTGAGCATGGGAACCCAACAGTTACGAGAGAATTCAATGTTTACTATTCTGCTATAGTAAACCACTGGAATGTTTAAGTTGACAGACTGGAAAGATGTAGCCAGGGCTATTTACTGATCTTATCCTAATTCCTGGGTCTTTGTAGTGACTCAAATGTAATCATTTATTTCTTTTGTATCTTTCGATTTTGGCTTTCCTCATCAAATCACTGCCCAGCATTAAAAGAGTTACTTTTTTTTTTTTCTTCATGAAATAATGATCTGAATTAGCCCGGTTGAGATAATCTCAGAAGCGTCTTTGGCATTGGTTAAGTTTCTGCATTAAGGATGATGGAATTAAACTACTTGAAACTGAAAACTTAAGAAAATGCTCACTTAAGTTCAGCCCTATGACTCAGGGATGTTCATGTGTAAATGCAGACATCAGTACATTGCTGGGTTTAAATTAGCCTCGAACTAAAGAAAAGAATCTGATGATAAAATGCAAGCACCAATTTAAAAAAGTAAGTGCTCTCTGGGGGACCAGAGTTTATGCCGCTGATGTTGTCTTCTGTCTTAGGGTGTGTTGTTGCTGTGACAATTCATTCAATTGGAATTGTATGCTGTGATCTGACTACTTGTTGCAAGTGATACTATCCCCAATGTTAACACCAACTGGACCTCAGCTTCAGAACAAATAAACCTAAAAAACAAACCAACAAAGCCCAGAGTGGGAGCCCATTCCTTCTAATCTGAGGGAATCTGAGGGAAGACTTCTTAGAAGTGTGGCTACCTCCCAGAAGGAATGAATAGCAATTGGAAAGACACACACACACACACACACACACACACACACACACACACACACACACACACGGTGTCAGGAACAGCAAACCGGAAGCTGGATAATGAGAACACGTGCTACATTGGAAAATAGCATGTGCTTAAAAAAATAATGTCTATCAATAAGGGATGGTTGCTAGATACCAAATTCCACTCCAAATGTCGTTTTAACTCTGTTAATGAGTCTGTCGTTTGAGTTAGATATTAGCACTGCCACCCCTGCAGTAGATGAAGACTCAGAATCCCTGGACTGTGCTGTGAGAGACCTAAGAAGTTCAAAATCTGGCATTCCAGTTCTGCCCTTGCTGGCTCCAGAGTGTGTCCTTGCCCTGTCTGCGGTACTGGGCCTACTGCAGCAGAGCCTTCGGCAAGAACACGCTGGGGAGCCAGCACGGGAGGACTGGGGTGGCAGATTCCGAACTGGAGGTGTGAGCGATGACTTAGGAGAAGTCAGACTCCTCCCTGAAGATCAGACTTTCAGTTAAGAACTGTTCACAGAGTGCATCCTGTGGGTTTTGTCTTCATTTTACAGTTGGAGAAGAAAAAAAAAAAAGCCACCTTAAGTGTGTGTGTGACTTCTTCAGTTTTTCAGTCCCTGAGAGAGCCAGCCTGGATTTTAACTTGGCTGGTGGACCTTCAGAACTGTTGCTAGATCTTTGGTAGTGCAGTAATAAAGCAGACTGGGCTTTGGGCTATGTAGGAAAGAAAGAGAATTGTTGGATGCCACGTCTCAGGTAGCTCAGGTTGACCTTGAACTGATCTGTGGATCAGGATGACCTTGAGCGGATCAGCCCTCTCCCTACCAGTTCCCCCTCCTGGTGCTGTGATTCCAACAAGCATTAGTCACCACATCCTCCATAAAGTGAGTGTCCTTAGGAGGATGCCAGGACAGGCTTTAAGAGAGCAGGTTCCTCCGATGCCTTTCGTGTTTGGCTTTTTAGAGTTTTCGAAATCACTAGGGATGGGTGTACCTTGAGATTTATGAAGTATAAGATCTCATTGTTCCTGACCTTGATCCTGCCTTCTACCAGAGGAAGGTATGAAGTCCCAGGAAAATTTTGCAGTTGATCCCAGTTATCGTGAACTCCTTTGCTCTTTAAGACTGTTCTTGGGCTCCCAGGCACTGGAATCATCTAGACAGTTCTGAGAGCTGCCGATTCAGGGCTCCCACCCCATTTCAGGATTGTGCTGACATCTGGTGTGGCTGACAGCCACTATTCAAGTGATCTGTCTTGTGATTCACTGTTGTTGGCTTTGAGGACAAAGACAGGCGAGTTGTCAGACCCGTAGGCCAGGTACCTGGGAGGGAATGCTGTTCTAACTCAGGAGAGGGTCAGGTTGGGACACTTGATTCTTTTCCAAAAAATTCAATCTTGCTTGTGATTCCTGATGCTTGGGTATCAAGGTCATATGGTTTTATAATTACCTGAGAATTTAGATTTTAGCACCCAAATCACCTGTAATGTGTCAGTGGTTTTCTGTGGCCAGAGTAGGTGCTCTCCCCAAACTCCCCGGGGTTGGGGGTACCTGGACTTCGAGCCCCTCTCTTCCCTCACCTCGTTCTGGTACATGAGGATTCTAGTATTCCCTCATTAAGAGCCTACAGGTCTTCAGGCACTGGTCTACAGATAGAGGACTGGAGAGTAGGTGTCTTAGTTAGGGTTTCTGATGCTGTAACAAAACACCATGGCCATAAAACGAGTTGTGGGGGAAAAGGTTCATTTGGCTTACACTTCACCACTGAAGAAAATCAGGACAGGAGCCCAAAAAGGTCAGGAACCAGGAGGCAGGAGCTGATGCAGAGGCCATGGAGGGGTGCTACCTACTGGGTCTCTTTCCCATGGCTTGTTCAGCCTGTTTTCGTAAAGAACCCAGGACCGACAGCCCAGGGGTGGCACCCACAGTGGCTGGGCCTTCCCCCATTGATCACTAAAATGTCTTACAGCTGGATCTCATTGAATGAAGCATTTCCTCAACTGAGGCTCCCTCCCCTCTGATGACTCTAGCTTATGTCAAGTTGACACAAACCCAGCCAGTACAGTTGGTGAGGAAGGCAGTGTGTAGTATAATAAGAAAATCAGCCGGCACGGTGTGTTTTTGGACATTGAGGTTTTTTTTTTTTTTTTTTTTTTTTTTTTAAGAGAAATCTAATTTTTTTTTTATTATTTTTTTTTTTTTTTTTTTTTTTTTAAGAAGATGTCAGAGTATCATTGACTTCCTTTCCTGCGACCAAATCTTGGGCCACTTGTTCGGGTGACCAGCTCTGCCATACTGAGCCATTTCTTTCTCTTCCACTATCTGTGAGGATTAGGCCCACTGAACTGTTTGCGCTGGCTCTTCCTGCTTGTTGTCTGCACGCGCCCCCCTCCCCCCCCCCTCTCTCTCTCTCTCTCTCTCTCTCTCCCCCCCCCCCCCCCCCCGCTTCATGTATCCTTGGATTTAGGGTGGGCTTCAGGACTAAAGACCCTGGCCTGCTGGAGCTGGGGGTTATTTTTGTGTGGGGAGGAGGATGGACTTGTTGAAGTAGCTATGGAAACCTGCAGTAGCTAAGCAAGTCTGTCCTTAGGACTTGTCCACCCAGACGCTTCCTGTGGGACCAGCCAACTCATTCAAGTGATCGCTTTGGCCACAGACCTCTGCTGAGGCGGGAGTTCCCTGATGCATGTGTGGAGCGTGGTCTGATGTTTCTGCTCGATGCTCTGCTCATCCAGTAGGGCAGTTTTTGTGTTACCCAAGAATACTGTTGATGGCTGTCTTAGCTAGGGTTTTACTGCTGTGATCAGACACCATGACCAAGGCAACTCTTATAAGGACAACATTTAATTGGGGCTGGCTTACAGGTTCAGAGGTTCAGTCCTTTATCATCAAGGTGGGAGCGTAGCCACGTCCAGGCAGACATGGTGCAGAAGGAACTGAGAGTTTAACATCTTTATCTGAAGGCTCCTAGCAGAATACTGACTTCCATACAGCTAGGAAGAGGATCTTAAGCCCACGCCCACAATGACCCACCTACACCAACAGGGCCACACCTCCTAATATTGCCACTCCCTGGGCCAAGCATATCCAAACCATCACAATGGGAGAGTCGGATATTTCATGATATGCTTACTGTTCATGCCAAGATAGTTCTTGTATAAGAGCTGTGTAGTACCATGGGTAGGGAAGTTGTGTAAGAGAGTCTAACTTGAACAGATGGGTGGTGCATGTTCAGGAGTTAGCAGGATTATACATGATGTGATTTGGAGATGCCTGTCCTGAGTACTGGTCCCTATGTGAATGGAGCTGTTGGCATGTTAGCATTTCTGCGGAGGACTGACTAGCTCCCGAGTTTACTTTCCTAAGTAGGAAGAAACTACCAGGGCCCTTCTTCCGCAGTCTTTATTCCGTACCTAGAAAGTTGGAGAACCGGCTTTTGCTACTGGAATTTGGACATTGATCACTCTGGGCACTCCGCATCACCCTCTGGAAAACAGGGGGCCATTCATGGCTGAGTCAGTCCCATGGCATGCAGCATGTGAGTTCATTTTCGAAATCCTGATGTTTTAATAGGAATATCAAAACGAGTCTGTTGGAGCCTGTGGGGCATTCAGGGACGGATACCTGAGCCATACAGGGAGCTTTACCGAAACTCACCATAGAGGCTGAAACATGGCTGCTTTAGTGGCCTGTCCACGTGGTCCACTTGGGCAGCCTTGCTACTGAAATTCTCACCAGGCCCATCCAGAGCGTAATCAGGCACATTTCCTCGGATGCTTTCCTTGTTACAAGTGCAGTGCATGGAGCTAGGCCCCAGGCCTGTTGAGTCCACATCAGCATTTTACTGACATCCCCAGGAAATCCTGTCCCCACGGAAGTTTGGATGGTATGCATATGGAGTGCTCATTACCATGTAATTAAAGGCCTTTCTTTATAAGGATGCAAGGACTTTGGATTCATTGTTAGTTCAACCTTTCCCAGAACTAAATACACAGTGTCGAAATGGTGTGTACATTTAGCGTCTTTGCTTGGAGTACCTTACCTTGGAGCCCAGGACTTTATTTTGTAGCACATCTCAGCGGGATTATTTAAGGGTGCTGTGTAAGGGTGCTTTTTTGTCCATGTCTTCCCTTCTCCTGCCCGTTGATTTTTGACATTCTCTCCAGTGCTCCCAGTTCTCATTCCATTCTCAGTGCTAGCTGTTTGGTGTCCTGGACACCACTAAAGACTAAGGTGCTAACTCTCAAGAGACCTGAAGCCCCAGGAAGTAGGGAGGCCTGGTGGGATGGGGGTGAAGGGGTAGGGAGGAGGTATGGAATGGGGAGTGGTTGAGGGGCAGTCTGAGCGAGGGATGAAGTCTAGACTGTAAAAAAGGATTAAAGAATATAAATAACTAAATTTTTAAAAAGAAAAAAAAAAAAGACGGAGGTGCACATTTTACATATCAAAACAGACGTGGCCTCCAGGCTCTCCCAGCATCCTTCAGTCCCTACCTGACCCCAGTCCTGAACTTCCCAGCCTAGGGACTTGGCTGTATTTTCACCAGAGGCTCCCCCTATATAATCCAGACATTTTAGTCTTTATCCCTTCCTACCCCTCTCTTTCTCTCTCTGCACACATGCTAATTTCTCTTCTCTTCTCCACTCCCCTCTCCCTACCTTCCCAAGGTGACTTCCCTGGCCTCCTTCCTTGTTGCCAGTGAACTTGCCTTCTCAATAAACCTATGACATATAATCTAATCTGGTTTGCATTGGCTCGTTTCACCGTTGAAAAAGTAATTTATCACTAGCCACAGGTGATCCTGTCCGTGTTTTACCAGTTTTGTAGATTTCGTGGCAATCTCTCAAACTTAATGTCTCTTCTCATTCTTTCTCTACTTCTCCCTTGTGGCTGTCTCTCCAGATTCCCTGACTGTGGTAGGAGGTTGGTGTCTCCTGGGCTCTGCCTCTCCTCCCTTTAGTGCCTGTTATCTGCCTTTTGAAGAGTGGCCACCCCTGTGGATCTGAGCTCCAGCCTGTACTATTCGGTATTTGCTGTAAAACTCAACTCGGGGACCTCAGAGATATTTCAAACTTTGCTCAGCTAGAACTCCTCTGGTTCCCCCAAGAAGTTCCTTTTCCTAAGGTCAGATTTTTAGACAAAAGCCACCATTCTCAGGGGCCCATAGCAAGTTCCTACTTGCTAAAAAAGGGAGTCACTCTTCTTATCTCAGGCTAGAGGAACGCTTGGCTCTTGTTTAGGAAATGACTATGGTGACTTGTCAGTGTCAGTGTCAGTGCTGGACGTTCTTCAGTTAATCCTGGAAGTCTTTCCCCTGTTGTTTCTCTTTGCTTCCCGAGAGATAGCCTTGACAGTGTGAAATAAGCTTTTTTTTTTTCCTTTATTAAATATTTTCTTTATTTACATTTCAAATGCTATACCGAAAATTCCCTATACCCTCCCACTGCCCTGCTCCCCTACCCACCCACTCCCACTTCTTGGCCCTGGCATTCCTCTGTACTGGGTCATATAAAGTTTGCATAGCCTAGGGGCCTCTCTGCCCAATGATGGACAACTAGGCCATCTTCTGCTACATATGCAGCTAGAGACACAAGCTCTGGGGGTACTGGTTAGTTCATATTGTTCCATCTATAGGGTTGCAGCCCCCTTCAGCTCCTTGGGTACTTTCTCTAGCTCCTCCACTGGGGACCCTGTGTCCCATCCTATAGATGACTATGAGCATCCACTTCTGTATTTGCCAGGCACTGGTATAGCCTCATAGGAGACGGTTATATCAGGGTCTCTTCAGCAGAATCTTGCTGGCATGTGCAATAGTGTATGGGTTTGGCGGCTGATGATGGGGAGGATACCCCGGTGGGGTAGTCTCTGGATAGTCCATCCTTTTGTCTCAGCTCCAAACTTTGTCTCTGTAACTCCTTTCATGGGTATTATGTTCCCTATTCTAAGGAGGAATGAAGTATCCACACCTTGGTCTTCCTTCTTCTTGGTTTTCTTGTGTTTTGCAAATTGTATCTTGGGTATTCTACGTTTCTGGGCTAATAGCCACTTATCAGTGAGTGCATATATAGTGACTTCTTTTGTGATGAGGTTACCTCACTCAGGATGATATCCTCCAGATATATTCATTTGCCCAAGAATTTCATAAATTCATCGTTTTTAATAGCTGAGTAGTACTCCATTGTGTAAATGTACCACATTATCTGTATCTATTCCTCTGTTGAGGGATCTCTGGGTTCTGTCCAGCTTCTGGCTATTATAAATAAGGCTGCTATGAACATAGTGGAGCATGTGTCTTTATTACTAGTTGGGACATCTTCTGGGTATATGCCCAGGAGAGGTATTGCTGGATCTTCCGGTAAAACTATGTCCAATTTTCTGAGGAACCGCCAGACTGATTTCCAGAGT